>NW_015548207.1:1283240-1287076 GCF_001515605.1 Sinocyclocheilus anshuiensis | reverse complement strand
AAAAAAAAAAAAAAAACATAAAACAGGAAATGACATCATTGTCAGGAGTCCTGCAGACTATTGTCACGTTACACACACACACGAGGGACGAGGAGACGCTGGAGAATATGTTGACCAAGACTTTATTTGCACCAAGGGAGACGAACGCAGGGAGACGACCACAGGAAGGCGTACACAGGAAGACGTACACAGGAAGACGTACACAGCAGACAGAAAACTTGGGTCCACGTAAACACATTGCATTACACCAAATACACAAAATAATGTTCTTTTTAGCAACATCATATGACCCCTTTAATATATTTCAGTCCTGACAAGTATAGATAAAAAATTCAATCTAACTCAATATGCTATGCATTTTTATATCATCAATATGATCTAATGAGAAAATTGTAATTATTTTATGAGGTGGCAATTTTGTATCAGATCGTACAATGTGATTTGTATGGAAAAGTATGATTTTTTGCAAAAACGTAAGCATCAATATCCACTTCTAACGGTCAATGGGGCATAAGAAGATCCTACGAAAATGTACCAATGTGATTGTACAAATTCATACGAATTATCCACCAATTCACCAAAACGTAAAACAGTTATGAATTGCCATGAGAGTCTCTTGGTATCACTGTGCTAGCTTAGCAACATGTTAACATCAAGCACTACTGTGAAATTAGTAACTGAGATGTAAGTATTTTAGGTGTATCAGTTCGCACAATGTGATATGTATGGAAACATCAAATTTTTAGCAAAAACATAAGCATAAGGATCCACCTATAAACCATCAGTGGGAATAAGAAGGTCCTACAAAACCATACAAATAAGAGTATACGAATTCAAATTATTTAGGCACCATTCGCCAAAGAGTGTCTTGGTATCACTGTGTTTGTTTAGCAATAGGGCTGTCAGGATTCTGGACTCTCTATGTTCTGTTTTGCCCGTTTCTGTTCTAGTGTTCCCTTATTTGGTCTTGTTCCTGTCCTCGTTTAGTTTAATTAGTCATCCCGTACACCTGTGTCTTCCCAATTATCCTGCATATTTAGCCCCAGTCTGTGCAGTCTGTGTTTGTTGGTTCTTAACGTCCTTGTGCTATGTGTGACTCCTGGCTACCCTGTGTTGCAGCATGCAACTTATTGAAGACTATTCTGTGTGAAATTCCTCGTTTCTCGCTCCTCACAGTAGGCAACCATGACAAGGGCTGGCTCGATACCACTTTTTCAGAACCAATACCAATCCAATACAACAAATTCGGAGTATCTGCCGATATCGATCCGATATCAGCGGAGTTTTTTTTTTTTTTTTATCAGTGTAGAATTTCTATACTTCAATGTATAGGTCAATCATCACTCTTTTGTACGTTACACACAAATATACTAAATATAGACAGCTTCATTATAAAGAAAAATAACAAACAAAAAAATATATATATATCATAATAAATTACAAAAAATACTATTATAAACTAGGTTAATGGAAAATTCGGTAGCAAAAGTTACTCTAGAAAAATCATGAGTGCACAATAATTTTATAAAATGATAGCTAAACTTAAAAATGAAAAAAAATAATATGAACGTTTAAACCTAAACTTTTAGTGAAAAAAAAATACAATATTTAGTGTGTAACAAATAAAAGTGAATAAGTGTAGGACTAAATCTGGTAGGCCTACACATTGCTCTTTGTATTGTTGTAAAATACATTCATGAAAAACAAGTAATATATTTATATATAAATATATACTATATTAGTCAACATTTGAAGTGGATCAAAACCTTTCATCAAAGTTGTCCTAAAACCAAAACAATACCAGTTCTTGTCTTAGGACAACTTTGATTAACTTTTTTTATCCATTTCAAATGTTGACTACTGTATAAATTAAAAGACATTTATTTTAAATGTATAGCAGAGTAATGGGGCAGCAACATATGATAGATAAAACGAACAAGAAAGTCTATTAATAATATTTAATTGCGCAAAAGTATTATGATGCTAAAGGTTCCAAAAAAAGAGCGGCACAAAGCGCTTTTTACGCATCCCGTGCGCAGAATGATGCGCTTGAAGCAACACGGAATCACAGCGCGCATTGCTCCACATAGAGAAGTTCAAAGCACAAAGTGAAGAGATATTGATGCGTAGTGTATTAAATATGTGCGTTAGTTTATTGAGCCTTTTCTTTTAACAGTTTTTTAACTCTTTCTTTTAACAATTTCAGCTACTCTGCTCGTGAAGAACAATTCATAGTGCTCTCTACTCCAGTCTTGTGATCTAACCAGATATCCGGTATAAATTTACACGATTTAGAAACAGCACGAAACTCCAGCAAGATAAATTAATTTTATGCAAAACCACTTATCTTTATTTAAAGATCAAGTATAACATTAGGAACATTTACTCATCTTGGAGAGAGTTTCATCGTCTTGACTGTCATAACTGAACGCGACACGCAGTTTGAATGCTAAATGGAGGATGACAGACAGCCGCAGAAGAGAGAAGAGTTTACGTGAACTTGATTTGAATATTCATCTGTACCTCACATTAAACTATGGAACAGCTTCAGAACACTTGAAATATAGAACATTTTATTGTGCTTTATAATGTTTATGTGGCTTTCGTAGGGCTTAATAATAACACTAATAGTATACGCACTATATCGGATTTGGATCGGTCTCGTCTGACCGATACCTAGATACGACAGAAAATGCCAGTATCGGAGCGATACCATTCAGGATCGGCGCACCCCTACTTAGCAACATGCTAACATCAAGCAATATCCCAGGTATCCACTATTAAAACATTCATTTTTTTTAAATGTTTTAAAAACATTCTTCTTGGTTACGTGAACATTAAGGGAACATTACGTTTTTGTTTTTTTGTTCTCATTTTGCAAACATTATGGGAACATTGGTTTTGAATGCTTTCTGAACGTTCTGAAACGAAGTACAATTTAAAAAATGTTAGATGAATGTCCAACTAAAAAGAAAAAAAAAAGAAAAGAAAAACTAGAACGTGTATAAATAGCGATTTTGTGTTAACATTTTGATAACATTAGACATGAATGCCAAGTTCTGTCATGAAACTCTAGATGGCACTGGCTGATGGGTCGTTAACGCAAACTGATGATATTCACAGCGCTAAACTACTTGGCACAAGCTGATTTGTTCATGTTGCAGACGCAGCCAAGAAGCTTACTGCTTTACATTTAAATAGCTGGTTAGCATTCCTAGTGAAAGCATTTCACAGCGCAGTTTTAGAGTTCCTCTGAAACCCTTCACCTTCCCCAGCTCCACTTTTATATATGCTACTTGTGCAGCAGAAGCAGTGTTGGGGAGTAACTAGTTATATGCAATGAAATTACGTAATTTAATTACAAAATATAAGTAATTGTAATAAAAACAAAACTAATGCACTGCGTCCTCAGTGGCTCTGATGATGGAAGAAAATTAAGATTATTATGTTCTTCTACATCTCAAAACTACAAAACACCTGCATTGCTTACAAGACATTGTCGCTACAGCTGCTGGAGCGTGGAGAAAATTATGTACTTCATACAACTGACCGAGGGTGAAAATATGCTAAGAATGGACAGTACATCAGCGGTTGTGGGCGGGGCCTGAACAATATGACATCATACTGCTCAGAAAATCAAAACGGCTTGATAATTGAGACTGTTTAGGATTTTGGGGGATTAAAAAAAGGAGTGAATGGATTTTTATCGTTGTAGAGTGGTTGTGTCCACACACTGCTAAGATACATTTATATGCAAACAGCACGTAAAAGTGAATTTTGCATCCAATGTCTATTTTAAAATTGAAATATAATCTTAATTCAAGTGATGAAGGATT
>NW_015548207.1:1279570-1283084 GCF_001515605.1 Sinocyclocheilus anshuiensis | reverse complement strand
TTACATTTTAAGTAGCGTAACTTGTAATCTGTAACCTATTACATTTCCAAAGTAACCTTCCCAACACTGAGCAGAAGTATGTCTTAAATACTCACAGCACTGTATCAGCGTATGTATTGGCAGTAGCAAGTTCCTGAACTTGCAGCAGCAGCAGCAATAACCTACAACAACAGCAATAACCAACAGCAGGAGCAATTCAGCAGCGTAGCAGATCTATTCCGCCAAGACCAAATACATTAACATTGTCATATCCATTCATGGTAAAATCTTCAGAGAGTTGTCATGGTAGAACTTTGCTAACTTCAAACGAACATTCTATTAACATTTCTGAGTGTTAACTACTTTGAGAGAACCTTGCCAGAATGTTAGCCAAAGCTCTGAGAAAGACCTCTGTTAGCTGTGATTGTGAATTGGGAGTTGTTATTTTTATTTTATTTTTTTTTAAGTGCATGGAAGAGTTCCAAATCTGTCATTTACAGGTTTCCATTTCAGTTAGGACGTTGTTAGGAAGTAGCGAGGTAGCTTATTAGGGTTTGAAAAAGAGCTGAAGTCTCACACCAGACTGATTTCTTAAAGTAAAAAGTGCCTATTTAGTATAAAAAAATGCCGCAGGGTTGAAATGCATTGTGGGAGCTGGGGAATGAGCATGCTGATTTATTCGATTGCCCTCGGTGCCAATTTATTTCCCTTTGTCAGAGAGGCACACACACTTTTGATAGAAATGAGCCTCCATTCCTGTGGCCGTGACTTCAGAAATGACGTCTGGAAAATGGCCCAATCCTGTCACAGTCAACATATTACAATTTCATTGGTTCCAGCTGTCTTGGGATAGCATGAAATATTTCATTATTTAAAAAAAAAAGAAGAAGAAAAAGAAGTTGTTAATTTCATTTAATAATAATAATTATTAAATAATTTATACAATGACATAATTATATATAAATACATAATATTATGTTTTTTTCTGGAGTTTTAATTTAATTTCTTTCTTTAGAGCAACAAATCAAGCAGAATAAAATTGGTTTCCATGAAATGTGACGTTAGGAAAAAAATCAATCTCTGGTTATCAGATTTTGTTCTTTAGATCCGTGGGCCTCAAGCTGGGAATCTGCGTGAAAATATTGATGGCTTAGTGTCATCCTTTTGCATTTGTGATGCTCGCTGACATTTTGAAAGCTTCCTGGGAGCCGTGAACTCTCAGTGGAAGCAAGGTTATAGTGAAGCGAAATGAATTGCCTTTCCGCATTGTTTGTTCACCTTCAGGGCATACAAAAACACATAAGAATAACTGACAATGTTATTGTTGTAGAAAGATCGTCTGTCCGACATTTTGGGAACGTCCTTGGAGTAAAAACACAACGCAAGAAATCAAGAAAGTCAAATGTTTCTGAAGTACTTGATTTTGAGGTACTTTCACTAAATTCCAGTCTTTATGACTGACTAGCCTAGCCCAGCCTTACCTAGAAGTGATTTACTTCAGCTAAGAAGTCGGCACAACCACGCACGGCTTTTTGGCATGTAAAAAGACAGCTTCATCAACCTAAAACCTCTTGTTCAATCTGTTGGCTAATTAGTGCTAGAGTCGCTATTTGTCCAGGGACATTCAAAAGACCATTGACTGCCATGGCAACGCAAATATGTCATGATACAGAGCCTTTGTCTCTTTGCTAAAGCATCAGTGGGACTGTCTCAATCTTAATTAGACTCAGGGATGACTCAGATGCAACTTTAGATTCAAAGTTGAATGGGAGTTTAAGCCCTACGCGCACATAAAACTTGCTAAAAATAGCAATGTTTCACAGATATTTCACAACATGCTCCAAGCTAATTTCCTACCCCACCATTTGATAAAATGTCAAACTACATTACAAATAAGTAGACCGTGGAGCTGGTTTCAGATCAGCTGCTGTACCACTAGCTTGTTAGATTAGCATAATGCTATCTGATTAGCCTGCTGTTTTAGCTACCACTGCTACAAAAGAAATTCTATAAAATATCAATATGAAATGTTTTTTTGTACTTTCAAAACCTCAAGTAGAAACGTCAAGCTAATAATTTCTCTTCGTGTGTTTCTCAGACCCAACATTTTAACGAGACATTAAATCTGGTCTCAGATCAATGACTCTTTGACAGATCAGAGACCAAAGATGGCAACAATTACTGGATGACAAAAGCTCTTCCGATCACCGCATTGTGTGTGTAGCCCAGATGATTTGCACATCTGCGTCCATCTGCTGGTCGTTAGATAGTGAAGCACTTACAGTTCATGCTGCACAAAAATCAGAGAGATAAATGTGTTTAAAAAAGTGAAATATAAAAAAGTTAAAAACAGAAGTCAATGAGAGTAGTTCAAAATGTTATCTGTAGGGGGCCAAAGTTTTGCTGGATTGCGTCGGTTGTTGGTAGATGCCATAATTAAACTTTTCTGGGGGCAAAAGCATGTTTCTCCATTAATAATCATTTGAAAGAAACATTTGGTATTCAGATAAAAATAAATTATTTGCAAATATAATAAAAAGTCCACCTAATATTAGTTCACCATTTTTAAATTGTACTTTTTTTAATATGTATAGCAGGCCAATTCCTCAAATCGAAACTACAGTTCGCACTTACAGTGCCTACTAACTAACACTGCTATAATAAATAACGCGAAATGTTTTTGAACAGGCATTACAGGCATTAAATGGCTATCTTTTGGGATCCATCCATGTTGCATACTTCCGGTTTATACGTTCCCATTGAGATGAATGGGAATGCTAACGGTTAGCTCTTTCAAACATATATGAAATCATTAGCAGAGCCCATTAGGACTCTTCAAATCTTATTAAATTGCCCCTGGTGGCTGTTTCTCTGTATTAGCAAATAGTGAGCCATTCAGCATAGTTGACAAATTTTGTTTACTGAAGCATCATTAGACGTTGTTTATTAATGGTTTCTCGCAACAGACCGTTTATACTCAGACGGCAGACAGAGAAGAAAATAAAATGCTTGCAAATCTGCTCACTATAATAAAAAAATCGCTCAAGCATTCGGTAGCTTGTTTGATGTAGTCCTTTTAATATTAAAGAACAACATTTATTCGTGGTGAGATATATTCACACTTACTGGAGTTTATCTGGTCAATTTCACAAGCCCCGGTATCCACGTCAGGCACAGCAGTCTGTCTTTCTCTCTCTCCCCGTACCATTTTATCAGCTGTTTGATGGAGTGAAGCGGCCTGAAAGCACGGCTCTGAGCTAGAAGGACCCTTCAGAAATCACTGCTCAGTTCTAATATGCAGGAAAAGAGAGAGAGAGGAAGACAGAGACATAGAGACAAAGCATCCCATCCTGTCAGGTTGCCACAGTAACATCCATAATCCTTGGCAATGTGACCTGATAAAACAGGCCTTACTGACAGGTCTGGTAGACACGGTGAGACGCTAGCATCTTTTTCC
Organism: Sinocyclocheilus anshuiensis; assembly: GCF_001515605.1. Classification (NCBI taxonomy): domain Eukaryota; kingdom Metazoa; phylum Chordata; class Actinopteri; order Cypriniformes; family Cyprinidae; genus Sinocyclocheilus; species Sinocyclocheilus anshuiensis. Next base: position 1,279,648 of record NW_015548207.1, on the reverse strand, counting down.
ACAGAGAGAGGAACAGCCTATTCTCTGCATGTCAGTTTTGGTTTATTTAAGGCTCTGTCTGCAACTCAGGACATATAT
>NW_015548207.1:1278981-1279248 GCF_001515605.1 Sinocyclocheilus anshuiensis | reverse complement strand
GTGTGTGCACTTAGAAGCAAATTGTGAGTGTTTAAACAGGTCAAGACCTGATCACCTCCCAGATAAAACTAATATTTCACTTTGAAAATATGTCTTTAAATGGTTCTGTTTACAATATATTTTGGTCAGGAAAAAAAAAACATATTTTTGCTGTATAGGCAAGTGAGCTTGCAAACAAAGAGAATCCAGCCATATGAAGCTACTGTAACGGAGGCCAGCGAGTAAGTGCTGTGCAGGTAAACCTCACTCCCCTGATCTCAAGAGACA
>NW_015548207.1:1272437-1276561 GCF_001515605.1 Sinocyclocheilus anshuiensis | reverse complement strand
CGCCTCCCATGCCGGAGACCCGGGTTCGAGACCCACTCGGAACAAGAACGAGGTGTGGCGGTGAGGACCTGGGAGAGAGGGGTTACATTGGTGCCGTGACCCGATGGGAGTGAGGTTTAGGGGGGTGAGTGTAACGGAGGCCAGCGAGTAACTGCTGTGCAGGTAAACCTCACTCCCCTGATCTCAAGGGACGCGCTAGAGGCTGCAGTCTTTAGCCTCCTTATTAGTGCGTCAGCCTCCCATGCAGGAGACCCGGGTTCGAGACCCACTCGGAACAAGAACAAGGTGTGGCGGTCAGGACCCGGGAGAGAGGGGTTACACTACATCACACTCATTGTGATTAAAATAGAAATGTGTGTGTGTGTGTGAGAGAGAGAAAGAGCAGGGCTGAATCAAAGATTAAAGGCTAATCATATGAAATTATAGTGCATTTTCCCGCTGCTTCGACACAGACAGGAAGTGACACGCTGACATGCCTCACAGTACATCTTCCTCTCAGACATAACAGGTTTTAGAACTTGTATACTCGTGTATCACTTCATTATGTGGATGGATATATGGCCAGTATTAAAGCTCTGTACTGTAATTATGATGAAGTCAGCTGTTTGTCTTACATTTTGTCTAAGACAAATTTCCTTCATTGTGGCTTTGGAAACTCATCAAGCATTTGGACAGATTCCACAAAGAATGGAAAAAGGTGTATGCCCGGCCATTTCTTTCTCTTTACGATGGGCCATTAAACAAACATAATGGCCAAATTAAAATCCTGTCATCCACCGCAGCACTTACGAAGTTAAGCTAAAAGAAGATGAAGCCGAATGAGAATGAGCAGGTTACAGGTTAAATCCTCAACTTTAACCGTGACACTACACCCAATTTACTATGTTCTATATCACTGCTTAAAAAAAAGAAATGTAATAGTAACAATATTAATAATTTGAATGAATGAATGAATGAATGATACATTTATATAGCGCTTTATTGTGTATTGTTGTACACCCAAAGTGCTTTACAATCATATAGGGGGGTCTCTCCTCAACCACCACCAGTGTGCAGCATCCACTTGGATGATGCGACGGCAGCCACAGGACAACAGTGGCAGTGCGCTCACCACACACCAGCTACAGGTGGAGAGGAGAGAGAGCCATAGAGCCAATCAAGTGGTTGGGGATTATTAGGAGGCCATGATTGACAAAGGCCAGGGGGGCAATTTGGCCAGGACACCGGGGTTACACCCCTACTCTTTACGAGAAGTGCCATGGGATTTTTAATGACCACAGAGAGTCGGGACCTCGGTTTAACGTCTCATCCGAAGGATGGTGCTTTTTGTCAGTATAGTGTCCCCGTCACTACACTGGGGCGTTAGGACCCACGCAGACCACAGGCCTCACTAACACCTCTTCCAGCAGCAACCTAGTTTTCCCAGGAGGTCTCCCATCCAGGTTCTGACCAGGCTCAACCCTGCTTAGCTTGAATTGAATTTATATAAATTATGTTAATATTCATTAATATGAATGAATTTCATTATATTTTATTTTGTCATATTCATATTATTTATATAATATTCATATTTATTATATTACTATTAACTATTTATAATAATGAACAATAATTATTATTGTATTAATGGTCTATAAAATAAATAATATTATAGCATAAATGTATAAATAATATTGTAAATAAATCATATAAATGTATTTTATATTAATATTTCAATTAATTTGTACTATTTATAATTTATTATATAACATATAATTTCGATTTTTTTTTAAACATCATACATACACACACACTGGCAGAGCAGGACACTCCGGAGGCCATGGCGGAGCAGGGGACTCGGGAGGCCAAGGCGGAGCAAGGGACTCGGGAGGCCAAGGCCAAGGCGGCGCCGGGAACTCAGGTGAAACCTTTATTTATTCCTCTCTTTCTCTTTCTTTCTCTGAAGCTGGTCGCGGTAATTGAAAACCATGAGATGAATAACAATAAACAAACAGAACAAAACCAAACCCTCAGCTGCCCTCTGAACAATTCTTTAATGAATCTTTTTCCCTTCAGAGCCAATTCCATACAAATGAGTTGTTTTTCTGTGATTCACAGCAGCCTTCCTTTGGGAGCAGTTTTCAATGTTAATGCCTCTGAGGTAATGAAAGGCCTTTCTGCTAGGTTGTGGTTCTGTTTGAACACGTTCTGCTGTTAAATAATAAATTGTGGTTATGTTTTGATATAGTTTCCAAGGTTGAAATTTAGTATTGGCTCATTAAAACATTACACATTCTTGAACCGTTTCCACATTTGATATTAGAACAAGAACGTGAATTCATCCTGAGAGGAAACATGCCTCAACATGTCCAGTTTGCTGTGGAAACTGAGTATACAGTATCATAATTTTTTTCGCCCTCATGTCATTCCAATTTTGTATTACATTATTTTTCTGTGGAATCCAAAAGAATATAGCTTGAAAAATGTCTCAAATTCAATAGGGTCCACTGATCTTTTGACTAAGCTAAGTTCCGATTAGCATGCTAGCATACTGTATTCTGTGCACTGTCTTTTACCGTCTACATTTACCTAAATTCACATGGTGTTTAGCCGGCGTCTTCTAACGCCGTCACCTCCGCGAGCTTGCAGAACTCCCTTGCGTAGTCGTAGAAGGGGAGATCGAGGTGAGCTAGGGCGGCGACGCGAGCGGCAATTTCCATCGCCGCGGGGGGGCGGAAAAACCAGGAAACAAAAAACTAAAAAAACGGTAAAAAGAAAAACGAGGAGAAGGGGCGCTGCTTACTTTCGGTATCGGTCCAGTATTCTGTCACGGGTGCACTGCTGAGCAGAGTCAGGAGCAAGGAACGGAGAGAGACGAGGAGTACATCAATCCAACTGGGTTTTAGACATGAACATGACCTGAACAATACCGGACGCTGGAGCACACACAGGGAACACTATTTATACACACAGGAGGAGGGGATGACGAGACACACCTGGGAGCAATGAGCCATCATGGGAAACACCTGGGACAAATTAAACATGGGAAAGGAAGGCACATGAGGAAAACAACCACAAAACACGGAACAGAGTCTGACACATATACTGTGTGACTGCTAGCTTTCTTTTTGAAGCAGATGCTTGCTTATGCTAGCTCTTATTTCTCTGTTACATTAGCATTAACCTCTTCCACTATATTGGTGCAGAAATGACACAAAGGTTTTTAAACATACTTTTAAAAAGTACAATTCGTTTCTTTAGGTGTAATGTTTAGCTTGTGGGAGAGCAGTATGCGTCACAGTGAGTTGAACCTGGCTAAAGAGCTAATCTCCGTCCAGCATACTGAGCCCACTTTACAAGCAGCCTACTGACCTGGATTTACTATTCCTGTCTCTGACAATTACCCAAAGGAAAGACTGGCATCTGCCCCGGCCCTGTGACCCAGACAACGGTTTTGTTGTGGCCATCAGTTTACACGCTGTATGTCACAAATTACAGCCTTAAACTCTTAATACTACCACTACTACTACTACTACAACTACTGCTAACTGTATATTTATCAATATATTAAGTTTGTTAAATAATGCTAATAATATTATTTTTATTATTTTATTAATTTATTATTTTATATTAATATTGTTATACTTTTAAATATTAACCATTATTATTCATATTATTATTATTGTTATTATTATTATTTTATTGCTTGTATTTTTTAATAATAGTATATTTAATACAAATTTTTATATCAATATTGATTAATATTGTTATTTTATTAATAATTTGTATCCATTAATATGTTAAGTTAGTTTGTTCATTAACAATTTGTCTTGTTATTTTACAATAATATTAGTTATACTTTTAAATAAAAGTAATAATAATTTTATTAATTCATAATGTTAATATTGATAATATTAATAAATTGCATTATTATTTTAGATTAGGTAATAATTAGATAATAATTAATTAGATAATAAATGAAGTAATTAGAATAATAATAAATAATAATAATTATATTAATATTTTATTATTTTTCATTTTATTATTTGTTATTTTAATAATATTATAATAATAATAATAATAATACATTTTATATTAATTTGTTGTTAACAGTTATTACTATTATTTTTCTTTACATAAAAATT
>NW_015548207.1:1267276-1268742 GCF_001515605.1 Sinocyclocheilus anshuiensis | reverse complement strand
CAATGAAACATCATGGGAAACACCTGGGACAAATTAAACATGGGAAAGGAAGGCACATGAGGAAAACAACCACAAAACACGGAACAGAGTCTGACACATATACTGTGTGACTGCTAGCTTTCTTTTTGAAGCAGATGCTTGCTTATGCTAGCTCTTATTTCTCTGTTACATTAGCATTAACCTCTTCCACTATATTGGTGCAGAAATGACACAAAGGTTTTTAAACATACTTTTAAAAAGTACAATTCGTTTCTTTAGGTGTAATGTTTAGCTTGTGGGAGAGCAGTATGCGTCACAGTGAGTTGAACCTGGCTAAAGAGCTAATCTCCGTCCAGCATACTGAGCCCACTTTACAAGCAGCCTACTGACCTGGATTTACTATTCCTGTCTCTGACAATTACCCAAAGGAAAGACTGGCATCTGCCCCGGCCCTGTGACCCAGACAACGGTTTTGTTGTGGCCATCAGTTTACACGCTGTATGTCACAAATTACAGCCTTAAACTCTTAATACTACCACTACTACTACTACTACAACTACTGCTAACTGTATATTTATCAATATATTAAGTTTGTTAAATAATGCTAATAATATTATTTTTATTATTTTATTAATTTATTATTTTATATTAATATTGTTATACTTTTAAATATTAACCATTATTATTCATATTATTATTATTGTTATTATTATTATTTTATTGCTTGTATTTTTTAATAATAGTATATTTAATACAAATTTTTATATCAATATTGATTAATATTGTTATTTTATTAATAATTTGTATCCATTAATATGTTAAGTTAGTTTGTTCATTAACAATTTGTCTTGTTATTTTACAATAATATTAGTTATACTTTTAAATAAAAGTAATAATAATTTTATTAATTCATAATGTTAATATTGATAATATTAATAAATTGCATTATTATTTTAGATTAGGTAATAATTAGATAATAATTAATTAGATAATAAATGAAGTAATTAGAATAATAATAAATAATAATAATTATATTAATATTTTATTATTTTTCATTTTATTATTTGTTATTTTAATAATATTATCATCATAATAATAATAATAATACATTTTATATTAATTTGTTGTTAACAGTTATTACTATTATTTTTCTTTACATAAAAATTCTTTATATATTAATATAAAAAAATATTTAAAAAATATATAATAAAATTATTGTATTATTATTGTATTACAATAAATATTATTATTTTTATTAATTATTATTTGTTATTTTATTAGTAATAATACATTTTATATTAATTGATAATGGTCATATTAATACATACATTTTATTTTATATTATTATTATTATTATTATTATTATGGTATTTTACACTTTTTAAAATAATAATATTAACAATTGTATAATATAACAAATTTATAACATGAATATTATTATATTACTTTTTACTTTTACAAAAATTTAAGACATGCATACCTTTCAA
>NW_015548207.1:1250551-1267013 GCF_001515605.1 Sinocyclocheilus anshuiensis | reverse complement strand
GTCTTTGTGTGTGTGTGTGTGTGTGTGTGTGTGTGTGTGTGTGTGCATCTTCATGTGGGTTGACATGGTAAGGTGAAGACAAGCCAAACTGTTTTCGGGTGCCAATCTGCAGCAAGCAGCCAACTCATCACAAGGGCCGCATAATCCACTTAATCCAATTTAATTACTGAGCCTGTGTTGTTTTTGGCAGTTTGCAAAGCTTGTTTACTACGGGACGATAATGAGACGATGTCTAGGAGGGTAAATGTCCAAATATTACTCAGCTTGATCTTCATTCTAGTTGGCATCAGCAAAAATGTCAGCAGGGGTAATAAAGTCTTTGATAAAACATTTGAATTTTTAAGTTTTGTGAAATTGTTACATGAGCTCAGCGTTAATTCTAGCTGACCATGTGCGCACGTCTATGTTTGTTTGCGCTGAGGGATTCATGTTGAACTTCACCTGTTAATCACAGGGACGTTGAGCGCTGAGACTTACTTCCGATTCTAATTACTACAGCAGATGACTGACTCAAATAAAGGCCGTTTACACGAGCCCCGATTCCTAGCCAAACCAATTCCATGCTATAGATCAAACCGCTCTTCACTAAGCGGCACAACTGGGCCAGATATTGATCCGGCTATTGTGCTGCCAATCGACCCGGCAGCCCTGTACGGAACATTACGGTGAACCTAGCAAGTGACTTCCTATTTCTCATTTCTTTTTTATATCAGCATATGCCACCACACCTGTATGTGAAATATAGCCTGTGTTATAGACACCAGCATGGTCAGTTAAACAACATTTAACCAAGTATTGCTAACTGGCTAACATCAACTAGTGTTGAGGAAGCTAATTTGAAACTGTAGCTCATCAAGCTAAAAGTTAATCAAGTGGAGAAAGCTGTTAAAAAGGTACAAATCAAACGTAGCTAACTACTTTTAAGCTAAGCAATTGAGCTAAAACTGCCTATTTTTCTGAATTTTAAACATTGTTGAAAATCTTTACCTAAGCTCACTTAGTCTAAATCTGCTCCCGCAATACAGTGTGACAAAAATAGCGATGTTGCACTCTGTCACACTACAACCGCTACGAATAGCCAGTACAAGTAGCAATAAAAAGTATCTTGTTAATAAACAAGCTACAGTTTTGAAAACAGTTAGCTACTGTTAAACGTTCGAAAAACATAGTTAAGTTAGTGTTGTTGCTACTGTATCTTTTAAAAGTGAATCACATTTTTTTGCAAATTACTTGCTAGTAAAATTGCTGTTATTAAAATGCTTTAGTTCTCATTAAATTCCAACTTTTAGAGTTATAAAAGTAAATATTTAATCAAATTAAGTTTTTTATATTCTGTGCTGATTTCTGGGGAAAATCTGTTGATTCATTGAAACATGGTTACACAGAGTTTATCACATTCTTACTGTCATGCATGACATATAAATAAAAAATATGACCATATTAATAAATACATTATTAATTTTATACTTTATAAATATTAATGATTACTGTTCACACTGATTAATATTAATGAATTTTAATATTGTTTTAGATTTTTTTTTATAATAATAACAATTATATAATAGTATAACAAATATATATTAATATTGCTACTTAACAGTATTTACTTTTTTTTTTTTTACTGTGTATGTGTTTAGCTACTGTAATGCTTCTGAAAAATGTAGTTAAAAAATGTACTGTTGCTACTGCGTCTTTCAAAAGTTACTAATATTTTTAGCTTGCTAGTACAAACGCTGTAACGAGTCTCATCACAATAAGTTTACTTTTTTAAAATTTGAAACATGGTAAAAATGTGTTACACTGTTGATTATCACATTGTTATTCAATGTATAAATAATAAAATATGACCTTAATAAATAAAATAAATAGTACAATATTAAACTATTATACTATCAAATATTGTAATTTTCAAAATATTATGTATAAGTATTTAAAATATCCACTAAGAAGAATATTGCTGAAAATCTCACAGTAATTGATTAATATTGTTAAATACTGATTAATAATTAATTGTAATATTATTGTATTTTTTCAAATAAGAATAAAAAACAATTACATAGGCCTAATATTATACCAAATATGTAATATTCATATTATTATTTTATATTATTTTTATATTTATATATGAGATATCCACTAAGCAAAATGTTCGATATTACCATCAACATCATACACCGCTACCCCTCATTAGGGGAGTCACGTGACTTCTAAACCATAATACACATGACTGCCACACCGCAGCTTGTTTTACCGGGACAAGTGGCTTAAAGCTTCTGTGGACTGGATAGTTTATCTGTGGAAACAGACCAGGCGAAACACTGCAGTTAGGAATCACGGGGCAGATTAGAAACCTACGTGCCCAGACAGCTTCCTGTTTAATAACCCCGCAGTACAGAGCAAAGCTGTATAAGAGAAAGACAGGCCTGCCACCTAGTGGTTAAGCATAAACATTGCAGATGAGGAAAACAGCCTAAACCGCAATTGCAGTGACAAATACATCCAAACAAAAGCATTATAAGCCCATTAACATGTTTTAACCAACTCTGAATTGTTTTCAAAGAGACTGGATGTTTTCATAAAATATATGACAGCATAATAGCGATGCTCCCATGTGGGCGTATGTGAAAGAAACGTTTTGAACTAACACTCGACTGTAGCAAATGTCAAGTTTTGGTATTTTCAGCGTCAAAAGCGTGATTTTTATTAGAGCTGGAGTGAATAGGGACACTTTAGCACCTGGAGAGCTGCCCTCGTTCGTTACTTGTACCGCGGCGCGTTTCCAAGCGATGACTCGGCGTTCTGGCGAACCTTTCTGGCTCAGCGAGATGGTGGGAACGAAAAGCCGCCACTGCAGCGCGGCAACAGGTCATCGCCATGACAACAGCCAAAGCCACAGGAAGGCCAGTGAGTCTCGCTGGGTGATTTGTATGGAGAGAAAAGTTAACCTGAAAAATACTCCAGAGGCTTTCTTCTTTCTTTTCGGACGCAAGTGAATGTGGCCAAACTAATAAAATGTTCTCTCCGATCAACCACCCGCAAACAGAACACACACATTTCGTTCCTTAACGTTCGGAAGATCAAGCGATGAAATGTTAGGTCGTAATTGTCTTTGTAAATCCTGGTTCCTGACTGTTTCCCTGCGAAAAGCAGCCTAAGCTCAGCAGAAACAGCATTATTTATCAACTGAGGTGGCAAAAATGATGGTTTCTTTATCTATTTTTTATATCTCTGCACAAATGTAATTTGCATTGACTGATATTGGTTCTAAATAGGTACAGACCCTGAGATGGAAAAAAAAAACGATTTATTGTTATAAATTATTAGAAAATTCACATTAAGAATTATTTAATAGGTCAAACATGATTTCACAGGCAAAAAAAAAAGTATAGTGTCCAGTTTTTTTTTTTTTTTTTGCAATTGCAGTTCACAGATGAACATTTAAGGCAACAAAAACATGTTAATATCAATTAAGAAAAAATTATATGTATAATATTATGTATGTATATAATATATGTATATGTATTTTACAGTATCAATGTGGAAATCAGGATTAATATTGTTAGGATTTTTTTTTAATACATAAAAAATCCCAATCCCAATAATAATAATAATAATAATAATAATAATAATAATAATACATTTACTCAATAAAAAAATAATAAGAAAAAAAAACCCAGGGGTCTTCAAATAAATACAAAACTAAATACTATGAGCAATTTGATAAAATTACACTTTTTAATTTAAAAATATACTTATTTTAAATAGTTTCAGTATATTTTTGAAGGTCATGTAACCAGCCCCACCCACTGTGAAATTCCATTGGTCCAAAATCCTCTTACTTTGAGATGATCTTGTGTTCAATCGAAAAGAAAAGTTAAAATTAAATAAATAACTAAACCTAAGTTTAATCAAAATACTAAACCAGCAAGTGAAGTATCAGCAGTGAATGACTTTTTCACCCTTGTGTTTTTCTTTATACAGCTTCTAAATATACAAACGCTCATTTTAGTGAAATTGTGAAAGTGATAGATAGAGCCATAGTAAGAAAACAGTAGTCAATGAGAGCATGTGATCCTGAGCGTGGCTGGAGCTCAGAATGAGTTCTCTGTCAGGCCACCACCAGTATCCCAGAGTGCACTGGGCAGCCAAATATGGCTGACACAACAGGCAGGGAGAGAACAGGTTCCTCAATCCAGTGGCCAACAAAAGCTCATTTATTCGGTCGTTTTGTACAGAGGAGATTATTCACAGCCAGACTAAAACAAACACACACACATTTGATTTTATGGTGGAGACCTTGCATCAACGTTTGTTTGTTTGTTTGTTTGTTTGTTTGTTTAAGTGTTAAACGACATCATACTATTTTATTAAATTCTTATGCATTAATTATTTCATTAACTCATTTAGTTTTTTTATTGATTTTGATATAATCTGTTAACTGGAGTTATTTATTAATTTATGAATTTACTTATTTAAACTTAATATTAAGTTTAATATTAAGTTTAACTGCTAAACGGCCTCATATATTTTTATTTATTTATTATTTAATTTGATTTAAAATTAAATTAAATTGTTTAACCTGTAAAGGGCCTCATGTTATTTTATTATTATTTTATTTCTTAATTATTTTGGTAATTTATTTTGTTTATTATTTATTTTAATTTCATTTCATATAAATTGTAGCTGTTAAAGGGTCTCATTTTGTTATATCATTTATATAATTTATTTGTTTTAATGTAATTGATTTAATATTAAATTAAGTTTAACCATTTAAGAGTTCCATTTTATTAAACTATTATTGTATTTATTATTTGTTTTATTAATTTATATTGTTTATATATTTTAATTTAATTTAATATTAAGTTTAATTGTTAAAGGACCATATTATGTTATTAAATTATTATTGTATTTATTAATTATTCTAATTTAATTTGATTTAATATTACGTTTAACTGTTAATGGATTTTAAATTATTTAATTTATTAATTATTTGTAAAAAAATGTAACTTAATTTTATTTTATAAATAAATTATTAAATTACATTAAAATGACATTTAGGGACATTTGGTGCCCAAAAAACAATAAAAGCTGACCCAATGGATCTGGATCAAGACCACTGATTCATCACGGCAAAACAACAGAGCCCATGATTGAACAGTCATCCGAGTCAGTCTATCGTCAACGAACGCAGCTTCCAGATCACAATGTGATGAAAAAATCAACACATGAGTATAGACAGGCAGAGATATGGATTATTGATTTGTTGACGGGGTGTTTTATCCATCTGACCCCTGAGAAAGGCCGTCAGGACAGCGAGGCCCACACAAGATGCAGTGTTTGCTGCCGACAACAGTGTGCTTGTGCTGCGTATGTGAGGCCACAAAGACACATTTATTATGGTGGAAAAAAACCCGTCCGACAATCACCAACCGTCTGGCCCACTGGACAAATGCCAGGGAGGAGTGGGATGAAGGATCGTAGTGCCCTGTGACTGCATTCCCATGCACCTCTTCGTTTTTATACGGAGGATGACTTCATGACTTCAGATTTCGCTGTTTATATAGGCCTAGAACAATTGTAGAATTGTAATAATCATTACAATTTAATACATTATAGTATTTACTAATTAGCTTTATTATAACTAGTAAGTGTATCATAGTAAGTATTCAAAGTTTTGAAAATACAAAGAAGTAATAATGCACAAAAATTCAATAAACATTTATATAATAAAAATAATATTTTTTATAATATTGCAACTTTAGTGACAATGCGTGACATAATATACATTCGCATTTATATGTGTTTAAACAGTAATTATTGATAGTTATGAAAAGTATATTGCATTGAAACATAAACTTTCATGAATTTCATGTTCTCAACAACAAAAACAAAAGAAACAAAATAAATAAATATTATATTATATCATATTATATTATATTATGTGTGAGAGTGTTTGTCTCGGTGTTAAAGCTGTTTAATAGTCCAGTGGTGTTTAGGACACACGTCTGGCCAATTCTATAACAGAAAAGGATCGGCTGATTAACATGCCACACCACTCACTTCCTCTCAAACACACTATTGTTATCCTCCGAGATGCCTGACAACAAAACACTTGTGTGCGCTTATGGGCAACAGAACTTCCAAGAAAGATCAAAAGGAAAACGAAAAGGAAAACGTAGTGAACATATATCCTTATGGCCTACAACAAGAGGACGAGACAACCAATGTATAGAAACAGGATACTGTATTTGATTCCTTGGAAAAAGACTGACAGGACAATGCTTGCTCAAAGAAACATACAAAAAAAAAGGCCTGTTCAAACAATAAACATACTTAGTATCAAGTTTCAGAAACCCAATAACAACAAAAAATCTACCAGATTTAACAGAAAAAACAAACAAACCCAGTTTAATTTTCCTACAAATATTACATGTAAATGAAGCAATATGCTTTAAAAGTTGGCAAAGGCATTATTGTGTGTATATAATATAATTTTATTAAGCTTCTTTACTCAAATGTGTCACACAAGTGTTATACTATGTGTGTGTGTTTATATTAATATCTTTGTATCTCACTCTGAATGTGTGTGTAGTGGAGTGAGAACAAGGTCAGAAGCTGATTGGTCAGTTCTGGTGATTGACAGGTCAGAATCTCCAAGTTACAGGCCCCTCCGTTTCAGACCTATAAATGGACTCCCATCTCACTCTGCTCTGAATCGCCTCATTCGAACAAACTCTCTGCTGGTAAGTGTAGTAAGTTTTTATCATTGCAATGTTTTACAGCTTATTTTGCTCCAAGTGTTCCAAACTGCAAATTGCAAAACTAACTACATAATGACTAGAAATGTGTTTGCAAAAGACAGAAAGAAAGTTAATGGTCCATAAAATTGCTTCAACACTTAAACTTTTACAGTCATTTGAGTGAAAAGTTAAAACAGCTTGAAATTGCTTTTAAACATTTTCACATTTTTAGTGCTTCTTGCTATCGTCGAACGCTACACTACATAAAGATGTCAGACTTAGAGAGCTGCCTGGGAACCATCATTGAGGTGTTCCACAAATACTCGTCCAAAGAAGGTGACAAGCACAAATTAAAAAAGAGCGAACTCAAGGATCTGCTCACCAATGAATTTCCGACTCTTACCGAGGTAATTAAACTTCAAACTTTTTTTTACACTACACTTTGACTTGAAATTGAAAGAATTTTTGATTTTCAGTCATGGCTTCATGTCAGAATTGTGTTTTTGTATCAAAAATTTGATGAAATATTTGTAATGCTAAGCAAATTAGCTATTTTCATATTTAAGTTTTTCTTTTCCGACTCTTACCAAGGTAATTCAACTTCAAACTTTTTTTACACTTCACTTTTTCTTGAAATTTAAAGAATATTTGATTTACAGTCAAGGCACTATGTCAGAATTCAGTTTTTGTGTCAAAAATTTACGATTAAATATTTAACGCTAAGCAAATTATCTATTTTCCTATTTCTTAAGCTTTTTCTTTTCCAACTCTTACCAAAGTAATTCAACTTAAAAACTTGTTTTTTTACTCTACACTTTGTCTTGAAATTTAAATAATGTTTGATTTACAGTCAAGATTTTATGTCAGAATTGAGTTTTTGTGTTCAAAATTTACGATTGAATATTTTTAATGCTAAACGAATTAGCCATTTTCCTATTTCTTAAGCTTTTTCTTTTCCGACTCTTCTCAGGTAATTAAACTTCAAACTTTTTTTTTTTTTACACTACATTTTGATTTACAGTCTAGGCTTTATGTCAGAATTTAATTTTTTTGTGCCAGACATTTACGATTAAATATTTTAAATGCTAAGCAAATTAGCTACATCCTATTTCTTTTTCTTTTTATCTCACTCAGCATGTGAAAGATCAAGCAACAATGGACAGTTTGATGGAAAGCGTGGACACCGATGGTGACTCGGAGTGTGATTTTCAAGAGTTCATGACCTTCATCACCATGGTTACCATCTGTTGCCATGAGTTTTTCGAACATCACGAAGACGAATGAGTCGAATTAAAAAAAAAAAAAAAAAAAACAAGTTCAGTTTTCATATCTTAATGAGTCACAATACATTCCTTCTCTTAAAGTTTGCTTTGTTCTTTATCATATCATCATATTAGGATTGTTGTTTAGTTTGGACAGAATGTACATGCAGCTTGTACGACCGTTTGTTTTGCTAGACTCAAAACCAGTTCATCATTTATTACAAAGCATGTTTCTATTATTTTGCCTAGGCATTTTTTTTTCTCCAAGACATCCCCATCATAAATCTCATCGAGTGAAACGCGGACCAGGTGTTGCGCTCTTGCCATTTCAGGTCCAGGATGATTGTGAAATGTTTTTCCTGATTAGCTTCAGACTATTAGGCTGCTATTGACTTACGTCAGATTGTTCCAGGGGCCTGAGACAAATCATACTGTGCTTTAAAAAGACCCACCAAAGCAAATTATTCCTTTGAAAAAATCTAATATGATGTTTACAACCATCCATTAATTGATTTGGAATTTCAAATCAATCCCATATGTTATTAAAGGCATGAAAACTCATGTTTTTCATGTATTGAATATCCAGAAAATGTACTAGCTATTTTTTTTTTAATAGTACATGAATTGTGGTTTCAAATTGTAACCTAAGCTAACAGTCAATGTCAAAACATTAGGCTAACTTCATGAAACAAGGAATTTTGTGTGTTGTAAACAAGGTGTAAATCGTAACTAGATCTACTAAATCTACAAATTATTAAACTTAATGTGACATTTTAAATAAGAATGTATTATGAAAATTTACACAAATTTGTGTAACAAGGCCCTACAATGAAAGTTTCCTTACAAACTTAAAAGATGAATATGTTTCAGAAGCCAAACTGTTAGAATTATGGAATAGAAACTAGCAAAATAAAAATTGTGAACAGATGAAATTCAAGTAACGTGTGAATTTTTGAAACATTGACTGCATTAGTTTTAAAATAAAAATGTTCAGTAAAATTCTATATCCTATCTTTAATGCAATATCTATCTATCTATCTATCTATCTATCTATCTAGTTTTAAAATAAAGATGTTTAATATAATTCCATAATATCTCATTAACAAAAAATAAAGTTTTCTTTACCCATGAATCCTATTGTGTTAGTTATAGTATGATACTTCATGGTTTTATGTTTTTTGGCAAAACAGAATTAATAATAAATTCTAATATATATATTTTTAAATCTCATTTAAATGCATTTGTGAAGAGGAACTGGGTCTCACTGGGTGTATAATCAATAATTACCTTTTATATAAACCAAGAAAATCATTACTTAAATGTTTGGCGTTACCTTATCCTCCAGAAAAAAAATGGTAAACAGCTAGAGAATGCCTGTAAACAACTGCTTGGCATTGTCCCCTGTGACTTTCATTGATTTAGATGTCCCGCAGGTATTATCATTACCGAGCACAAACTGTCAATACAGAGGCCTTCACATCCGTGTGTTAATTAACAGATCAATGGTCGCGCAGCAAGACCCTGAAAGATGATAAATATAATATGCACACAATCTGATAAAGAATGCCTTCTTCGTCTCAAGTGTGTTTACATTAAGCAACCTGAAAATCACTTACATATTTATATGCAATACACAAGTCTAAATACACAAATACAAGTTTGTTTGAAGGACTTTTAAGTATTAACCAATCACAGTCTGCCGTACTGAATGCTCCCGGTAAGTGGCAGTGTTGTGCCGTGCCAGTGCAAGTTCCCTGATCTGAGCTGTGGAAATGAGAAATATGTTGAGGTAGAGGGTGGACACAATATGATAAAGTTACTGGATTTATTTGACAATGCAATAAAGCATAAATAAATAAATAAAACATGATAAAATAAGTGTCCACAGAATTTCTGGAGTGAAAGATGTGTGCCTTGGGGTGATTGCTTTGGCTGAGTTGAGCAAATGAGGCACGCAGTGTGTGTGTGTGTGTGTGTGTGTGTGTGTGTGTTTACCCAGCTGTGTGGTCTGACTATGACCAGTCTTTTAGCATCTCACAGTAGGTAATGTCCCATGAGGTCATTGGATTGGACACCAGAGTAGAATTTGGGAACTCGGCTTGCTGCCAAAAAGGAGCTCTGTGGTGGTATTCAGTCTGCTGTTTTTGGAACATAAAAGCACAAATATATGGCATTACGTTACATTATGACACTATCTATCTATCTATCTATCTATCTATCTATCTATCTATCCATCCATCCATCTATCTGCGTCTGTCTGTTACATACATACCATTTGGAAATTACATTTGGAAATTATATCGTCATGATTTGGAATGAGCAATGATTAACATACATTCATTTCCATCCAAATTTTTCATTTTCTTTCCATCATTAAGGATTCAAAGCAGCTTTGAGAACACTTGAAAGAGAATGAGGGGAATGCAGAGAGTGAGAGAGTGATGGGATTGAGTGACTGTACATTTGTTATGCTGCAAATGTGTGTGTGTCTTGAGCGAGAGATGCAGACCGAAGGCGTTTTAATGGCATCCACCATCATGGATAAACACTTCTTTGATTATATAGATGCCTCAAGATGCAACATAACTGCAAGTATCTCACCGTGAGCGCCAGCCAATCACTGATTGATTGTTTATGTCTACATGTGTGCATACCTTCTGTATCTTGCTGATTTGATATACATTATCAATTCACAACACTAACTATCACTGCTGATTATTTGACACATTCTAAAGGTGTTGATTCAGATTGTTGCTGTAAAGTTGTTCTGCCTTGCACCAAAGTTGTGTTAGCATGTCTGTATATATACAACATTATGATGACAACAAAATATGGAAATAAAAGTCTAGCATTTTGTCTTTATTCTCTCTGTTTTTAGACACTGTTATCCTCATGATCTATTCCATAAATCTAAACCTGTTTAAAATCTTACAGAAAAACACTATAAATAACCAATCTTTTCCTCTTTCTTCCCCACCTCTGTCTCTTTTTGACGTTCATTGTTTAAATGGGAAGAAAAATAGAAGGGGTCTCAGAAGTGAGTGGAGATGCTTTCTTGGGGCTGCATGGATGCACATGATATGAGAAGCAAAATTAAATAAAGGCTGATTGTGTTCAGGGGATTATATCGGGGTTAGTCCTGCACGCTCGGCTGGAAACATGACAGCATAAGAATAATTAGCTCACCTGCAAATATTCCTAACTCACTTACACTGGCTGACTTCAGTGACCACCCTGATGGAAGGAGGGGAGTGTGTGTGTGTGCATATATATGTCTGTAAGCATGTAAGAAAGAAAAAAGGTAACCCCAGGAGCTCAAAGACCCCAGCAGTGAGAACAGATGTCCTACCGTAACCTATAGCAGCCTGTGAGTGACCTCCATGAGAGCGGGCCGTCTTGCATTAGCACCTGCCCTTGCTCACGGGGAGGCAGAAATTAAGTCATTTTAATTGGAGTATTACTTACGGGCTAGTGATTCATTAGGCTTTTAACCTTATTGTATATTATGTTCTTACTTTGAGAATGTAGGAATGTCCCGGAAAACATCTGAAGAGGTAAAATGGGACATGGATACGTGCTTATTTTACTGTAGGAAGCAGATTTTTATTTATTTATTTTTTATTTTTATTTATTTTTTTTTTTTCAAATTCCCCGGCTCTCCAGCAGGCCCCTTAGAGCCTACACTTAAGCGCCATCCGATTATTCCCCCAGCTATCCACGTCACCCAGAGGACTGCACCAATTGCAAAGCAATAAGAACTATCTATGATAGGGTCGCCGTGATTTTGCCAAGTAAGACATGTTCCTGGATCAACATCTTTTGATGATCCTGGATCAACATTATTGTCCAAAAATATAGATTTAGCCAATCCCTACCCCTAAACCTAATCCTACCCATAATTTATTCTTAAAATCAGTGGGAAATGATAGCTGATTAACAAAGGTGTAGAAGCACCTAACCCGGAATGTTAGCCTAAAACAGATATTTCCTGAAAAGTTATATCTCAATTCTGATTGGTTGATTGGAATGTTGGTCCAGGATCAACAAGGATGTTGATCCAGGAACATGTTGTACTTGGTGAAAGCACGCTCACCCTATAACAATACTTGTGTGTGTGTATATATATAATATGTAATAATATTAAAATATGTATATAATATTATATGTATATAATAATATTTTTTTTCCATTAGTCTTCACTCTCCACCATGATGATTTCTGATGGGAATTTCGCTGCAGAAATCTGAAAGAAAAGAGCTAGATTTCTGGCATTAATTAAAATAAATGAATACGATACTGTTTTCAAGATCATTTTTGGCATCCTTAAAGATTTGCTTGATTTAAATGTAATTATTTAATTTCAAGAGGCTATAAATCAATTAATGAATACTTTTTAATCCACATATTTTAATTAAACTTAAAATAGATTAAATATAAATATTTTAAATGTATGTGCATTTATATAGTACAATGAGGTCCAAAAATATTGAAAATCTCTATAATTCTGTAGGCATATAATGATGCATGTGCTTATTTTACATTAAGAAGTTGATTTAAGTTGGTTTATATTATTCTTTACAGATTACCTGGCTCTCCGGCAGGCCCCTTAATTAGAGCCCACACATAAATGCCTTCCGATTATTCCCCCAGTCACCACGATGACTCCCAAAGGGGATTTCACCACAGGCGTCCTATTTCTCTGCCATTATTTTGATGAAATTTGCATAAGAATTCCTTAATTTAAATGGTTTAATTATGTAATTTTAAGGCTGTCAATTGATCAAAAATACATGATATGCTGATTAATTAATTCAAAGTACTCCTTTTTTAATCTGTAAATCTGTAGATACTAGACGATTTTGCCTGTTGTTTCACATCAGCACCCCATGCAGATAAACATTATTTTATCCCATTTGCTCTCTTCTCCTAAACACTGATACATCTCTTCCTACACCAGATTGTGACCTGCTGTATCACTTTAAAAAGAATTGTAGCTGAAAGTTCGAAATAATGACAGAAAATTATCTGTCACATCGAGCTGCACAACAAGGGCCAATACTCCAAAACGTCACAACAAATTTCTCTTCATATCCAGTGTGTGCTTGAGCAGACCCACAGGACAGACGGAAATGGGAAGCTCTTGTGCCGAAATGATGTTTTCTGCATTCCACGAGTGCCTCTTCCCCGAATTCATTATGCTTTTCCGTTTCTGATATAACTGTGCCGTCTCGGAGCGGAATATTTGTTTACAGCTTGCTCGACAAACAAGTGCGCTGTTCTTTTGGACACTGAGTCTGGTTATCCCCACAGTGTAGATGTGATTATCTCTAAAGCAGATGAGCCAGGATTTCAGCGGCGAGTTTGACTTTGGAATGAAAGGTCGGTCGTATAATGCTGTGATTTCAACCAGAACTGTCTTAGTAAACCTAGTGTTTGCAGGTTTTATCCTAAAAATAACATTTTCTGTCCTTGCAAGACTTGAGTTATTTGTCAGTGCATTCATATAAACAAATCGGAGCTGTTTTTAACAAATCTAGTTCTTATTCTGTATTCTTTACAGCATTTCAGTTTTGCTCCCTAGCTCTAAATTATTTTTAAAACAATGGCACAGTACAACATTTAATTTAAAGGAATAGTTCACCCAGAAATGAAAATTTGCTGAAAGTGTACTCACCCTCAAGCCATCCAAGCTGTAGATGAGTTTGATTCCTCATGGGAACAGATTTAAAGAAATGTAGCATTACATCACTTGCTCACCAATGGATCCCAAACAGTTGATAAAAACATCACAATAATCCACAAGTAATGTAGTGTAAGTAATCCAATTCCTGAATGTTTGTACTAAACAAATCCTTTATTGAGATGTTTTAAAGTGCCCCTATTATGCCATTTCCAATATTGCCTTTCATGCAGTGTGTAATGTAGCTGTATGTGAATGTAAACGATCTGCAAAGTTGTAAAGCTGAAAGTGCACAATAAATAAAGTTATTGTCTCCCAAAATAAAGAATCGACTCTGAACAGCTGAAACGAGTCGTTAGAATCCCACTTCTGTGGCGGTTACACATCACGGGGTAACACATTTGCATAATGCGCGCCTATGTTCTACGTTGGCCGACTGCGAACGACATGACCTCGCCCACACAAACACGTCATTCTACTGACGACTGCTTCTCTAATCTCAGGGAGTTCAACGCGGGATTCACAAAACGCTTGCTGTTGAAAGATGGATCAGTATCCTGTTTATTTGGACCAGCTGCTCCACTGAATCACAACCTGTAAGTATGATAAATAATAGATGTTTATCCTTTCTATAGAGCGTACAAAATACAGAACTATTGAAATAGGTGTATCGGCGGAAAGGAGGGGTTTAGAGAGACTGAATCTTTGAACTGCTTCGAACGCATCGTTTGCGAATCGCTGGGAAATGAGGTGATGGTGAAGCGGTTTTTGACCTTGCATGCATGTAATCCTATTTTAGGAGACTCCCGAAACAATATTAGGAACCGTAAAAATGGCATAATAGGGGCACTTTAACAGTGTGTAATGTAGCTGTATGTGAATGTAAACGATCTGCAAAGTTGTAAAGCTGAAAGTGCACAATAAATAAAGTTATTGTCTCCCAAAATAAAGAATCGACTCTGAACAGCTGAAACGAGTCGTTAGAATCCCACTTCTGTGGCGGTTACACATCACGGGGTAACACATTTGCATAATGCGCGCCTATGTTCTACGTTGGCCGACTGCGAACGACATGACCTCGCCCACACAAACACGTCATTCTACTGACGACTGCTTCTCTAATCTCGGGGAGTTCAACGCGGGATTCACAAAACGCTTGCTGTTGAAAGATGGATCAGTATCCTGTTTATTTGGACCAGCTGCTCCACTGAATCACAACCTGTAAGTATGATAAATAATAGATGTTTATCCTTTCTATAGAGCGTACAAAATACAGAACTATTGAAATAGGTGTATCGGTTCCGACACGCGCTGTACGCCGTAGACCAATCACAACAGACTAGGCCATCTGACCAATCAGAGCAGAGCAGGCTCACGGAAAGGAGGGGTTTAGAGAGACTGAATCTTTGAACTGCTTCGAACGCATCGTTTGCGAATCGCTGGGAAATGAGGTGATGGTGAAGCGGTTTTTGACCTTGCATGCATGTAATCCTATTTTAGGAGACTCCCGAAACAATATTAGGAACCGTAAAAATGGCATAATAGGGGCACTTTAACTTCAAACCGTTGTTTCCGGCTAAAAAAATAACCCTCTATAACGTAGCTTTCTTCAATTGAAAATGTTGAGAAATATGCAAAGATCAATCACTTTTTACAAGCCAAAACAGTCCAAAATAAATATGTTGGTGGATTTTGATGTGAGAGGACAACAGGGGATAGACTTTTTCACTGGAGGAAGCAGTATTATTGATTGCCACAAGTAAAGTTTAAAACATCTTGATGGATTTGCTTAATTGATGGACTGAGTCATGTTGTGGATTATTGTGATGTTTTTATCAGCTGTTTGGACTCTCATTCTGACGGCACCCATTCACTGCAGAGGATCCATTGGAGAGCAAGTGATGTAATGCTAAATTTCTCCAAATCTTTTCTGATGAAGAAACAAACATCTTGGATGGCCTGCGGGTGTTGTATACATTTTCAGCAAATTTGAATTTTTAGATGAATTATTTCTTTAAATGTGAAAGTAGGTGTTATTACATGTCCAAATGCATATTTTTTACCAACGGATTCACATTAACAAGTCACACATTCAGTCCGTTCGCAAACACACATGCCCACACAACCATATAAAAGCATCTGTGACCCCTTGTTCAATTTTAGCCTTACAAGTGCCGTATCAGAATAGCTTCCTTATCGTTTTCATTACGGAGTTCAAAGCACCTTGGAAGGAGATTGATGACAGGTTTATAAATGGTTTCCTGAAAAGTTTTGACGTTTATTTATAACAGGAGTTTCTCTGTTGTGCTGTTCTGCTGCTCGGCTTTATTGTTCTTGTGTAAGTCAGATTGGTCGAGGTCAGAAACGCCTGTAGCAATAACACAGTCCCTGGAGTCAGACCGTACCGTGACCTAATTTAAAATAGTTTGCGATTTATACGTGAGCCAAAGTCAAGTCTATGAGTTTTAAGTATAATCAATTCATCATATCTGTATTCATCACAATTAAAATAATTATATTTATATGCAAAAACTGTTATATATATACATACATACATATATAATTATTTAAAATAATTATTATTTTTAAAAAATCCAAAAATAATAAAATAAAATGAATATTTTAAATATGCACATTTACCATATAGTACAGTGGGATTCAAAAGATATACAAAACTGTCAATTTTGTGTTTAATGTTCAGAAAGATGTCTCTTATGCTCATCAAGCTGCATTTATTTAATCAAAATACACTAAATTAAAACAATTTATATATATGTATA
>NW_015548207.1:1246568-1250425 GCF_001515605.1 Sinocyclocheilus anshuiensis | reverse complement strand
AATTAAAAATAACTTTTCTATTTTAATATATTTTAAAATGTAATTTATTCCTGTGATGCAAGGCTGAATTTTCAGCAGCCATTACTCCAGTGTCACATGATCACATGATCCTTCAGAAATCATTCTAATATGCTAATTTAGTGCACAATTATTATCAATTATAAAATTATTGGAGCTCAGTTATTGATAATGGTCCTTATTATTAATATTTTTTGGAAATTGTGATACATTTTTTTCAGGATTCTTTGATGAACAGAACATTCAAAAAGCATTTATTTGAAATAGAAATATTTTGTAACATAAATGTCTTTACTGTCTTTATTGTCACTTTTGACCGATTTAATGTGTCCTTGGTGAATGAAAGCATTAATTAAAAGTATTCATTTTTTTCTTTGTTTTCATCTTAGTTACCTCAGACTTTTGAATGGTAGTTTCTGGAAAAGTATTAAGCAGCAAATACCGTTTTCAACTGAGAACAATAAGAAAAGTTTCTGGAGCATCAAATTAGCATTTTCCTTTAACCTGTAATAATATTTTACAATATTACTGTTTTTACTGTATTTTGTAACAAATTAGTGAGCATAAGAGACTTCTTTAAAAAAAAAAAAGCATAATTTTTATAACTTTGACTGTTAGCCAAAAAATTTTATTACATATATGGAATAGAGTATTTTCACATTTCAAAAAGATATCCAGTTCTAACGGGCCATAGTCAATTTTTACCCCTAGTGTTTCTCATTTCCCCTTGTGGAAGGCATTTTTTACACGTCGAAATTAAGTTTTAACAAGTCGAATTCACACATTCCTCTTTCCACCATGAAGTGTAATTCACAAACTAATGAAAAATTATTATCTAATGAATAATGACAAGTTCAAAAACGGTCACAGATTGTTTGTATATTGGTTTGGGGGTTGTAATCCTCACAGTACTGAAGTGGGTCTATATGAGATCTCTCAGCTCCTTCCATCCACAAGATAAACATCTCAACAGCGCCGTGTCCATTTACAAGACTCTCTAGGGTGACTGTGGGATGCCACAGAATAGAACGCACACCTACCCACACACACACACACACACAGAGCGAGGACAATCAGACGCGTGGCTAGATGGAGTCAAGGTTGCATTCTCCTCGGGGACCTTGTTTCTTAGGAAAGATGGTTTATTTTGTCATCGTTCCACTCTCTTTTTCTTTTCTTTCTGCAGTCTTTTTGAGCAGAGGGGCCCTTAAATGTATTAAAGCCCATCAAAGAGTCTCTCAGACAAAATAAAAAAGGCACAGTCGCAAAAGGACACACGAGCCTTTGGCTTTGAAGAAGAGAGCAGGGACGCGGTCGATGCTGACCAAATTTGATCCCAGTAGTTACCCACAATCCTCGGCTTAGGAAGAGGGGTTTACGGGTTGGCAGAGTTGGAGAGTTGTGGCATCTGCCAATGTAGATACAGAGCAATGCTGACAGGAGACACGTGTCAGGGAATATATGCACTGTTGCAGGCTGTCCTCAGTGCTCAGGTTTTCCCTTTGAGATTATATATGTGACCCTGGAGCACAAAACCAGTCTTAAGTCGCTGGGGTATATTTGTAGCAATAGCCAAAAATACATTGTCAAAATTATTGATTTTTCTTTTATGCCAAAAATCATTAGGATATTAAGTAAGGATCATGTTCCATGAAGATATTTTGTAAATATCCTACCATAAATATATCAAAACTTAATTTTTGATTAGTAATATGCATTGCTAAAAACGTCATATGGACAACTTTAAATCTAAATTGTTATTGCTATATTAATTATAATTTATTTTAAAATACATTATATATATTATTGTAAGTTTTACTTATTATATATTATGTAATTTTTATTTAATACTTCAAAATTAATTTAACTGATGATTAAAATGATTCTTGTTGTAATATATATAATTTATTTAATTATAAATATATTATTTATGTATAATTGTATTATTATTATTGTTTATTTTTGTAATTTTACATGATTATACATATTTTGAAAATATTAATGTAATATTTTTATCTTTCATCTTTCAGAGAAAAATACAAAAGGACATAGGAGCTTTTGGCTTTGAAGAAGACAACAAAGTACGGACATTAATTTAAAAAAATTTATATTAAGTATATATATATTTTGTTTTTTTAAATATTAATTTATCTTAGGAGGAAAAAAATCAAGAGCTTAGTAAAATCAAAATCTGCATCATTTCTGTTTTGTTTTTTTCCTTTCATCGGAGATATAGCTGATAAATGATGAGGTCCTCAGTAATATTTAATCTAAGTCTCCTGAGCTCAAAACATGCAGATTTAGTCACGTAATGTTGCATAATTTAAAGTGACTAACTCCCAATTTTTTTATCCAAAAAGGGAACATAAAATAGAGAATATGAAATGAGAAAATGACCACAAAAAAAAAAACTAGTCTATGTCTTTATAGAGACATCAAATTCAGATATCAAGGGTTATAAAACCTTTTCAGATCAAAGCGAGGCCTCTTTATCTCGGTCTCTGTACTTAAGAGTGAAAAATATAATGAATATTAAAAAAAAAACAGTCTTTTCTTATTTCATAGCTAACAGTCTGAAATGCAGATTCAATGTTCTATTGGAATCTCATTACCGGCTTCATTTTCAAATGAGCTTTGAGAATTTTAAAGAGTGAATAATCAGACCTAATATAATGTAAATTAATTTATTAAAGAAGTTTACACAAAGGTTGACCCTGAGCTGATATGCACTATAAATATCAGGAGGGTGTAGGAACAGATCAAAGGAAGCCCTGCAGACTTCTTTCCAAGGCTTTCTCCAAACCTTTAAAAATTCAGCAACATGTACTTCACGAAGTCTCACTTTAAAGCACCTCAAACAAAGTACCAGGAGATACAGCTTCCGTTTAAAAGAGTCTTGCCTTAATTAAATCTTAAATCGAGTCTTTGTTCTAATCTTATTTTTTCATGTTATCTTTGAAAGATACATTAGATGATTCTGTTTTTCCCATAAACAGAAATAGCTGCTTCTTTGTTGCATATTCATCCGCTGATGCATTGTTTGTTGCAATCCCTTGTGTTCCTGTGTTTGTTGTTGTATGTAATCAATGTTTATCAGAAAAGTCCTTAGAGATATTCTGTCACATCCATAATTAATTCATATATGGTGGTCTTTAGAGGAAACAAACTATCCCTACTGCTTGGGAGAGGGAGACAGAACTGCTCTATTCATTAAAAACCAAAAAGAGGCCACATTCTAGACTTTTCTAGCATTTCATCCAAAGCCCATGTTTAATGTCAAAGCTCTTTACACTGTAATTTTATTTTATACAGTAGCCTTCAACTCTTTACAACTAAACAGGCTGTTTGACTACTGTAGCTTTAATACATCTATATATAAATGACCTCTGTTATGACAGGTTCGCTTTAAAGCAGCACTTGCAACTGCTTAGCAATGCACTAAAAACACTCAGAACAACTTTTCAATGCATACAGTAGCAATGCTCGGACAACCACCCACAACATCCTAGGAACCACATAAAAAAGGTGTTGACAGTCACAAAGAACCCATTAGAAACTCACAGTAACCCCCTGGCAACCTCCCACAGCATGTCGGAACTGCAGTGCTGGGCGGTATACCGGTTCATACCAAATACCGGTGTTTATTTTTGTTATGATATTAATTTTTAAAATACCGCAATACCAGTGTATGTCGCTTAAACAATGTTCGGAATGCGACACTGTTTGAAAGGGGTCCCTTTTCACTGTTGCACTGTGGCGAGGGAACAGCTGTATGTGTTACTAAGCGTGAAAGTTCCGAAACTGAAGCTGTAGAACTAATAGAACGTGATGACACAATA
>NW_015548207.1:1224643-1236530 GCF_001515605.1 Sinocyclocheilus anshuiensis | reverse complement strand
AAACCGGTATAATTTTGAAAAATACCGTGATATAAATTTTTGGTCATACCGCCCAGCACTACTGCATAGCAATGTCCTAAAAACATTCAGGAAACGCTAACTACACAGCAACACCCTGACAACCACCCACAACATTTTAAAAGCTGCACTACAATGCACAAACAATTACATATACACATATATATATATATATATATATATATATATTTATTTTTTAACACATTAACAACTGCATAGCAACACTCTGACATCCGCTCAGAAAACCATTTAGCAAAGACCTTAGAACAGGCTCAAAACTGCCTAGCAACACCCTGGCAACTATCCACCACACTCCAGGAATCACATAGCAAAGCTTTAAAATTATTCAGAGCCCATTATCCACTGCTTAGCAATGCCCTGGCAACCACCCACAACACCACAGTAGCAAAGATATGACACCTACAACAAACTGCACAACTGCATAGCAACACCCTAGCAACCACCCACAACACACTAGGAACCACTTAGCAATGCACAAAAAACCAACCAAACAAAAAAAAAACTGGAAACCAATCACATCATTTTAGAAATGTCATAGCAATGTGCTAAAAACTATTCAGGACACATTAACAACTGCATAGCAATGCCCTGGCAACCACTCACAACACCACATTAGCAAAGATGTGACACCTAGAACAGACTGCACAACTGCATAGCAACACCCTGGCAACCACCCACAACACACTAGGAACCACATAGCAATGCACTAAAAACCAACCAAACAAAAAAAGAAAAACTGGAAACCAATCACATCATTTTAGAAATGTAATAGCAATGTGCTAAAAACTATTCAGGACACATTAACAACTGCATAGCAATGCCCTGGCAACCACCCACAACACCACATTAGCAAAGATGTGACACCTAGAACAGACAGCACAACTGCATAGCAACGCCCTGGCAACCACCCACAACAGACATAGCCATGCACTAAAAAAAAACACACACACCCTGGAAATCAGTCACTACATTTTAGAAAACAGGACACATTAACAACTGAATAACAACGCCCTGGCAACCACCCACAACACAGCATTAGCAAAGACTAATCAAAACTCCATAGAAACACCATAGAAACCACTCACTTGGGGAACAGGTTAGCAACCTGCTAAAAATATTCTGAACACATTAACAACTGCATAGCAACCACCCACAACACTCTAAGATCTGCATTAAAATATTCAGAACACAACAGGAACTCCATAGCAACAGCCAAGCAACCGCCCACAACAATTTAATAACTGCACAGCAAAGCATAGCAAATGTTCAGAAAACATCAGTATCTGCATAGCAACACCCTGGCAACCACCATAACACTTTAGGAACAGTATAACATTCTGAACACATTAGCAACTGCATAGCAACAACCTGGCAGCAGCTCACAAAATATAGGGAAGCACATAGCAATGTGCTAAAAAAACACTGAAAATACAAACATCTAGTTCCAAATATTTTATATTTATTCAAATATTTATTTATGTTGGAAATATTTGTATGTATGCATAAAAGTGTTTGTGGCAGCACATCAGAATCTTTTATTTCAAAAGAGCAAAATACCTATTATGTCCTCTTACATCATCATCACAATGCTGCATTATTCTCTTTGTAATGCACTACTAGCTTCGCCTAAGTTTCTCTGCTCTAAACACAAGCCCTCTCGGTCTGCAGCACCATGACGCCATCTTGGATATTATGGGTTATCAATCTCCATCCACGAGTAACGTCTCAGATTAATGACCTCACTATCCTGCTGTCCCTCTATGATTACCTCACCACGGCCACCCATAACAGAGCCATTTGGACGTGCGGGAATTGGAGCCCTGGCCCATCATGCCTTCAATAATGATGAAACCAAACAATAGTATGAGATATAAAATGAGAGATGGGGGAGAAAATGAGAAACTGGAAGCCTCACGAGGGGCCGGTGATGTAATTCAAGCCGCAGATTCGCTTAAACACTCGCAAAATAAAAGATGAACTAAACACGCTGAGCTTGTTTAGTGAATCGCTTAATTACCGCTATGTTTCAGTTCTGGATGACTCTGCAGCAGTTTGAACTCATTTCGATGACGAAAAGAGGGAAAGGCCTCCCATTTGAAAGACATAAAACAGCATTCGCAATGCATTTAACCTTGGTAATGTGACATATTGAAACAAAAATATTCGACTGGAAATAATTAGGGATAGACTTGAGTTTAGCCATCGGGATTTGCTTCGATCCTAAAAAGCAGGATGTGAATTTACATGAGTTATTTCAGAGGTAGATAAAATCAATGCATTCTCTTCAGAAAATGTCAAACTCTTTGCTATAACCTTGCAGGGCAGTGAAGCGATTTCAAACCTTCTTAGATGGACGCAGATGTTCCAGCCGGCCTCATTCCTCCAGTTATCCGCATGTCTTCACAGAGCAGGAGTTCACTTGGGCCGTTCAAGGACTGATGTGACGTGTTGGCAGCAATCATGGTGTGGGATTTACCACCATCAGAATTGGTTGTATCAAGTGGAAGCAATCAGAATCCACGCCACTCAAGGCCTAACGGAGGTTCTTTTTTTTCCCACAAGGGTCCGGCTTTGAGAAAGGATGGCCAGAGTTTAGACTAAACCACTGAAGTCAGATTATTTAAACAGAAATTCTGGCTTTTAATTGATTCAGAATTGATCTGATATGATATGCTCAAATGACTCTAATTAAAAAAACAATATTATATCATTGCGATGAGTACATAATAGACATACTAAAAGGGGGCTTTAGAAGACAATATATTGATTGTTTTATTTCCATATCGCTGAACATAAGCTTATAACTGAACTTCATTCCACAGCAATCCATTTAATTGAGTTTGTCAATATGTCTGGAAAAGATTTAGAGTTTGTTCACACGAAACATGTTCTTGCGTTCAGATGACAGATGAAGGACAATAGAATATAAGACAATAGAATGTAACAGAATCACAAAATGTGGTAAGATTTATGCTTACAACAAGAAAAAATAATGTGTCAACATGGGATAGGAACAACTGAAGAGAAAAAAATTGAAGACAAGTCTTAAGTTCTTGCACAATTTTGCTTCTCAAGGAAATTTGAATGTTGTAAGATCTTTTTTTACTGGAAAACAAGATATCGTCTACTGAAAAAAAAAACGGTTGTAGAAACATTTTCACAATTTTCAATTTTCACATTTAACACATTGAATTCAAAATGAAATTTTGAAATAGAAAGACTGAAATACTATTTTCTTGATTTTTTTTATAATTAATTACAATGTTATTGCAATGTAATTAATACATGCATTTTTTGCAGTATAACTTGACATGGCATCTTAAAAAATATTGGGTACTTCTCAAGAGACGCTGCATGTGTACATAAAAATTATGCGAATGGATGCAAACACACGTCCTGTATGGTTTGGCGAAGCAAGGCGCCTTCAAATTTACTTCAGACTTAAATTGCTATGATGTAGCAAAATACCTTGCACTAGAATTGTATAGATCAGAAACATAATTAATTGCTTTAATTTTCATCACATTATTTTCGTAATAATTCATCGAAATGTTACACTGACAGCCGTAACAGAAATGTTTCTGAAATCCAACATGACATTAATTAATTTAGCAAGCCTGTGGGATTCTGAACCCTGAAGGCCGGCAAAATTTCCATTACAATATGATGCAATCGCTTGGATCCAAAAGCTTGGATTTCCTCATCATTCTAAACCACTATAAACTCAAAGGCTGAAAAGCATGTTAAAGACACAATTGCTTTCTCTCCTCCAGACCTTTCTGAATGGAAGTGCACATTTTGATTCCTATTACAAACAACTGCCGCTCCCCATGTCTCACTATCTTGGATATTACAAACATGCGGCAAACAAGATATGCTGGCATCAGTAAAACACACTAAAATGTCACCATTTCGCATTGTTAACGAAAGTTTTTTAAAATGTGTGTCTGTGTATCTTCAGATTGTATCTCCAAGTAAATTCCACCGTGAGAACAGAGAGTGTTTCACGCTCCCCTATTTCCCTCCTGCTGAGCATGCGGCTTTGAGGAGAGAATTAACTGTGATAGTTGCTAAAGCCCGTCTTCGTCAAAATTCACGTTTTGATCTTCAGTGTTATTGGCTGGTGTGTCATGCAATGACAACTACTGACGTAATTCTGCAACAATCACATATTCAGGGGCTCTAAAATTTATAAAATCACACTTAAAATGTATGAATGTCACTGCATTCTACATCTGTGGGATTGAATTTGAGTAGCCTATATCGAGTAGTCATTCATGAATGTCTCTAAAACCCATGCTGAGAGAACTATTAGGTCTGAAATAGCACTCAGTAGGATAATAATGGCTAATAATGTTGTCTGTCCTAGATCCAGAAGTTTACCTGAATGATGGACGTGGAGGCCATTTATTGTCCCATAAATCCACTCAGCAGGAGCAATTTCGACGGTTTCTAACGACTGGAGGCGTACGTTTCCTGCTGTCACCTGGATGTCTGCATTTACGTTTTAGTGGAGCAAGTACTACTAATTTTGGCAGCATAGTGAGAAGATTGTCACACTTGCTCGTAAGGAGGATGTTCAAAGTGTTCTGTAGCTTTTTAAAGTCCATATTCATAGCGTCATGCTAGGTGTTTATTCGCTAATGATATTTTATCGGAACAATTAGCTTCACCACAGTGCACCTGAACTGATACCAATGTGAAAACGTCACAAAATTCGTACAAAATATTGAAATTGGATGAAAAAAAAAGTATGACCTTAACATAACTGTAAATTCCATTTAACCATTCTGCCACTTATCACACAACCGTAATTGATACAAAATATAATGAAAGACGTAATGCAAATATCTCAACAAATTGCTTTTGTCCCTTATTCCATATTTTATACACTCAAACATCAAAGCAATTTTGGTGGTTCACAGCTATAGCAATGTTTGCTTTGTGAGACTTGACTGACAATTTCTTACAAAAATATGTGATAATTGACTGCTTGGTAGCCTCAACAAGTTTACATAGTTAGCATTCCTGGTCTATGAAAAGAGTGACAAATAAAGAGACCGATGACTCAACTTCTCACCATATCACTTAATAATGCTGCAAATCAGTATCAGGTGCACTGTCAAACTCTGTCTCTCCAAGTCAGACCCCTATGAGGTTTTTTTATCTCACAGTATACTTATTTTTGTTGATTATGTGAAATAAGACCAGCATCTTGAATGAAGGACACTCACTCTTTCATATTCCTGCAATCTCTGGGCTCTCTGGGCTCATCAAGACAGCTCGCAACTGTATAATCATCAGCTAAACATTGAATAAAGCTAGCTAGCTTGGTTTAAACGGTCTAAATCATCACTTTTGGGTCCAAAGATGTCAAAAAAGGACTAAAGTTCTTAGGTAAATTTTAAAATAGTGGCAATAAAGGCTTCTTAAGAAACAGAACAAGTAAACAGATATTGATTTATATTGCAAAAGTTGCTATCAGCTAGCAATTTCTCCACCAATTTTAAGTTTATTCACTGACAAAATTATGCTAGTTGGTCTGTACGAACATAATATGCTCGACCAACACAAGTAACTGATGATTTAGGCTTAAAACATACTAAAATGCAGGTGCAAATGTTTGGGAAAGCTAAAACCCAATGTATACTTCAGTTTTTATGCGTTTGACAGCATAGAGTGCATGTGACGTAAATATAATCATAAACAGAATATTTGTGTGTTGTGCACGTGCAGCCAGATTTTTGGAACAATTTTTAGAGTAACAAACTACTAGAGATGGCAACAACAATAGATGTTAACAATAGTTGCATTGACAAACTTTGTAAAGTAGTTAAGAGACACAAACTACTAGTAAGGGCATTCGTGGCCTAATGGTTAGAAAGTCGGCACGTCTAACCAGAAGGTTGTGGGTTTGAGTCTCGGTACCGGCAGGAGTGAATGACCAGTGCTCTCTTACACCTAATTGTTTTCCATGGTCACTGTTTACGTTAACATGGTGTTTCTGTTTTTGTGAGCTTAACATTGATCTAGCATTCAGTCTGGTTCAATTTTAGTATGTAACAGCAAGTTCTACCATCTAATCTATTTCTTCTAAATGAAATCAAGTCCCACCCTACATTTTTCTTATTGAAATCCAGTTTAACATGGAAGTACATGATATTGGCAATTTACAATGACTTTAAATGGGCGGCTTGCTACATGCTTTAATTATTAACAATAACCGAACAACCTGAGAATATGGACAAGGTTGGCAACTTCATACGTTTATGCATCAAAATGTGTGTTCTTTGTACTCGTCCATTGTCCATTATTATGACGATTTAGACACTACGCAGGTTTCTCGCACTGTTCTAGCAGGTCACCGCATTGCTCAGTTAATTAATCAGTTTATCGGTGCCCGCTAAACATTTTTTCTATCACGTTCACAGCTCATTGTGAGGTCCAAGGACAACACACATGCATACAAATCCGTGGAACCTCAAAGCTGGAGTTTTCTTTCTGATACTCCTCCATTATGGCTCGTCATTATCACCTTGAATCAGCAGTAAATACTTTTCTACTGAGATATGCACTTTAATTATGTTTTGAAAGGCCTTTTTACTCTTATTGTGTGACACCTACACTACATTTTACTGAACTGCTCCTAAAGCAGAGGAATATTTTAAATACTCAGCTTGTTAGAATGACAGGGATTTGCTTGGTGGGGAATTTATCTTTCTTCCAAATCAGCAGGCCTGGATGAGCCGTACTTGTTATGTAAAAGGAAGTTGTGAATATAATGACCGAAGAACAACTTGTCTCTTAGACTGGATGACAATCAGACATTTCGGTCTCTTCATCAAGTGGGACGGAGTGTACAAATGACAGACGGAGAAAAGGGGTGTGAATCATTCCATTTAATATGTGACCACTGCTTCAATAATTTCCAACCGTGTTGAAATCATTCATCATTTTGTCCCCTTTAGAACACAGAATCAAATTCCACCCTTGAGTGAACTCTACAGAGCCCAGGCTGCTTTGCATTTTATGATCCTCGGTCTCATGCTAACACAGGTGGAAGGCACATATTTCAACCTGAGAGCCCGAGACATGAGAAGAGACATGGAGGTGAATGAGCTCTGAATTAAATGGATTTTTAAGAGGATCCAATATTAAAATTGAAATTAAATCTTTAAAATAAATTATTTCATATGGTTTTGATTCAATTAAATTATACTTATTCAATTATACTTGACAAAATGTCACCACTATGATCCTGCAATGAGTCGTTTAGACTATGTATGATCTGTACTGTGACAAAGGTTTGGGTTTGGATGGACTTTTCTCACATTCTGAGAAAACGGTGTGTGAAAATATAGTTAAAATCAATGACAATTTAAAAAAAAGTTCCAGTGTGGAGTAATTATTTCATTTAAAAGTGTCCTTTATTAAAGTTTGGGGTCGTTAAGATTTTTTAAATGTTTTTAAATGTTGAAAGAAGTCTCTTATGCTCATCAAGGCTGTATTTATTTGATAAAAAATACAGTAAAAACAGCGATATTGTAAAATATTATTGCAATTTAAAATAACTTCTTACTATTTGAATATATTTTAAAATGTGATTTATTCCTGTGATGCAAAGCAGAATTTTCAGTATCAATACTCCAGTCTTCAGTGTCACATGATCCTTCAGAAATCATTCTAATACACTGATTTGCTGCTCAATAAACATTTATTATTAATATCAATGTCGAAAACAGTTGTGCTGCTTGAGATGAGGTTTTTGTGGAAACTGTAAGATATTTCAGCATTATTTGATAAACATAAATTTCAAAAGAACAGCATTTATTTGAAATGCAAATCTTTTGCAACATTATAAATGCCTTATTGGTTTCTTTTGATAAATGAATACATCCTTGCTGAATAAAAGTAAAAAAAAAACTAAAAACATAACATATAACATATATAAATGTATAAAATAACATCATAACATGATTAATAATAATATAAATTATTATCATTATTTCTATTATTGTTATTAGTTTTATTATGCATTATGCATTATGAATAAATCATATATATTTAAGTAAATTGTAACCAGAGGTTGAGCTATTTTTTTTTTTTTTTAAAGCACTTTTTTTGGTGCATTTCATCTCAAATGATCTAATCACTAGTTTTTAGTAATTAAAATGTTTGCTTCTATGCTTCTGAAGGGATAAATCATATATATTTAAGTAAATTGTAACCAGAGGTTTAGCTATTTTTTTTTTTTTTTAAACCACTTTTTTTGGTGCATTTCATCTCAAATGATCTAATCACTAGTTTTTAGTAATTAAAATGTTTGCTTCTATGCTTCTGAAGGGGAAAAAAAGAGCATTGATTAAAACCCAAACCTAATCTTCTTTCTGCAATAACAAATATGGCCAGGACTGACCATTCCTGCTGCGCTTTTCATTGGCAGAACTAATTGCATTAAATCAAGGCCACGACCAAAAACCTTTTTAGCAGTCTGCATTGAGCCTCCATACAGCATCCACCCATTAATCTCATGTCCAGCTGCACCAAAACGAAACAGCAGGCGTATTTAATATTTACAGGGCACGATGGACCTTTAATGGGCTTGGACAACTCTAAACCCACAGATGAGGCCTGCTGCAATATTAATGCTGCTCGGAATGAAAACACACAGCGTGATACCACTCTCATTTGTTGAGCGAGATGGGAAGAGCATGACCATTTAGAGCAAACATGGTCTCTGTGAATACCACAGATGAAAGCATAACCCATAAGTAATAAGACACACAAGACTTGCATTTCCATTGTGATGACAGACAACATGGGGATGGATCTGTAATGGTCCTCAATAAATCAAATATATTGAGGAAGATAAATAAAGTGGTGTCTTTTTACCATTTTTCATTTGTAGGAATCAATAAATTGCTTTGATGTTATTGGTGATAAACTCTCCCGTATGAAAGAAAAATGACAAATGAGTTTACTCAATATAATATCTCCCAGACCACAATAATGAGACTACTGGAGACTTTTATTAAAAACTTCTCTGATTTTATTCTGAGGTAAAGGACTCTTAACATCGCAGTTTTAGAGATCTGAATCTCTCAAACTAAGCTCAGATTTGCTAAAAACAAGAAATAAAAACCAAATTTCAATTGTTTCTCCAAGAGAACAAACTAAAATAATTATTTGGAGATGTTTTCTGCAAATATATTGGAGAATTTTCCTGCTTCTCATGTTTTTCCTGAGAAAAAAAGCCTAATTTCATATGCGTCTCTGAGATTTCATAAGAGATCTCTACAGTGTCTCAAACGGTGCTAAGATTTGGTAAACAACAGGAAATAAAAATAACAAACTAACAAAATATTCTTTATAATATCTCAATAGTTTATTCCAAGACAGGAATGAGATTATATGGAGAACAAACAGAAACTGTACCTCAGAATTTTCTCCTGAAATCTCATGTTTCTCCTCTCCAGCCTCTAGAAAAGTAAAATCACAAATGAGATTTATTTAATGACTCAAAATAACAATGCAATGAGATTAAATGTCGGTTCTGTTCATAGCAAGTCTTCTGCATCTCAACGTTCTTCTGAGATAAAAGACCTGAATAATCTCATGTGTCTCTGCGTTTTTAGATCATTCTCAACAATGTCTCAAATTGTGCTCAGTTTTGCTAAACAATAGGACATGAATGTAACAAATGAGATCTCTTTAATATTTCCGTTTCTTCTCCTTGACAACAAATTAATTGGGCTGCTTCTTATATTTTTATCCTGGAACTGAGGTTTCAGAAGAGATCTCAACAATGTCTCAAACTGTTTTCCTCAAAATAGGAAATGACAAATAGTAATTTCAGTAATTTCTCAATTGTTTATCCCAAGCAGAACTGATAAGAAATGGAGAGCAAAAAGACATTTTTCCGTCAATCTCCTGCTTCTCAGTTATTCCCTTGAATAAAATCAGAGTAATCTCACTTCTCCTCTGTAGTTTTAGAAATTAACTCATTTCTCAAACTGCTCTCAGATCTGCCAGCCCCTAAAAAAGAATAATCACAGATTAGATCTCTTTAAAAGCTTCATTGTTTCAAACAAGACACAAATGAGATTAAACGGAGAGCAAATTGAGGTTCTGTTTAAAGTGCCCCTATTATGCCGGATGTCGACCTTGAATGCATTGGCAAACTTGGCCCTTCCAGGACACTTTCCTTCAGAGGTTAGCTCCAACCCTAATCACAAGCACAAGGTAGTGCTTTTGAGGACATTTTCAGATATTACAACCCTACATTGATCCAGTGTATTTATATAAAGCTGCTACCAATCCCCCTTGACCGAAAACATTTGTCCCTGGAGTTCATTCTGCCAAATAAGTTCTCAGTGACTAATCTGTGGATTCAGGCACTTTCCAAACCTATCTGAGAATGTGTGAAATTAACTTGTTTTGTGCGATGGCTCACAATCATAATCAACCCTCAGTCAGAAGTCTAATGCCACAGCCGCTAAAATCCGACTGTTAAAGTGCCCTTTCTTCTTGAAATCAATGCATTAATTGATTATCGTCCACGAGCAAACCATCTCCGCGTTCTCTCACCACTGTGTTTTCTGGATCAGTGAACATTTGTGGCCACAAGTGGCTGTTTTCCTCACCAATCTAACGTAAGCAGGGCAGGACTTACGGGGCCGGGGGCCCCTGGGCTTGAGGTTATGTTTGGGCCCCATACCTATACTACAAATGCCCTCAACTAGAACATCGTTATGGAGTAACACAAAATACACAAAAATTAAAATATGCTTTCAGGTTCATATACTGTATACAATTAATAGGCAACATGTCTAGCCTAGTCAAAGTTTAGATGTAATATTAAATAGTCACTATAATACAATAAACAGGATGTGATCTCTCAGTTGAGAGATCAAAACCCTGAAATAACACCAGAAAAAAAACAAAGAGATGTATTATTATGAAAATGTATTGTCATATCTGTGTCTTTTTATGTCAGATTCTTAAAATTAATAAATTCAATCTGAATAAAAAAACATGTTGGTTATTAACAATAAAATGAAATCACTATAAACAAAATCCATAGATGGATTTTGCACAAGTTATGTTAAGTTTAAATACAAAATTTTAATGTAGAAATATTAAATGATTGCAAAAATGAAATAATGAGCTACTTTTTAAAATATGAAACTACAACCGCCAGTAGGTGGCAGCAAGTGACTGTCTTAATGAGTAAGTTGAATCCATAAATCAACCGATTTGTTTAAAATGCTAATTCATTTAACTTAGCAAACGACTGTACTTATAGCATGTTTGAACCATTTACTGGTCCGTGTAATGCTGAGAAACAAAACACTGTGTTGCTCGGAGACGCATTGATGGGGCAAAACAGAATTTTGTGTCTGTGTTTATTGTACATTTGCCATCGTGCAGATATTCGGAAAAACAGGACTCTAGTTTGTGTGATAGGCTAACTCCTATATCTTAGGCATTCACTCATTAAATGCAGGGTTCGTTCAACCAATAAATTTCAATGACTTTTAAGGCAATATTCATGACCTAATGCTCCATTATTTTACACAAACGTTCGGAAAATTTATGATTATTAGTGCTATTTGTTTGCTTTCTAATAAGCACAGGCTGCGACTGTGCCAGACGTTACTTCATGCAGAGAACATAAGTTAGTATATACACACACACACACATTTATATAAAACATATATAATAACTATAATGATATATATATAGCATATACATATTCATGTACAATATGTATAGTGTATATGTGTGTATACCAGTGGTGTATAAAGTACCTGAAAGCCATACTCAAGTAAAAGTACAGATATCTTAC
>NW_015548207.1:1210899-1222111 GCF_001515605.1 Sinocyclocheilus anshuiensis | reverse complement strand
AAATGACTTTGGTAGAAGTTGAAGTCACCGTTTAGAATATTACTTGAGTAAAAGTCTTAAAGTATGTGATATTTATTGTACTTAAGTTTTTTAATCTTTAAGTATTGAAAGTATTGAAAGTAAAAGTACAAGCAAATAAATATATATATAAAAAAATGTTCATACACAGCTAGATTGTGTTGATTGTGTTCAGTTTTAACTCTTTCTTCCATTTAGCATTTTTGGGTATGAATAAGAAGCACTTCTTCCGGTACTTAGTTTCTTTCATTCCAACATAAGAAAACATTTCTGGAATCTGCATCTGAAATAGCATTTAGATGTATTTACACAGATTAATGTAGGCCTATTTCAGAGTTGACGAAGCATTTAACCTGCAGTCACAGATGAATAAATAATGTTTAGTTTTTAACATAAAACGCACTGTCCATTGCTCAGAGACGCAAAACAGTGCTGTGTAATCTTTGTTTGGAACTATTTTCGTTGGCAAAATTGAGCAAAAACAAGTAATATTATGTATAAAATGTAAGTCACTTATTCTTTTACTGAACTTGTATAAAATTATTATTAAATGTGTTATCATGCTGATATCTGCAGAAAAATGGTACTCTTTGTGTGATGTAGATTAAGTTACCTATATTAAATTATATAAATATAAAAAGCATACAGAAAAATTTTTGCCCTACAATTTAGAATGCCTTGAATTTTGTGTTTTAATAGACTAATAAATCAATGTGCGTGCACTCTGTGTGTGATTTGGTGATATAGCCTACTTGATAATGTCAGATCGCACATAATTAAAACAACACTTACCATATCGCAGAAGATATACTGCATATCGCACACCCCAGACTCAACTTGAATGGAAAATGATTCATCCGCGGTTGTGCGCGCACTTGTTTGCACATGAGCAAATGTGTTTTTAGGAGTCTATATTGCAGACGCCAGACCACTGATTCGTCAAACCTGCTTGCCTGCAGTCCGTGTTCTTCTGACTTCTGACTATTTTGTAATGAATATGCTTCGGGGAAATGTATCGGAGCAAAAGTATACATTTTAATTAGGAAATGTAGTGGAGTAAAAGTCAAAGTTGGCTGAAATATAAAAACTCAAGTAAAGTACAGATACTCCCAAAAAAATACTTAAGTACTGTAACGAAGTATTATTACTTCGTTACATTACACCACTGGTGTATACATATGTCTGTGTGTATAAGATATAAATGTATAGTTTTGACGAGAGGGGCGGGCCGAGAGCCGTGGGAACGGAGCGAGGCCGGTGGAGTGAATGCTAATGTGCGACACCTGCGCCACTCACCGGTCTCGAGTCCCACGGAGGAGCTCCGGAAGGATAAAAGGAGGAGTGACGACAGTGTTGAACGAGAGAGGACCAGGCCTGGATTTTATTTTGTGTTTTGGTTCTGTTTGTGCGCGACAGTCGTCCGCGAGGGGCTGTCGCGCTATTTTGTGTTTATTTTATTATTAAAGTTTTGTTTGAACGTTCGCAGGTTTCCACCTCCTTCTTCCCGAACTACGAACGTTGTTACAATAGTGTATAAATGCATATTATGCAAGACAATGCCATTATATATGTCAAGGTCATGGGTTTGATTCAATGTAAAACACATGCGGATATAATATATATCTTTAATGCTGTATTGCATAAAAACATCTCCTAAATTTCTGTACATTTAAAGTCAACATAAAACTGGCTATGCTATTTTCACTATGTCTTCACAAGTACTAAGCATTATTTAGAAAACCCTCTTGGTCACACTTGGAAATTTCATAAAGTCACACTAATAAGAAGCAAATTATTAAAGTTCGCAAGTAATTCAAGAGTGTTCTAGGAAAAAAGGACGTTTATCAACAGAATGCCTCGCTGACACTTGACGTCATTTGTTATTGGACCTGCACAGTTTGAATAAAATACGAGAAGGCTTCCCACCGAGTGACATATTGCCAGTGTTAGACTCGTATGTTATGTTTGTTTTTTTGCTTCGCTAGTGTTGGCTCTCACCATGCTGTCATTCTCATCACTAAATTACTGCGTAGTTGTAGCCTGGAGTTCATTAAAGCCACTGGGGTTGACCGGTGAATACAGCGTACAGGAAGAAAAGGTTATAAGAGGCATATTTCCTCTTCTCTCCAGAGTAAAAGTTAATTGACAACTGCATGATATTACAATTCCGCACAACGCCGCACCAGCAAATTCCGCCTGTGTTCGACTTGCGATGTGTTTGTTTGTGTGTCGCACGCGTCCCATTTTTCATTGAGTTCAACTATCTAAAACTTCACATCTCCTCTGAAAAATAATTTATTCTCTCTCTCTCTCATCCACTCACTTTCCCCAGTAATCACTCACAAGCCATCTGTTCATCTCCGCCCCGTAACCGCTGTGGGAATGCTGACACTGTGTCCCCTCACGTCCTGACTGATGTGGGACAGTGCTGACTTCTAGTGACTTTCACTCACACAATCCAACCGCCAAGATTGGCTATCCGGATTTGGCAGAGATGAACGGCCGCCGAATGCCCTGTTGAGGAGGAAGGAAGAAAGAGAGAGTGAGAGAGAAAAATCAACAGAGATGGAGAGAGAGAGAGAATAAGACATTATTTATGTTTGAGGAGCCACAGATGTAAAACACATAAAACTACATTAAGGTACATTCATATTTCTGAAACATACACCTAATATTAGCCATAGAGAATATATGCCTACACAGACATAAGCCCTGTCAAGGCACTGCTTCAGTATGGTTTGTGTCAAGCCAATTGTTAGTCTGGTTGTTTGATGAGAGAGATTGTATTTGCAATAAACACTTTAACTATAGCAGAGGAGGACTATTATTCTGTTACACTGTGACAGAACTGAAGAAGACGTAAACGGACATAGATGTACAATGTACAAGGACTGATTCAGCATCTCACAATTCTGGTCAGTTCGTCAACTACTATTTTAGCTATGTAAATCTCATAAACTACTATGTTATTTTTGCATTTTTACTTTATTTTTTTTTTGGGGAAGTAAATTTTAAAATAAAATTTGGTAAAAAGAAAATTACGTAAATCACAGAAAGTATGTTATTTTGCATTTTCAATTCAGTTTTGTCAAAATATCTTGGCCAATCAATATCTTGGTTCCTAGTCATTCATCAAATTGAAAATAGAAGGTCAAGGCAAGTGCATTGCATTATGGGATACAATATTTCGCCCCGTATTTCGCCCCGTGTTCACTGGTTGCATACTGCACATCATGTTATTTAGTTCAACTATTCCATATGCATATAGAAAATGTACATATGTGCACAGAACATACACTGCATCCTGCAAAAAATAAACAAACAAACAAAACAGTTATTCTGAATATATCCATTGAATAACCCTTTCACAGCTTTCCATATTACAGCATTTATGGCACACTTCTAAATCCATCAATAAAATTGTTTTGATCAAATGCCCACAATCCTGTTGTGTGCCTGGCTGAGAATTATAATGAACTGGATTTTGTTCATAATCAATTGCACAGTCAATCTGCACTTTAAAAATGTCTCGGCCATTGAAAGAAGGGATTAACCTCATTATTCAGGAAATGAAATTAATGAAGTAGATAAGCATAGCCTTGCACACTGAATAATTCATTCACAGGTTATTAAAGTCCCTCTGCCCTGGCCTTCATCAGAATAAACACACTGACCCCTGTTACACGTCCACTGGATTGTTGCCAAGCACTCCATGATTTTGGTATATTAGTATTGTATATCAACGGCAAAGGTTAAAGGCTGTTGAACTGTGATGGAGGGTTCTAGCTGAGGATTTAAAATACTTAGAAGGGTTACAAACTCAAAACAATTATTTTTTTTGTTTATTTTCTACCAATAAACAAACAAACAAATACTAGCAAATATATGCTATAAAATTTAAAGGGATTATATTTTTTCACATTGAAAATATAAATCACAAATACAAAAATATATTACAAAATGTACTTCAAGGTGCCACAACATACATTTTCAATCTTAAAATACATTTTAATATATTAATATTTTTGAATATATACACACACACACACACACACACACTTGTTACTTGAAATAAAATAAATGTCAACTGAAATAAAATAAAAAGGTAACACTTTACAATAAGGAACATTAGTTAAGCATTAACCAATATTAACTAACAATGAGCGATATATTTGTTACAGTATTTATTAATCTTTGTTACCGTTAATTAATAAAAGTACACCTGTTCATTGTTAGTTCATGTTAGGTCAGGTCCATTAATTAATATTAACAGATAAAACTTAGGATTTTAATAATGTATTAGTTAATGTTGCAATGAACATGAACTGAGATTATTAAATGATTCACAAGTATATATTAACTAATGTAATTAACTAATGTTAACAAATGGAACCTTATTGTAAAGTGTTACCACAAAAAAAAAACATATTTCAGTAATAACTAAAACTGAAATACAATTAATAAAAAATATGCAGACATTTAAAAAAATGACAAAAAAACACACACAACAAAAAATGTAAAATGAAAATATAAAAAATAAATACCGATTCAAATTAATATTAATAAAAACTATAATAGTATCTCAATGATACTTGACACCGATAATTTATGGATTTTAAATATATAAAAATGTAGAGGAAGTATAGATTTCATATTTACATAAATATATTATCTATCTATTTATCTATCAAGTGTCAGTACCGGTACCTTCTCCGACTCCTTTCTGCCTCTCACCTGTGCGCTGTCGTTGTCATTTGCACTTGGTGGTTGTTTTGGTCCTGTCAGTTTCAGACACACATGGTGGAGCAATCAGCGCTCACTCGCGGGGCGGCGCGCTCTATTAGCCCGCACCTGGTACTCATTCCCACTTCCTATATATTCCTGTCTTTGTCTTTTTTTCGGCGTGGGTATGTCTTATGTCCTTATGTGCCGTATGGGCGCGCTTTTGAGTTTTCACTCTCCTCTACACTCTCTGCACTGTTTCCAGGATCCTCAGGCGAGGAATTAGTATCGCGGCTGTGGACAGTGAGGCCGGATTGGGAGTACGATTCTGGACGTTTTCCGGTATTCCTCTCAGCCCCCCTGTCTTGGTGAATGTGTGCGCAGGGAGCGCCACACCACTGCATTCCCCTAACTGTGGTGTTTCACGCCTTTGCTGGCTTGGGTTTCGGAATAAAGTCTATTTTTTGTTTGAACTGCATTTGAGTCCTCCGTCCATTTCCTGACAGAACATACCCACCAGTTATGGACTCAGCTGAAGATACGGAGGTCCGCCGAGCACTCGTTCAGCAAGGCATCCTCCTGGGACGTC
This sequence comes from Sinocyclocheilus anshuiensis, assembly GCF_001515605.1. Lineage (NCBI taxonomy): Eukaryota > Metazoa > Chordata > Actinopteri > Cypriniformes > Cyprinidae > Sinocyclocheilus > Sinocyclocheilus anshuiensis. The sequence continues at coordinate 1,216,782 of NW_015548207.1, read as the reverse complement.
AACAGGAGGAGATAACTGCATCTCATCAGGCCATGACTAACATGTCACAACAGATCGCCGCGATCTCCCAGCGCCTCGATCAGGTTCAGGTCGGCCCGCAGGCGGGTCGCACGGCCGCTGCGTCGGCGGAGGAAGAGGCACCCGCGTCACGCCGGTCCGAGCCCCGCCTTAATCCTCCGGCTCCGTACGCTATATATGTATGTTAGTTTACACATTTAGCATTTTCAGCAGTTTAGTACTTTTACTCGCCCAAGTCTTGCTTTAATAAGTCACATGCAATTCACGAAACAAGTACTTTCTGTACTTCACAATTTCAATCACAACACTTGAAAAGCTGGAGCCAAGATTTCTATTCACACCAACAAAAACCGTGCAGATGAGAAGAAACGCCCCATTTATTAAAGTCAGCATATGTTGTTAGCAATGAGCAGGCTTTAATTATGCATTCATTATCTAATTAATCAGCACAGGTGAGGCTAGGAAGGTATCTGAAGATGGACACAGACAAATATCTGGGAAAAGGACTATTACTTCCTGATGAAGGAAATCATTTCTTTTTGGAGCCTCAATTATGGGAACCTTTATCTAATGAAGACTGATATTTTGCTCTAAAGAAGAACAAATAATTGACCAACTAAGCTTGAAAATTAAACAGTCGGCTTGTATCAGAAGGCTTCGGCCTTTTCATTTCTTCATAAGCAGATTTCCCAGGAGGCCACATCTGAAGGTCAACCCGACGGCGGTACCTCATCCTATTTGAAAATTGTGGCACGAGAAAAATCCAGTAATTTAATTTAAAACAGAAGAGAATCTTTTTTCTCCATTTGCTTGAGGTCACCGGCTCCACCGTCATTGTAGGTCACTTTCAGTAAGAAATGTAAAATGCGCAAACTATGAAAGATCTCTATTAATATTTGACCCTTCCAATGGCCCAATGTTTGATTCGGGGGTAAAAAAGCACACCCACTGAGGGAATAGCTTATTGTCATTCTGCATTATGAATTTAATTCTAGATAACTTCAGCCTACTTTATCGCCGACTAAATTGAGCGTGTGGCTGCAGGCGAGTACCTTCAGATTGAAGGTAGACTCAGGGGAACTTGGTTACATTAGCAAATGTCATGGAGCAACCAAGTCATTCAAAACTTTCCCTCTTTTCTCGCCCGTGTGGCGCAAACTACTTTTTGAGTACAGTTAATTTTGAAGTGTTCGCTCTGGCTTCTGACAAGAGATGAAAAGTTGATAATGACACTCCAAGGACACTTGTTCGCCACTTTCTCGAGTAAACAAACACTGAATCTGGCCAGGCTTGATTCTAAAAACTGACTAGCATATAGTATTAGAGCTATGATAATATTAAATGAAAAGCTTTTTTATATGTAAAGGCCCGTTTACACTAAGAAAGATAACTATATTGAAAACTATATTAGCATCCACACCAACAGACAATAATGTTATGTTTATTATACAAATGCTGAAGTTATGTTGTCTGCCAGCTTTAAATGCTCAACTCTTTACAGTTGGGGTGGATTCTGATTGGCTGTGAATATTTTTATCATATATCACCTGGAAATTTGTTTTTATCCCAAAGTGATTCCTAAGTGTTGTTATTGTTATACTGTAGTTGTGGTGTGGACTTCACTATTTTAATAGAGTTAAAACAATCATTAAAACTTTATAGTTATCATCCTTAGTGTGAATTTGCCTTAACTCTGTTTAGTTTCAATATGGCAAATATACCTTTTAGAACACATTTTTGCAAAATACAGCTAACGTACGAACAATTCTTAGTGCAAGTAGTGGAGATTTTAATTCATCTCAGTACTGTGATTCTTTTAATTCAGTTCACCAAACAGATTTGTTGACGGACCAACCCAATCCCATGAAAAACTCAAGCATTTCATGAAGTTGCATTTTCGTACCAATTCCTACAATGTGATTTGTATGAAAATGTACAGTTTGTAATAAAAAAGAAAGCATGAATCTGCACCCCAACCCTCATCCTGGAACCTAACCCTCAAATGGGGAACAAGCAGGTTGTACGAAAACGTATGATTAAGAAACGTATGACTAAGAAACTTATAATTAAGATTCGACCACCAATTCATCAGACATTGTTGCTCTGACCCGTTACATTGTTACACCAGTAGATGGTGACAAGTGACTTATGATGGCACAATTCTGCGCAACGATTGGTCATTCATGACCGAAAAGTCTTAAAGGGATAGTTCACCCAAAAATGAAAATGCTGTCATTAATTACTCACCCTCATGTCGTTCTAAACCCATAAGACCTCCGTTCATCTTCGGAACACACATTAAGATATGTTTGATTAATTCTGAGAGCTCTCTGACCCTCCCATAGACAGCAATGTAATTACCACGATCAAGGTCCAGAAACGTAGCAAGGGGCATCAGGGGTTCAACCGTAATTTTACGAACAGCGCATGCTGTTCTGTGTCAATGCGGATACATTGTTTTCGTTCAAATCAAAGTGTAAACAACATAGAAAATGTGACGCAGCTGACACAGAATAGCATACGCTGTTTACGTTCAGTGGACATTCTCCAAAATGGCGCTACAGGGTGACACGGAGGAGACGAATTGTTGAATAAAGTCGCTATTTTTGTTTTCTTTGTGTAAAAAAAGTATTCTCATAGCTTTGTAAAATTACGGTTGAACCCCTGATGTCACATTGACCATTTTAACGTTGTCCTTGTTACGTTTCTGGACCTTGATCGTGGTAATTACATTGCTGTCTATGGGAGGGTCAGAGAGCTCTCAGAATTCATCAAAAATATCTTAATTTGGGTTCCGAAGATGAACGGAGGTCTTACGGGTTTACAACGACATGAGGGTGAGTAATTAATGACAGAATTTTCATTTTTGGGTGAACAAACCCTTTAATATTCTTTAATAAATGTGAGTGCGTAGTCATAACTTTCCATTTTATAAAATTAGGTTTAATATTCAAAATATTTAAAAATAAGTGTTGCAAATAATTTTCATCTTTATCTTTTCTTTTCTTTTCTTTTCTTTTCATTTTATTCCATTCATCAAGTCCAAATAAAAAGAGAAAATAATTAACTGACAAACTTCTTTTAATTTGTAAAGTTGACTATCCAAAATAGGCATCACCGCATGATTATTTCAAATGTATTAAACTTTTTTTCCCCATCAAGACTGACTATATTGTGATATATTTATATGAATGCATTTGGCAGGTATGCATTTGGCAGGTTTTATCCAATTGCTATTTAAATTTTTTTTTTAACTAATTAATGCATTCCCTTAGCATTGCTAGCAGCATACTGTACTGTTTTAGCTACATGAACGCATACATACTGTTACTTTTATATATGTCTATATTTCGGATTGCAATCTCATTCTGTGTATTCTGTCATCCAAATCTTTTCAATAGCTTTCTTGACCTTAGCTTGAGCCGACCAGATGCTGAATCATTAACACTGTAAATGAATACCTGACATAATGACCCAGGTACACAGCACTGCAATAATCAAAATGTCATTACGATCCCTGCTAACGTTTGGACCAATTCGCCTAATGACCCATCCCTGATTACACCGTTAAAAAGTCGCCAAGTGCAAATTTATGCAAAACACACCCATAAACAATTGTGCTTTAAAATGCAAGCAGGAAACGTACGTACCTGCCTCCATTCAATTGGTCAAAGTGTGTAATTCAGACAAATTCACTTGCGGGAAGAGGTTGGGCTCCATATTTTAGTGCTTGGGATCGAGGACGTTGGTAAACACTTAAGCTGTTGGACTTTCTAGTCAATAAGAGTCATTTTATGTTACATTTACCGGCTCACATTAAATAGATATTACCAGGTAAACCCAACCCAGTGGCTGGCAGGCTCTAAAAATAAAATGACCCATCCTTGACCGGGAGAAAAAAAGGCTCCATGGATTGCCATCGAGTGAGCATGACTGGGGGTCTGCGGGTGGGAGCGGGCATTATAATCCATGTGTCATGTTCGGGACGCAAGAGGCCTTTATCTCCTCACTGCAGATACACACTAGAGCCACGCAGGCCGCCGCCGTCTCTGAGAAACACACGGCACAAGGACGGATGTATGAGCTAGCGCTAAGCCATGGAATGAGAATTTTGCAATCGCTGTGTTTGGGACCACAATACATATTCAATTAGAGCTTTAACACAGCTAACATGCAGCTTAGAAAGCAATGCTAATTGTGTGTTCATGCTACGCAACAGCGTGCTTTATCGTTTAAGAAGGTAATGTTTCATGAGGTGGAAGCAAGTATCTGCCAGCTAGTTTGAATATGGATATTTTGATAACTTGAAGAGTTGTTAGAGTCGTGATGCAGCATTAGCGCATAACTGTATATGGAATAGCAATCTACCATACTTTTCAGGAAAAAAAGTCACACTTGACTAAGTCGCTTTGCTGAGATAAAATCTGTGTATAAGTCACATTTAATTTTTAAATAATGTAAAATACCTGTAAATAAAACAAAACATTTACAAACATGCATTTTAGTTTCCCTCACTCCACAACAAATCTTGAAATTTAATGGTATTCAGAACAAAACAGGAATGAAAAACAGAAACATAAATGACAGTGGCATCCATTGCAAACAACAGTTATTATAAACGGCATTCTGAACATGCGTATGTCTTGACTCATTGCAATGTATACTGATCCTGACTCCTCGCAAACCAAAATGTGTAATTGTATACAATTGTCATTGTTTGCTCACCCTTTTCCGCCCCAACCTGCTGCTATTTGTCTTGTAGAAAACACAAAGAGAAAATTTGAATTTCATGCTGCTGCTTTTCATATAACAGCAGTTCAAGTCACCAAGTCACTCAAACTCATAAAGGACTTAAAAACACCATAAAATAATTATATATTTCATATAACTACAGTATATTCAGAGATTCCTGATGAAATATGATAACTTTGTGTGAGAAACAGACTGACATTTAGTTTTTTTGTTTTTTTTTTACAAAAATACCAAAAAGCACTTATATACAATTAAAGCACTAACCGGCAACCAAAAGCCCTCCAACATACATTACTAAAAAAGAAAAAAAAAGAAGAAGGAAAAAAAAAACTAAACATACATGGGAAAAAGTACAATTTGTCAAAAACACTGCATGGGGTTCCATATCTTTCCTAAAAAGACATTTCCGCTACAATTGTATTCCCTATATAATTTTGCCCACGTTTCTCTCTTTTTCTCTGAATGATGAAACGGTGCTGACTTTCACATCTATTATGCACCTCATCTTATGGTCCACACCACACAGCTGGAAACTTTCCTCACAATGTCACAGCGGCACCATAATTGGACGTTTCTATACACCACTGAGCAGAAATCAGATCTGCGTTTTGCATGCCTCCTGCTAAATTGAAGGCAAATCCAGAAGCGGAGACATCAATCAGTACTACTGAGTGGGCCACGCGCTGTCGAGAACACAGCCGTGCCAGATAAAGACGCCATGGTCCCGTAGGGTCCTGTTCAAATCTGCAGAGTTTTCCTCAACGTGGGTAAAATGACACTGAGTGACATCTTCATTCTGAAAATGCCCTGATGGAAATGCTCAAGGTTTTCCTTCAGCTTTATTGTGACCTGTAGAATTGAGTTTCCTCTTCAGGAACTCGAGCTGCGTCGGAAAACGCTAGGGGAACGCCCTTCAGCGTGACCGGCTCTGAACCTCGTGTGTAATCAGACCAATAGATGGGCGAGACGTCACGTGCGGGTGACGTAATGACCAGGAGGCTATAAAAGCACGTGCGGTGAGACCAGCGTCAGCTTTTTGTCATTCAGCAAGCGCTCTGTGTGTGTATCAGTCTGATATCTGTTTGTGAGTCTTATTTAGTGTTGTCTGTCGGT
>NW_015548207.1:1178465-1210315 GCF_001515605.1 Sinocyclocheilus anshuiensis | reverse complement strand
CTCTGCTCCCGGGAGTTCTGGAGAGAGTGCGCCGGGACGGGGTCCGTCTTCTGCTAGTAGCCCCGTTCTGGCCGTGCCGAGTATGGTTCTCGGACCTGATTTCTCTCCTCGACGGCGCTCCGTGGGAGATTCCCGTCAGGAGAGATCTCCTCTCACAGGCGGAGGGTATGATCATCCACACCCGCCCGGAGCTGTAGAAGTTGTGGGTGTGGCACCTGAGGGGGCACAACTCGTAGCTTGAAGTCTGGCGGCGTGGGCATTCTCGTTCCCCTAGCGTTTTCCGACGCAGCTCGAGTTACTGAAGAGGAACGTTTCAGGTTACGTATGTAACCATAGCTCCTGGAAGGAACGAGACGCTGCGTCTCAGAGCCATACTTTCGGCATCTCTGCCAGCGCTTGCTTCATTCCTGGAAGCTGACGCTGGTCTCACCGCACGTGCTTTTATAGCCTCCTGGTCATTACGTCACCCACCCGTGACGTCTCGCCCATCTATTGGTCTGATTACACACGAGGTTCAGAGCCGGTCACGCTGAAGGGCGTTCCCCTAGCGTTTTCCGACGCAGCGTCTCGTTCCTTCGAGGAACTATGGTTACATGCGTAACCTGAGACGTTTTTTTCCCCTTTAATATCTACCTGTTAGTGTCAAAAACAGGCAATAATGGAAACAAATTATTTTTTTGTTCTCTGTAAAACAGGTGTGTATGGAATCTCATTTGTTTCAATTGTGAAAAAAGAACAAATTCACAACTGTGTAAAAATAGCAATTATGAGAAAAACTCACAACTATGAGAAACAACGTAGAAATGAGATATCAAGTTGCAATTGTGAAAAACAAATTTGCAATTGTAAAAAAAAGTCACAATTATAAGAAACAAAGTCACAACTGTGAGAAACATAATTTCACCTGTATGAAATTCACAGCTGTGAAAACTATGAGAAACACATCACAATTGTGGGAAAGTCAACTAGGAAAAACTATCATAACTATCAGAAACAATGTAGCAATAATGCAATATGAAGTCACAATTGCGAAAGTCGCAAGTGTGCAAAAAAAATTACATTTGAAAAAAAAAAGTCACTATTATGAGAAACATAATTGTAACTGTGAGAAACAAAATAGCTATTGTGAGAAACAAAGTCACAACTATGAGAAACAACGTAGCAGTTACAAGATATGAAGTTGCAATTGTGAGAAACAAATGTGCTATTGTGAAAAAGTCACAATTATAAGAAACAAAGTCGAAACGAAAGTTTCACCTGTATGAAATTGACAACTATGAGAAACAAAGTCGCAATTGTGAGAAAGTCAACTATGAGAAACAGTTATAATGAAACAATGTAGCAATAATGCGATATAAAGTTGCAAATGTGAAAAAGTCGCAAGTGTGTGATAAAATGGTGAAAAACAAAGTCACAAATATGAGAAGCAAAGACGCAACTCTGAGAAAACAGAGTGGCAATTGTGAAAAAGCCACAATTGAGAAAGCCACAACAATCATGAGAAACAAAGCTGCAAATGTGAGAAATAAATTCATAATTACCTTTTTATTTTTTTCTGAGGTGGAGCTTTTGTGTGGCTGTTCATGTTGGTGCACTTTTTGTCTTTCATTTAATTAACTACTTGACATTATTTATGGTTATACTGTATTTCCATGTCAGTGATCACAAACATTATTTGTCTAAATGTCACGATTAGTGACTTGCTCTCATTGCCGGAAACCCAGGATCTGAAATCTATAAACCTCTTGTGTGGCTGACCGTGAAGGCTAAAGCAGGTATCCACCGGGACGCAAGATGGATAATCTGAACGTTGACCAATTCATCCTTCCCACAAACCCACTATCTTTGCCTCTAGGGGCTAAATTTGCATTATGTAACCAGATGTTTGTCCTCTGCCGTGATCTACATATACAAGCTCTGTGTTTACATGGCTACTATGTGTGTGATTGGACATGTAGACTATTCGTCAAACTTGAAGGGGATAAAATGGCTAAGAAAACAGGCCTCCGTGACAAAAACAATAAAATAACCTCAAGTCCCATCAGAGAAAGGTTCAAAAACTCTTCAAAGAACATGTTCAAAGCTTTCTAGGTACCTTGGGAAAAGGTTTAGTACCAACAACCAATTTAAGTTAGCGTGCTTGCCCCCAAATGTTGAAACTTTCCTCACTTGCAATAAAATAATACAGGCGTCAACATGAAACAAAAGAGACCAAACAAACTATGAAAAAAAAAAAAAACCCAGACATCAGATTAGAATTTACAAACTTGAGTGTCTGCCTTTGAAATGCAAACAGTTCCCTGTGGTGTGTTTTTGGTCTATTTAAGTCTGTTAAACGTCTGTTTGTGTTACAACGCTCTTTGGCATCACGTTAAAGACTTGATGTGTTTTGATATTTCTCTGATAGACCAAAAACAAACAGCATGTTTCAGTGACTTCACACAGCAGCAACGACTTAACGTTTTGAATAAACATGTCAAAACGTAAGCCTAAAGAGAGTGACGCCTTTGAGAGTTAGCAACCTGCTGCTTTTGAGTATTTACGAGAAAAAAGACACCTGATTAGATGTTTGCGCACATCGATAACACTCATTAACAGGCCACGTCAATGTTTGCGAACACCAAAGTCTAGATTTTTACTCTGATATTTGCAATATCACACTAGTAACGCCTTACGTCTTTGATGTCACACATTTGCCAGATGCCTTGATATCCATCTCCGGCCCGTATCAGATCTTCAAAGTGGTTGTTTTCTTTGGATATTTGTATTGTTTTTTCTCCGTGGTTGAACATATGCTAGCCAAGGGCGCTGCATTTTTAATATGGTATTCGTTTTAATTAATAAGGCATGTCAAACTTCACCACACACACATCTTTAAATGGAGGTCTGGCTGTAAACATATCTGGGGTCTATAATGAAGGTTGTACTGGGAGCCAGCGAACAGCATACAAAATTATTTTCTGATAAAGACGCCGTCGGTTCTCAATTATGAACTAGCGTGCAGTACGAAACCTTGCACCTCTGTGAACCAATTAGTTTGTGACTTGCCAAATCATTTACATGTAAATTGCAACTTTCGCAATGGAAATCACTCTCTCGCCACAAAGTACAAACAGACGGCCGAATGCATTTATTTACAGATGGTGGCGTCGGTTTAGAAACCTGCCTCTGGTCTATTCATCCACCAAAGTAACTGTAATTACCAAGCCCCTCTTCGAAACACCTCTTCATCTCCCGAGTTTCAAAGGAGCACATCTGACAGGCCATGAAATCATAATTTAATCAAAAGAAAACAAATGTTTGAATGAATATTGCAAAATGAGAACAATGACTAATGAATTCTAATGAGGGGAACATTACAGCGCTTTCATCCCGCCAAAGAGATAGAAGCGGTGCAAATGATGTCACTCCTGCCAGTCTGACAAATACAGGTTATTGTTGTGAGGCACTTTATTTCCCACTTTATTTATTATTTCCTCATATTGTGTACATTTTATTGATGTAAATACTCTGGAAAATACCTATTTTTCATTCATTAATGTTCAAATGTCTCAGATGTTGCTGCTAAAGTTTCCTTAAAGTTCAAAGAGAAAGAAATGACAATTTTTTGATAAATTAATGTGGATAACACAACCCAAACAAGAAAAAATATTGTTTTCCAATTTAAAAATATCTAAACATCCTTTAACAAGAAAAATGTGCATGAGAAGCAAACTGTGTTAGACTATCACTTGTTTTATGAAAATAATATTTTTTGTCTCATTTTAACCATAACATATAAACATACTGAGTTTTAAAATTAAAACAGGCTTGCTTGCTTGCTTATTTATTTGTTTGTGGCCAGTGCCCTTGGAAAATGTAGATAAATAATATAGTTTAAATGTAAACAAAATAATGCAGAAATACTACAGTATAATGCAATATAAACTCTCTGAAAGCCCTTTCCTTACACAATTGTAAAAAAATGTTGTTTGTTTTAAAAATATAGAGTTTTTATTTTTTTTATTGGGAAACAAGATCAAATATTTATTACATTACTTTTAATAATTTAGTTTTTGATGAGAAATATTTCAGTTGGTATTCAATTTTTTATTTCAGACAAAGTAAGACATTTCATGTGAAACTGCAGAGGAGAAACGTAGGAGTTCACTGCAGTCTTTTTCTCAGGAAGAAAAACCTGATGAAACACTTCCCATTTAATCTCACTGCTGTCCACGTGCAACAACGAGATATTAAGGATATCTCATTTGTGATTTTTCTTTCCTATGGGTATATATTGCGATTGAAATATTTTGTTGAATTTGCAGTTCTGAGCACGATCAATACAAGCATCTAAAAATGAAAGCAGAAATACGATAAAGATTGAACGGGAGTGTTTAACTTTCACATAATGCTGATAAACAACCGAGCACCATCACATACAGATCAAACAAATCCACTGTCTTCTTACCCACAAACACACCTGAGGGACAAAGATGTTTCCTCCAGAACTACTGACAAATTTCTCCAGAGTTTAATTCAATATCCAAAAAATAAATCTTAGTTGAACAGGTGTAGATCACATGACTTTATACAGATGCCACATGGGCATAAGTCCATAATTGGTCTAATCTTAACTGATTGTGTGATGTTTTAATTGCCGTTTGACAGGTGATAGCCAGGTGAGGAGGCTTTGATATGGAAATGTTGAAGAGGAGCAGTCGGAGGAGCTCTGGGTTTCCTTGGTAACTTCAAAGGCCCGTCCTTGAATGAAGAATAACGCTGTAAGTGCAAGTGGTGGCGTGGAGCTTCTGAAAAAGTGGACAAGATGATAGGGCAGGAAAATGAGAAAATATGGCCATATTTATGTTTGTGAGTGTTACGGATGGAAATCGTAAGGAATTGAATGGTTCTTGCTCCATTTATTTGAGCATTCCAGTTCCTTAATGTTTCCATTAAGGATTTTTTTTTTTTTTTACAATAATTTGCATTAAACAAACGTAAATATTAAACAAAACCAATGCTTTTTTTATTATCCATTGTCTTATAAACAACTGTACTGAATCAAGTGTCATAAGCCTCAATTGCAATAATACATGACTTCGTAACCCTTTTAAATCATTCATTAAAAATGATTAGCTCTTCAGAGTCATTGATTTGATAACTATATTCTTTTTGTTGTTGTGGATGACCAGCAAGGACAAAACAAAGATCTATTGTCTTTGTTTTATTTTGTGATGTTTGCTTAAAGAAATTACAGCTGAGGTTGATTTTGGTGCCTGCTACTTTACTTTTGTGAAGTAAGTTAAAAAAAATTATGTGTTAATGTTGTAGAGTGCTTTGCGATATTATAATTCAAAATAAATTATGCCACATTCAGCCCTGAGCAGCACTATAAACCAATAGCAAAAAGGATAAACTAATAAAATATAATATATGCCATCGTACCTGTGAGGTTCCAGCAATGTGAATGTCATTTTGGTGTAAATAACATAAGTGGGTCTTCCTCTCCACTGAGTTTTACCCAGCCTTCCTACATTTATATTTATCCAACCTGACATTGTTCTCGATTTCTTTTCCTCCCTGCTTCTCCTTTCACCAGTGCTTGTGGAAAAAACAAAGAAGAAGAAATAAGAAACCCTGCATGGATTGACTTTTAAATCTGACTGTTACCTTCAGTTGTGCCGGTGATGTGTTCAGTTAAGGGTTTTTTAGGTAAGAGTGTCTATTTTTATATTTACATTTACATTTACATTTACATTTAGTCATTTAGCAGACGCTTTTATCCAAAGCGACTTACAATTGGGGGATACATAAAGCGATTCTTCTTAAGAGGCAAACAGACACAGGAAGTGGTTGTAATACCAAGTTCTTAGACATTGTTCAAATAAGTACAAGCTAGAAAGAGAAGGAATAAATAAAGAGAGAGAGTTATTATTTTCTGAAGAAAATGATAAGTACATAACTCACCACCACAGTGCTGGTGTTCTGGATGGCCGCTAAGTGGTTACTTAAATTATGGTCACTAAATATAGCTTGAGACCCTGCTGCAACCCTGCTGAAAATAAATAAATAAATAAATCTAAATCCAGACTAAGATGGTTTAAGCTGCTCTCCCAGCTGAAAAGTACTCTAAAACCCAGTGAAATCAACAAGACAAACCAGCACAACAGACCAAGTGCCAGTAAGTCTATAAAAATGAGCAAACCAGACCAGCCTGATTAGTTGACAAGTAAAACTAGCAACTAGACCACCCCAATCAGCTGTCAAATTCTCAAAAACACTCTTCACTGGCAAGTGCCCAAAAAAGAAACCAGCAAAGTAGACCAGCCCGAGTTCCTGACAAATGACCATAACCCCTCTAAACCTGCCACAGATGACAAATTCCCAAAACCTGGATAAAATCAACAACCTACACCATCCTGTTCAGCTGAAAATGCCCAAAGCCCCTCTTTAACCATCACTGCAAGTATCTCAAACCCCTGTGAAGTTAACTAGACCAGCATGATCAAGAGTCTAAAACCTCTTAAAACCATCATTGCTGATAAATACCCCAAACCCATCTAAAACTACAACAGCTGACAAATGTCCAAAAATCTTATTAAAACCAGCAAACTAGACCAGCCAGAGATGACAAATTCGCAAAAACCCTCGAAAGCCATCTTCCCTGACAAGTGCCCAAAACCCGACTAAAATCAACATCCTACATCAGCCCAAGCATCTGACAAATGCCAAAACCCCTCTTAAACTATCATTACAGACAAGTACCCAAAACCCTTTAAAATTACCACACAAGATCAGATTGGTGAGTTGACAAGATCCCAAAACCCCTCTTAAACCATCATTGCAGTCAAGTACCCATCTAAAACTACTATATCTGACAAACTTCCAAAAGTCTTCCTAAATACCGGCAAACTAGACCAGTTGGAGCAGCTGACAAGTGCCCCAAACCCCTCTAAAACCATCACTTCTGACAACTCTTTTAAACTGGCAAACCAAACCAGCCTGACCAACTGACCAGTGCCCCAAACCCCTTTAAATCCAGCAAACTGGACCACTAGAACACCAGAAGCCTATTTTAAGCTTAGGTAAGATTTATTTTCCAACAAGAAGCATTATTTTTTTCCACCTATATTATCATCCACCTGGCGAAAAATCATACATGTCAGATTTAATACTCAAGGTTCATAGTTTGTTTAAACTGAATGAAAGTATGAGCAACAGTAACAGTGATGCCCGCCTTTACATTTACGTGCCGAGTAACATTATCATAAAATGATTACAGCGAATAGAAGTGGAAATATAATAAGACCATTCAGAACCAGATGATACGTTAATGGGTTCTCGCCAAGTGCAACAGACCACCGTTGGACGTCTCTGTCTGTCTGAGCGCCAAAATCACATTAAAACAGTCAGTCTTTACCCATGTCCTTCCATCTCAAGTGAGATGTCTAATCTTGTGAGCACATATTCCAAAGCAGATTTAACAGACACATGCCTGGTTAGGTAGCGCCGATAAAGCTCTGCCCACAGGTATGTGTCTCTTTTCATTGTGTAGGCAGGCCAAAAGCTCCTCGGAGGCATCCACGAGTGGAAAGCACCGGCACAGGCTGTCATCTCACATGATTTTATTTATTTTTTTCCTTTTAAAGAAGCAGCCATGTGACTGATCCTCTCCCCACATCTTGGACGTAATGACTCTGGCTGATTATTTCCTAGGGTTTTTTTTCTGTATTCACGCGCTTCCTCTCCAAGGAGCGACAAGAGAAGGCCGTCGCATCGCAGCTGAGAAGTCCATGCTGTTTGGCAGAGAGGATTAATCCAGGGCTTACTCTTAGCTCCCGCTCTGTTTATCCATGGTGGAGAATTTGCTATTTATGAAAAAAAGCGCAGCATTTCCGAGCTTGGCTGAGGCTCTGGGCATCGGCGGGTGCATCTTTCCTGGATGTTATAAAAAAGGAATTGATTCAGAATCAAGTAAACAGCTCCAAATGTCAACACAATTACTGCTATTGGCATTAGTTTCATTACAGAAGTTGCACATTCTAGATTGGAATTGTCATGCTTATCGAGACAAATTAAATGCAGTGGCTTGACTGCTTACATGTGGCCTAAAAAAGGCTTTTTTTTTTTTTTTTTTTTTGCGCTTGTTTGGAGCCAAGTTTCTTTTTATCTCTTGGAATTCAAAACAATTCAAATGCATTTTAACGCACGGTACATTTATTAAAGGGGTGGTGGAATACATTTTAAAGTTTTTTTTTATTTTATTTCAGCTCTTTAAATAAAGTTGGATATATAAGTATGAATATGAGTACATAGCAAATTGCTTGTATTGTCATTAAATGTAAACTACATTGTTGCCCAAGAAATTATAAACATTTGCTATGCAAACTCGCTGGTCACCAAACTAGAACTTTAACAAAATGTTAAAATTTGTGAATGTGCTGTTTGGCATGTGTAAATTTCAAAATTTCATATGACAAACACATGGAAGCTCGCAGCCCATTTTAAAAGTGAAAAAGTGACACATAATGATAATCAGTCATAAAAATATGTAGTTTGCAATAGTAGTTTATAGGATCACAAAAAGTTGTTGGGAAGGCAGAGCTAAAAAAAATAAAAGGGCTTGGTGATGTCATCTGAAACGCAAAGTAGTTATATAGCAAGTTATTATATTTTAATAAGCCATTACAAAAACTTTTTTTTTCAATAATGAATTGTTTATTAAAAGACTTGAAATGTTTAAGTAAGTAAATAGATTAGATTTTCATTTTATGTTGACTATAAAAGTTTCACATTTCTTTGCTTGAGTTTTAAATTTAGTTCTGGTACATTGAAAACTAAAAAAATCAGAATTCTCTTCATATTGTAAAGTTTGTCCTTAAATATATATAATTTCACATGACAAACACACAAAATGGAGCTTGCAACCCACCTCCGAAAAGTGACATGTTTGGGATTAAAACAGGATACTCGGTTATAAAAATATAAAAATACACAGTTTGCAAAGTTATCCATTGTAGTTAATAGTATCATGGAAAGTTGTAGAGAGGCGGAGCTGAAAAAAAGAGGGCTTTGTGATGTCATCCTTAAAGCAAAGTCATTTCAAAGGCCGAGCACGTTACTATATTTTGATAAACCATTACAAAGAGAAAGAATTGATTAAAGTACAAATCGTTTACAAAAAGTGTATAAATGTGTAAGTAGAGTCAATTTTAATTCCACGTTGACTATAAAAGTGTTACATTTTTTTGTTCCGAGTTTTAAATTTAGTTCTGGAACATTCTGGAAACTAAAAAAACATGCAGGAATTCTTTTGTATTGTTAAGTTTGTCCTTAAATGACTTGTGTAATATAAACCACCTCAAATATAGCCCTATGGAGTGTTTAATTTCCTCTGGCTATTCTTTCCGTTTTCCCTGTCCGATCCAAAGCACTTCGAGCTGTCTCAGTCACCTTTAGATTTCATCTGCGGCGGTTCTCTGGGGCCACAACCATTTTTCTCCTGGGTTCAGCCTGGTCCTACCTCCTCTCCGACCTTCACAGGCCTCAACGTCATCTCCAACATTAGCTAGAGAAAAATTAGTCCCCCCTCCTCTGGAGTCAGCTCATTTTTCTTGTGCTGTCAGAAGGTATGCGGGGGCTGTCTCGGCCGGGTGCATACCAAAAGTACATTCGGCCTTTATTTAATCTTAATAAGCTCACATCAGCTAGGCCTGGGTCGCATAAACTCAGTCACAGTTTTTGGCAGGGTGACTGTATTCTTCTACATACAGTTGTTAGAACCTGATGCTATAGGACTCAACAATAAGGATGGCTTGATGGCTCAATATGAGTTACTTAATTTAGTTTTATATATACCTTTTTTTTTAAATATAACTTTTGTATATTGATTTTTAAATTTGTTTGTTTTAATAATGTCTGTTAATTGTTAATAAAGGTGCTGTATGTAACTTTTTGACTGTATTACAGCATAAAACTACCATTATATGTTTGAAGATTTATTTAGTAAACATACTAAGTTAACATACTTGTTTCTCTGAAAAACAATGCTACAGCCAGTCATTCTACTTTTAAATGTGTGTTCCGTGTCAGAATATCTGTTTTCATTTTGGTCTGTGTGATTCCACCTACTGCCAATTTACCCAATAATATTTTGACACCCCAGGTTGCCAGTTGCCAGAAAATGCAGCATATTACAGCCATGGAAGCCAGCAAATGAACTAGGTCAGAAATCGCAGATTCTACCCAACCTAAAAAGCAATCACCAGACACAAATTAAAACGCAATTAAATAAACTCATCAACTTACAGTATAAGGCTCGTCGCCTTCCATTGTCAATTGTGGGGGTGGGAGAAACAATATTTTGAATTTTGACTGCAGTACCCATTTCAGCCACTAGCTGACAATACTACTGTACATACCACACCTTTAATTATTAATAATGTTTATAGAACTATGTTGGCCTAATGTTAGAACAAATATATGTGATGTATGTTTAAGCTTGTTCCTAAAAAGATAAGAATAAAAATGACATAGAAACACACACACACACAAACAAACAAACGAATCCTCATAGTTGAGCCCTGCTCTTCATTTTTCGTTTTTTTCATCATGTTATCTGCTGGCTCCACTCTTGTTGGCTTAGTTGTCTCTATATTTTCCTGATGGTACCGATAATAGCTCACCAGTGTCAAATCCAGTGCACTTATTTCTCTGCTTCTGTCGCTTGTTTCATTCTCTGCCTTGCATAATGGGGATCCGGGCTGCCGTTGAGCTCCTAAACTGATAACGTCATGTAAAATATTAATAACGCTGGGATGCATTCTTCAAACACTGAGAGTTCTTTATATCCCTGTCACTTCCTGTCCAGCTAAAATATGCTAATATGAACTCTGCGATCTTGATGTTCTTCTTTGACAAGTACACAAAACGATTGTTCTCATCCATGCTGATTTTCTTCCCTATTTCAAGGCTTAGGGAAGAAAATGCTACGCTTAACTTCACATAACATACAACAGTGAAAACAATTACAATTGTTCTTAACCAAGAAAGAAGACTATCTTCTAGCAAGATGTTCAAGAGAACATTGCAAGCGAACACTCACATTCAGCTGCAAATAGTAATTGCAGGGTTTGAATTCAAATTGCGTAGTTCTGTCAGTTTTATGAACATTCAAACTGCCAAAAAACATAGCTTTTTAGACACACCGTGATATCATATTTGGGGTTAGTACATGTTATATGTATAGGTAGATGCCCCATTCGACTGAGTCAAGCACGTAGATGCGTCCGCCATCTTTAACGGTCAACTTGACGTCATTCACCATTATAATGGTTGAAAAAACCACCAGGATTTAAATTCCTGAAAAAACGGGATAAACTTTCACTGGTGAGAATGCAACCTGGTCTCATAAAAATACGTACCTCTGTGTACTTTTTGTGCAACACCGTTTTTATGTACCTTACTGCACGTTTCACCGCAGTTTCAAAGAGAAATGTCTTGTCAAAAAATGTCAGAGACTTCAAAACTTCAATACGTGAACCCTGGTACGTTTTTATTACGTTGATATAGGTACGTACTGCTGTGTTTTTATTATGTTGCTTCTGGTACGTATTACGGCGGTTCAGAATTCAAATATCCGTGTACTGTTGCTAAAAGTTAATGCTCTATCGTGTTGGAAATATACCCTACACCAAACCCAACCCTAAACCTACCCGATAGTGTTAACAAATGCAAAACTGATATAAAAATGCATTTGTTGATGCAACCGTGCCATTTCAACTTCCTTATATGCAGATTTGAACTGCTTTGTCGAACCGTGGTTCCACGGGATTTGAACCGGAGTTCCTCGCCTCTCAAGTATGTCTCCGTACTCCGTGAGCTACCGAACAAACCTACCATCGATGAAAACCCATAGATATGAAGCTGGATATTTGCGATGCAGTTTTCAAATCTCCCAGCATATTAATATTGTTTTGAAGTCATAACAGGATATTCTTCAAGTAATTGTGCGAGATTTACGCTTTATTAATCGAAACTCTGTAAATTTGTGTGAAAAGGACTGCCTCTAGTGTTCATTTATTTTGGAAACTGCAGTGATATGTACTTATTGGTAAGTATTTCGCATCTCGCTAAATAGTGCCCCCAGGTACATTTATGCCATGAGACCAGGTAGTGAGAATGTGTTGGTTTGTGTTTTTAAATGTATTAACTCAATATTACAAGTTTTGAAACATTGGTAACTTTTAATGTTGTGTTAGCTAACACGCTCATCGAGTTTTATGGTGTTAGTTAGGTCTACACAAGTTGAGCTCTCTCTTTCTTAAACTAGCTTATAGCATTTTATAGTGGATATTTGCATTTAAAACCAGCATTGTTATTGTTAAATAAAATTATTAAAGATCATTTTCAGCAATTAACAAAGCTGAAATAAAATGTAAATATTAGATGAAAAAAAAATAGAAAATTTCCTTGGCAACGAACTAAAATAAAAAAGCTAGACAGAAAAATATACTTTGTCACAATTTTGTCATTATCTTCATTTTAATTTATTTTATTATTTTATAATTATGATAATGTCTGTTAATTGTTCTGGTTTATAGAACTATGCTTACATGAAACTAATGTGAGAACAAATATGTGTGATGTATGCAGAAAAACAATTCTTAAAATTATAAAATTCAAAACCACATAACAAAACGATTAAAACTTAAACCAGAATTCAAATGAAATAATAATAATAATAATAATAATAATAATAAGTCGGAGTTATATTAAAAATTGTCTTTGATTTTTCAAGCTGTTTAATGCCACTCAGTGGGTGTTGCATGCATCAGTCCAAAATAAGTTAAATAAAAAGCGCCCATCCATAAAAAAAAGTGTCTCACACGGCTCCGGGGGGTGAACAAAGGCCTTCTGTTATGAATCGATGCGTTTTTGTAAGAAAAATATCCATATTCAAAATGTAATAATCACTTTAATGTAGCTTGCGCCAACAGTTGTACATGGAAGCAGCTCCGGGCGGATGATGTATGAGGTCAGCTTTTTATACTTTTATATACTTTTATATACACCTAGGATGACTTAAGGGTGAGTAATTTATGGGCTAATTTTCATTTTTGGGTGAACTAACCCTTTAATTAAATTTCTTCATTTTACATCGCTACAAAATTATTGCAAATATATTGTGAATATTTAATAGATTGCCCAGTCTTTCTGTAGCACAAAGCCCACAAGGGCAATATGAGATGGGAAGAAAAATTAAATTTCAATGCCTTTGTGTTGGCTCACAAACTTCTATGTTCCCTCAAGAAATTTCCTTGCAAAACCTTGGCGTTCTCTCTCAAAAAGTATTGCAATCCCCATGAGAAACTTTTTTTTGTGTTTGCTTGTATAAAGGTGTTGAAATATAGTTTTAATTTATATAAATATAATTTTTTCCTCTCAACTCTTATTTTAATCACAAAAGTTTCTCAGAGGAACATAAAAGTTTTGCAAGCAAACGTGAAATTTCTCAGTGGAACACAAACGTTTTGCAAGCAAACACAAAAGCATTGAAATATAATTTTCCTCCAATTTCATCTCAATTTTTTCCCCTCAAAATGTCCCTTTAGAGACTCTGTACTGTAGACCTCACGATTTCTTCTAAATTCACACCGTAGTAGAAGTTTTGAAGTTCATCTACCACAATAAGTTTAAAATGATGACTAAACAAACATCCAACTAAAAATCTAAATGCGGACTGCAATGTACTGCAACACCTGGTTAATGCATTTCCAATCAGAGCCCACACATCAACTCCTCCTCCGTTCATATTGAGTTAATTTTACTAGCCATTCATCAACCAAAGTCCTGACAGAGTCCCGCATACCTATTCTCATTCCAACTACCAAAATTCAGCCTAAGCAGAACTTTATGCAACGTTTAATCAGCAATGCAGTTCAATACACGCAAACTAGTTCAAATTCTTTGGCAGATGCAGTAGGATGAAACAGATGAGGTTATCCGAGTTTGGAGTGGCTCCCAGAATGAAGTGTAATGACAGAGAATTCTTCATTCCAGCCGCCAGTTTAACTTTGCTTTAGCGTTAGCATGCTAATTTGTGAATAAGTTGCTGATTTGTCCTTGAATTTAAGTTTGGTAGAATTAATTAAACAGTTAAGACACTTTTATGTGTGGTATTTCAATGCAAACATTTGCCTTCTTTTTACAGCATTCAAAATAGACTTATATACGCATTTTATTCACAAAACTCAGTGCTAACACAATTAGCGGTGCGCTATTTGCACCTACAGCAAGTGCTTAATAAAATTTGGTGACATTACTAGCCATAATTTTCCATATTTGAGAGAAGAAAACAAACAAATCTTCAAGATTTTAAGTTACAACCACCGTTAACAACAATCTAAGGGAAACAGCTAATAGCGTTTTCTGAGGTGTTTCCACACAGCTGTATGGCAGAGCCGAACAGGTGGTGTTTTGTCTACTGTGAACCATTCATCACGAGTGACCAATGACTTGCACACACTGATGAGATGTACCACTGCAGAACATCAACCACACCAGATGAGGAAGTTGGAAATGGGTGTAGGATTACAACCGCTAACAGTGTTTGCCAGCTAGTTTATGAAACAAACGATTCTTTCTAACTTTTCTTATAATAAAATACTGTGGCAGTATTACAGTAGTATTTTGATATACACCATTTCACTAAACAGCTTTTTTCTAGCACTTTATTGTCAGAACACATTAGCATATTTATTAGAAATATCATTTTAGCTTGCATACAAATCTATACTTTGGTATAAAGTTGACCAAGTTCTATACACAATGATACAGTAAGATACTACAGAATACTATGGTTTTCAAGTATACAGTTTTGTGTGAGAGCTGATAATATGCAAATTCTAACAAACACGCTAATTCATTCTGATCTAAACGTTATTGAAGTGAAACAAGAATGTACAATCACCTAAAAATAGCTAATCTGTGCAAACGGTTAACCACGTTCACGTCTCGTTGGAATTATCATAATTACGAGATAACTTGGAGATCCTACACAGTTCATGTCCTCAGACTAAATTATTAATTTCTATGTTCAATGCTCAAAGGAAACTACTTAATTACTACATTAATCAAGCACTGTATTCTTTTGCAAAATATTGAGGGCCCACCAGGTAACATCAGCTATAATAAAATGACACATAAAATGCTAATATATGTTAAGATAGCTCCCTAGCTACCATTAACTACTGGAACCCCTGTTGTTCGGATTGTTTTTATTTTGCGTCACAATGTTAGTCAGAGCATCCATAAAATTCAGTTTCCAACTAGCAATTACAAGTTTGACAAAAAAAGGGGTTTTATTACTCCCAAACTTGTTTGTTGAAGGAATTGTTCAACCATGAATGAATTTTGTCATAATTTACTCACGCATCAACATGTGCAAGCGCAAATGGCATTCAAAAGCTTTGCATTTTTGTACATAATGAACTTGTTTAGTCTGTTCTTCACATAACGCTATGGTAGGATATGGAATACACTTGTAGGGAGTTAAATTCAAGGTTAACATTAATGTTCTATAACTTTAAATAAGATCTAGAGGTAATATCGCGAGAACAGAGACCCGCGATTAGGATCGCGGGAGAGAATGATCTAGACAGTTGTGAGAGCGTAGAGGGAGAGATGACACGCTCTGTGTAATCGGATGTGGCTGATTCATGATGTTTACCTCTTCGTGTTTAATAAATCAAGTGTTATGATCTGCCGAGCTCCCTGTCGGTGTCCTCCTTGGATCAAAGCCAAGAACTCACGAGCCAGAGCGTGGTAAGAACTGTGACGCTCATATATATAGGAACGACACGCGTTACACACTCTTAAAAATAAAGATTCCCAATAAAGGTTTTTGAAGTGATGCCAAAATAAAAGAAACTTTATTTTGCTTTGTTGGCACTATATGGTTTTGAGAGCAGCTTGAGCTTTCTGCAAAACATCTCTTTTTGTGTTCCACTGAATTAAAGTCAGTCATACGGTTTTGGAACGACATGAGGGTGACTGAGTAAATGATGACAGCATTTTCATTTTAGGGTGAACTAACCAATTACATTTTATGTTTTGGAGATCTGGAGTGGTAGTATTTGTATTTTCCCCACTGAACTGCTGTGAATTTGCTGTAAACAACATTGTTTCTGCATAATGAATGGTTTAATAAAGCTACAATTAGAAACTCACTTACCACTTATTTTCTATTCACCCACAGGATATGAATACACCTGCTGATATTAGCCATTGTATCATCTCTAATAACAGGCTCTCAGGCAGAATTTTCTTTTTTTTTTTTATGAAATCCGGATCTCAGGGGACTTTATGTCCTGCTGTGGGTGGCTATGCACACGAGTGAAAACACCGGCCCTGCCACAGGCTAAGCTCTGAGTGTCTCTCTTGAAATTGCAGCTTGTATTTACAGTGCCCAACAGATCAAGCCCTGGAACATGAAGCAAATGTCCGATCCTTGTTCTGTGCTCTCTAACTGCTGCTGGCAGGTGAGGCATTAGATCAAGCATTCTTCATTCAGCTCCTGTTCATGAATGTGAGTTTGATGCGTGGTGACTTTCCCACTGATATTTCTTTTCAGTGACCTGAAGAAACAGAGAGTAATATTTAATAAAGGGTTTCTCAAATCAATTACTGTAGTCCAACTACAAAGTTTGCAGTCTGATGATTTGTGGTAAACCAAAAATTGTATAAAATTAAGATTTTTCAAACTTTGCAGTTAATTGCTTGGTAAGATGTAGTTCCTGCAATGTCTTTCCAATGTTGTACTTACATTTTTGTAAAACTGTATTCTCACACAAAAAAAGACTCAATGATTTGAGCTAAACTCATTTACGGAAAGAATATCTACCCAAATGAGCCACACAAAAACGAAAACCTGTCATCAACCCCCTGTTTTATAAATGAAAAATTACAGATTAAGGTCCCATTAAGAGGGGTTTTTCACCAACTATTTTAGGTTCTTCAAAGAAACTTTCAGTTAACCTTTTTTGAGTGTGTTCCTGGTGTTCCTTATACGTTATGGGGACTAAATATCCCCACAAATATAGTAATACCAGTAAATTTTGAACTTGTGGGGACATTTGTTGGTCCCCATGAGAAAAACAGCTTATCAATTTAGAAATTTATACAGAGGTTTTTTGAAAATGTAAAAATGCAGAAAGTTTTGTGTGAGGGGTACACTTGGTACAGTATTAAAACCAGTACGTCTATGGAATGTCCCCATAATGATATGGCTACACTCTTTAATAAATAAAGGTTCTTTATTGGCATTGATGGTTCCATGAAAAAACTTTTAATGTCCATGGAACCTTTCCAATGCACAAAAGATTCTTTAGATTGTTAAAATGTTCTTCACACACACACACACTGGTATTTATATCGAATAACTTTTATTTTGCTTACTTTGACTATATCATTTTGTCGTATTGGAAACAGCAGTTTGAACTTCAGTAAAATATCTCATTCTTTTGTGTTCCACTGAATAAAAGCAACCCCACAAATATAGTAATACCAGTAAATTTTGAACTTGTGGGGACATTTGTTGGTCCCCATGAGAAAAACAGCTTATCAATTTAGAAATTTATACAGAGGTTTTTTGAAAATGTAAAAATGCAGAAAGTTTTGTGTGAGGGGTACACTTGGTACAGTATTAAAACCAGTACGTCTATGGAATGTCCCCATAATGATATGGCTACACTCTTTAATAAATAAAGGTTCTTTATTGGCATTGATGGTTCCATGAAAAAACTTTTAATGTCCATGGAACCTTTCCAATGCACAAAAGATTCTTTAGATTGTTAAAATGTTCTTCACACACACACACACTGGTATTTATATCGAATAACTTTTATTTTGCTTACTTTGACTATATCATTTTGTCGTATGGAAACAGCAGTTTGAACTTCTGCAAAATATCTCATTCTTTTGTGTTCCACTGAATAAAAGCAAGTCATACGGGTTTGGAATGACATGAGGGTGAATAAACGATGACAGCATTTTCAACAAAACAAAAACAGACAGCGAACAAGAGCTGTGAAGATCCTAAAGGGTAAAAAAAACATCATAAATGTAGACCATTTGATTTACTGCTATACTCTAACTGTATGTCTTATTTGCATCTATTTTATTTCCCCTAAAGAACTTTAGCAGAAACAACTTAAATACATTTTTATAAATGAAAAATAACTGATTAAGGCTCCATTAAGAGCCGTGAAAAAGCAATAGAAATTTCCTCTAGGTTTAGATGGTCCCCCGAGAACTATTTCCCACTACTAAAAGCTTTAATGTCTTTTTAAAAGCCACAAAACACAATACTCCCTGCATGCCAAATAAATATTGCTTAATCTTGAGGTGCCGTTTCACCCTTGTTGGTGAGGATATTTTTCTTTATAATAAACATGCGGTCTGCAAGCCTGGCGAGACAGATTGATTGATCAATGGTCATAATGAGATGTTGGTGTGATTAGTGACCGGACGGGCATCTGGCCGCTCCAGATGTCTCACACCCAACAGCAGCTGATAGATTCTGGCCAGCTCATCACTCTGTCTCTCTCTCCAGGAACACACCATTTCTGTCAGCATCTCACGTACACCCAGGGTTCGCCACTGATCGTGCACTCACAGAGTCACAGATTTTCACTCAGGCTTGCGTTCTTTTTTCTCAGTACACATACATTTTTAGGACAAACTGCAAGATGATCTGTGATCTGTGAAATGAAAAAAAAAGATGGTTTCGTATTCCACCACAATTTTGCCTATAGCTGATGTGGGAAACTGAACCTATGGGGAGTAAAGTGTGTGTGTGTGAGAATCAAGGACAGGTCTATCATTATCTGCACTGTAACAGGACCATCATTCATTTAGGAACAGCACATACTGAGCCAATCAAGTTGGATTTGGTTTAAAATTGAAATCAGTCAAATTGTAGAATGGAACAAAATGCAAAATGTATATGCTGCTATAGTGTATTTACAGTAAAGCTAATCATGGTAAAACACACACACACACACACACATATATATATATATATATATATACTGTACATGGGTATTGTATATTCACTATGCCACTGGTACAATGTTTTTGGTATCAAATAACACACTTTTATATCAACTAACAGTGGCAATACAGTATGGACATTGACTTTTTTTTACCGTATCATTACCATTTTTTGGAATTTACTATGGTAATACCATGTTTTTTAGACATGGTTTCATGGCAATACTGCCCTTTCAAAAAGTACTGTGCAAGTAATGTGGTACAGAGATAGTAATACCATGGCAGTGATCCATACAGCATGATATGATTCTTCCAAGGATACCATGGTATTACAATGGTAAATGTCCAAAAAAGCATAGTATAGGACCATGATGCAATGTCAAATAAAATATGTAATGAATAATTCAAATCAGTTTGTTATATTCATATTTAGTTTTACTTTTTATTTCAGTTAACATTTATTTCAAGTATCAAACATACTATTTTTTGTTTGTTTAACTATAATAACCCTTATTCAGTCAACTGTTTGTTTATACAATCTGTTATGTAAATTATTCCCCATCCATTATTTTTTGTAAGATAATCATTACTTTTCAAAGATGTGTCTCTGAACTGTACTTTTCTTATCAGTTTTTCACCCCTGTACATAACACCAACATACTGTATATGAGACACATTGTGCAATGTCTCGCTGTTATTTATGATACCAAACTACCCGAAACTACTAGGCCACAGTACGCAGTAACCTTCACATCCTCGTCTGAGCGAGAGATTCTTAAACATGATGAAAAATGTTTGAAGAAGTACACACACACACACTTAAACCTACCTGTTTGAAGGCATCTAAATATGGTCATTTGTGTTATCAGCACTATTCAGCGGTCCCCGGGGAACCTCCTCCATCACGGGCAGCGAATGACAAGATAAACAGTCAGCGCGGCAGGACAGGCGGGGATTGATTGTACGTTTGTGCGATTAAAGCGAGTCAGAGGTAACATGCAGTCAGGAGGCAATTCGAAAATGGTAATGAAATTTAATGATGCGTGAAGATGGGTTTGGCTTTTTTGTCAGCGGAGAACACAAGAAATAAATGCTTTGCACTAAAGCGATTCGTAGCTGTGGGAAACGGTCAACCAGGGCCGCCGTCAGGGGGAAGGACAACCGGGAACGTTGGTCGGGGTCTTGTGACCTGGAAGCCCATCAATATAAACATTGCATGCATGCGGCCACACACGTATGCTATACATACAGACATACCCAGGCTCTCCTGAGATGTTTTTTAATTAATTGACAGAGCTGAATTCATTTACAGGATATCTCTGGGACAAAGTAACGCCTCCTAAGTGAATGAAAGTCATTGATTTTAATGAAAGTGTGGACCTGCACTGACAATACCAGATTATTCTTTGATACAACTTCTTAATACCTCTTTGGTGAAGGTAAGAAAGCAGCTGGGGGGTTATCATTAAATTTATAAAATTACAGGTATCCAGGTAAAAAAAAAAAAGGAATATTTTCTTTTGAAGGAAAACCCTGGAAATCTGAAACCATTAACTCACCCTCATGTTGCCCAAGGTTTTCTGTCTTTGGTGGAACGCAAAAGAAGACGTTTAACAAAATGTTCATTCTCCTCTTTTCCATACGCATACGGTGAAGAGGATCTGCAAAAATGCTTAAAAATAAAAAAAAGTCATGAAAATATAGAAATTGCAGCAGTTATATGCTAAATATCTTCTATAATAATAGTTCACCGAAAATGTCATTCTTATTATTATTAATTAGCTGAAAATGTATTCACCCCCAGGCCATAGGAAGATGTAGATGAGTTTGTTTTTGCATCATAACAGATTTGTAGAAATTTACCATTACATCACTTGCTCACCAATGGATCCTCTGCAGTGAATGGGTGCCGTCAGAATGATAAAACATCACAATAATCCACAAGTAATCCACACCACTCCAGTCCATCAGTTAACATCATGTTAAGTGAAAAGCTGTTTGTAATAAACAAAGCCATCAAGTCCATCAATTTTTTTTCTTCTATCCATAATATTACTTTCTCCATTGAAAACGTAGTCTCGTCTGAAAAAGGAAAGCGATATACACAGATAAAGCACCGTTTACAATTGAAACCCATCCTAAACAGTAATAAACAAATATGTTGGTGAATTTTCATGTGAAAGGATAACAAGAATGGACTTTTTTCACTGACATAAGCACTAATATGAACTCATATTTTGGCAAGAAGCAAATTTAAATTTTTGGGTGAACTATTCCTTTAGGTATAAACAAACAATATGAAATACACTCATATTAAAGATACAGTCTATAAATATCTTATGCGGTGTTACTTGAAGTAAATTTATTTTTAGATTTATATTTTTACTACAAAAAAACAAACAATATGAAATACACTCATATTAAAGATACAGTCTATAAATATCTTATGCAGTGTTACTTGAAGTAAATTTATTTTTAGATTTATATTTTTACTACAAAAAAAAAAAGAAAAGAAAAAGAAAGAAAGAGACTAATTAAAAACGAATTAGTAACCCACTTTTGAAGCACACATTATTTATCTGATCAAAAATAACACTGAAAAACAAATCTGTTTCATAAAATGACCCAACATATCGATATCTGCAGTACTTGGAAAAGATTCTTACATTTCTTATTTCAGGTGATAACAAGGTCTCTGCCAGGTTTATGAACCATCCGCTTCACATTTAGTTTTAAAATGACACTGTCAACTGATGATACGCTCATATATGATACTCAAGTATTAACCTTTCACGATCTCTCTGCCACAGTGGAGGCAAATATGCACATTATAGCATCATTAAGCTTTCGGAACACACTATCGATGTCAGCTTCGGTGAAAACCAAGGCCTTGTTTTTCACAGAGTTGTTTTCCTGGAGATAACTAATTATGAAGACCACTGCTGAAAGGTTGCTTCACTTCCACATAAAGATAAAACAAATGGAAATGCAAGAAATGCATGACAACACATTAATAATGTTGTGGTTCTCCATGGCAGCCTGTCCAAGGAGACGTTTATGTCTCACTGAAGCATAAAAATAATGCAGACATAATGGGACAAACATAACAAGGCTATGTATTTACAGCAATGCATTGTGGGTAAAGGCACACCCTTGTTCTGCAAATTATCATTGATCGCTTACCTACGCTTTGGATTCTTACCACCTGCTGCATGCATGGTTACATCTTGCAAAATTACACAATCAACGTGACTAGCCATTGATTTGACGGTCTTACAAGAAATTCTCAGACTGTCATTTTCAATAGGGATGATATGATAAAATGAGGGAGTTGATGAAGAATTGATTCGTTTTAAATGGTGAGGCTGATATTGTGTTATTGGAATGCTACAATCTCCGCTGCTTGTTTTTCGTGATGCCTTTGCCCCCGGGGAGCTGATGTTCCCTGTGCTGTAATGGTTTCCAAACAAGGTTCATTTCATCAGGGCAAGGAACATTAAATATACGACAGACGTAATGTAGCAAATCTGAAAGCTGTGGTGCTTTTTTATAAGGTTTATGTTACAATTTCCGTTCCGCAAGTGGCTGTAAATTGTAGCTTACTCATTTAAGTCAACAAGAAATCGAAATTGATTCTGTTTACTAATTAATACAACATTTTGGTGTTCTTGTGAACAATTTGCACATTATTCAAGAGTAAACAAATGTTTGTTTTTGCAATCTTTCATCAAAATGCTGCACTGCTACATTTTATTATTTCTTATTTCTATTATTTTTCAGCCGCTCCCTGATTGTTACCACTCCCATTCATCTCAGAAGGTTGTTGAACCACTAGTGGGTGCAAAATTGGCTAAATAAATGTAGAAAATATGTTATAGTAAACAAAATGGTTTAAATGTCTTTCGAAGTCCACCAAATTATCGGTATAAGCGCTGACAGATTTTGTCGAAACTGTCGCATCAGTGCACAGAAGTTAACATCTTAAGTTGTGTGCTGTCTGTTTACACAAACTTCCTTCTCCATCTTCATCTGTCTAAAACATCCGTATCTAACGATGCCCCAGCCACGATTTCAGCGGCTCTGAGAAAGCTGGTGTCTATGAGCCCCTGGCAGGATTAATTTCTCAGGTCATCACTTACAGCCTGAGACGCTCGCAAGAAAGCTCCAGGCAAGGACAGAGTAAACTCTAGGGAGACATGAAGAGAGAGTGTGTGAAAGAGACATAGAGTGGGTGAGATGTCGAAATGTGTGTGTTTGTGCGAAACCATAAGCTGCTCTCCATCATACTAAAGACCAAGGGAAAATTGAAGAGGTCGTCGGTCCAGACCCGCAGTCAGCCAGGATTCTTCAACACTTGACGCCGTGCTGGAACCATCCAATTTGTCATCTTTCGGCTAATTGCACAGAAATGTTTCCTTATTTACCCAAGTAGGACGTGGTCCTGAAAAAAAGTCACACATCATAGCTAAAATTACAAAGTACAGAAGAATTCTATAGGCAGATTTTAAAAAAATATATAGGAGAACAAGTCCTTGCAGATGCAAAACTCACCATTAAAAATTCTAAGGCGTCCTAGTTGGTTGGCAGGGTGTTTTGGGTGGTTGTTAGGTGGTTACCTGCTGGCCTGAGTCAAAAGGAGCCCACAAAGAGTCCAATCTTTGATATTCTCGCCCCAAAATATGGGTCAGGTCCCTCTTTTAATGTAAGTCTATGGGATTTATTTTTTTTGGCCGTTCTAGGTCACATAAAAAAGTAAAAGCACATGCCTCCTCATGATTTGTCATTCATTTCTGTATAAAATGGTGTGGAGTGAAACTAGAAACGGTCTCTTTAAATTCAGTACTTCAGGGGCTGTTACCATTAAACTGAGTATCTATACAGAGATACTTGTGTAGGATTTGTTTTGGGCCTTTCGCACCAACTTTTAATATTTAAAGGTCCCATATTGTCAAAACTGACATTTCATGAGGTCTAGGTGCTATGTAACTACCATATAAGTTTCAAAACATGATTAATGAGGATAGGTCACCCATTCAATTGATAAATTAACGGCTAGTTAAAGATGTAAAGGAAACTGAACTACTATAGTATTAATTAAAAATAAACTGACTCTAACAATCAATCTCTTGCTCTCCTTATGTTTCTATATGCATGTTAACACAATTCAGCAGCAAATGAAGACTGAAGCCAGGATGTGGTTTTCCAAAAAACTTTTTACTTCAATTTCAGTTTAATAAGAAATAATTGAAGTCCCATAAATCACTATTTACACAACTCACTTATATTGCACTGCTCATTTACAACATTACTTATATTACACAGCTCATTTGTATTACCAACCCTCTACGCACACCTTGGCAATATAATCGCCATTGGCTGGTAAATTTTTTTGTTTACTTGCCAGACTGATATACTATTGTAAGATTTAGTCGCATTTGCGAGTGATTTACTCGCAATGTAGAGGGTTGATTACACTGCTCACTTATATCACATTACTCACTTATATCACATTACTCACTTGTATTACATTACTCCCTTACATTAACTCACACTGCTCCTTTACATTACTCACTTACACTGCTCACTTACATTACACTGCTCACTTACATCACATCACTCACTTATATCACATTACTCGCTTATATTACTCCCTTACATTAACTTACACTGCTCCTTTACATTGCTCACTTACACTGCTCACTTACATCACATTACTCACTTATATTACATTGCTCCCTAACATTACACTGCTTACTTACATCAAATTACTCACTTATATTACATTACTCCCTTACATTAACTTACACTGCTCCTTTACATTGCTCACTTACACTGCTCACTTACATCACATTACTCACTTATATTACATTGCTCCCTTAAATAGTAATAGCAATAGTAATAGTACTACCTGTCTTTGCAAGCACAGGTTTATAGAATTAGTTCAGGCCCCTGAATTCAACCCAGTGTCATTTCAGGAACAAGAAAGATGTCGAACAAGGTAAATGTTAATCATACCTTCACATGTCTAGGCTAGCTCACGGATTAGGACTGTGACATGCGAATATATGCAAATCTACAGTGCCCCCTTGTTTTTGACCTTAAAACCTGGAATGGACAAGAGTCATCTGTGGGGATCTCTGGGGCATCAACGGTCTCCTCTGTGCTGTCAATCTCTGATTGCACCGGCTGCCCTTTTCGCCCGTTATTTATTCATTCCTCCCGTCCCCGAAGGCGTAAAAATGAAAAAGAGAAATGAGGAGAATAGTGACAGATTAATTTATTGACCAAGCATCCTCCTCTCGGCTCACACCTCTCTGTCTATCGCTGCCCCAGGTGTCTTCGTTGCCAGCCGCATGATGGTCTGACGCCAAGTGACTGAGAGGTGATGCACGGGCAGAAATTGAGAGCGATGGTCATTCATCACACAGGGCTAAAAACCAGCACCTCTTACCTCCCGAGACAGCAGCAGGTGATGGGAAAGAGAGAACCAGGCTGAGATTTTTACATTGTGTGGCCCATATATCCCATAATGCCGTTGGCTTTGTTAACGTCAGGCATGCAGGGGGAGCTGGGTCATCTTTTTCTCGGAGTGCTCCTGTATCCTGTTTTCGCGCGTCTATTACGGCGGTATTCTTCATCTTGAGCTCCTGTATATATCACACCCTTGTCTTCCTGCTGCTTTAGGATGATGTAGAGGGTCATGTGGTTACCACATGGACCATGGTTTGATGGACAGTATCTGTTTAATGCAGGAAAAGAATTATATATCATACTGCCAAGCTTTTAAATAATGTTTACACGTTTGACAGCTACTGCACACTGGGATAGACTTGTCTTTACAAATTCTGTTGTCAATCTTCTATTACTGCATGATGGAAAATAAATTCTGGTTGCATTAAAAAAATTGTTTACTTTAAAAAAAAAAAAAAATTAATAAAGAAAAATAAAGAAATGTCATCATTTACTTCATTACCTTCATATGCATAGCTCCAAAAAAAAAAAAGTATAATGAAAGTGGTCCATACACTTGTGATGTATTCCAAGTATTCAGAAGTCATACGATCGCTTTATTTGAGGAACAAAACTAAATTTAAAGTTGAGATGTAATGGAAACAGCACCATATAATTTCTTTGTTATTGTATTGAGCATACTTGTACGATTTGGTTCTGTCCATTGGTTGGAGGCAGATCTGAATGCAGGCTTGAAGTAAATTATAAAAAGGGATGGGGTTTATGAGGAAAAAAATGATTGAGAAGTCCAGAGAGAAATTGAGTTATGACATTTTGATTAAAAATTACAAGCAACAAAATTACAATAAGATCAAAAGAATCATTTAGAAAATAGATTTGATGGTGATTTTTAGATATGCAAACTAACTCTCAAATCTTATCTGACTTTGGCATTTTCAAACTATGTGTTTTGCAATTGTTTACAACATGAGAGCCAATATACTTTGCGGGATTTTATCCATCAGGAATTGTTCAATGCCAAAGGGTAAGTTTAGTTCAAATTCACACTCAATATCTCAATGAGGCACATCCCAATAATATGTACGCATGTATGTATGTATCTATCTATCTATCTATCGATTGATCGAATCCTCTGCAGCCTTGGCTATATAAACTGAAATGGAAAATCATTTCAAAATTTGATGAATAACTATAAAGACAAACACTTTTTAGAATATGCACTTATGAATCATGCACAATAAGACCAGGAATAAATGTTAAAAAATATTTTGCATTTCTGCAAGAGTGCTGCAGTCATGAACATGGCTGACCTAAAACTCTATATTATAGAAATTAAAAATAGTACATAGTTTTGTAGTATTTTACTCCATTGTGCATCTAAATATCTACTTTGTCTTTGAATAACGTGAATTATTAAAAGTCACATTAATAAGTCAAAGCAGAGTAAGGCAGCAGCCCTCATATCTCCCATTGGGCCTCATTCATGATACACGGGCAGAATGAATTTCTCCGTGAATCGTTCGCAAAAAAACATTATTATGTAATTCAACGATTAATGTGTGACTGGTTTTACAGAGGATTTATAGATACATTTTTTCTGCTTGTGTTTTATTAAGGAAGTCCGACAATTTGCCGCATCACTCCCACAAGCATACAGAATCCGATAGTATGATATACTACTAATTCTCCAGAGCACAAGAGTGCAAAGCTGATGAAAGGAAGGATGATGCCTTGCTCTAGGTTCAGCGATTTCATTTTTGAGCTGTAGGTCTTGCAATAGATGCTGAGATATAGCAGCCGAACAGACAAGAGGCGAAACGTTTGACATCCACTTCTTCTGAGGTTCAATCGAGACGTGTGGCTGTAAGCAGGAGAGAGAATGAAAGAGGGTGAGTGAGCTAATTAATGCTGTTCAGTTGCTTTGACACAATCTGTATTGTTAAAAGCGCTATATAAATAAAGGTGACTTGACTTGACAACAAAACACACTGCACAGAATATTGTTTCTCACAAAATGCTTGACTTGATTTTGATAAAATATTAGGACATTTTGTTTCACAAAATTGATTAAAAATGCAAAAACTGGTTTAAAATGACATAATTACTATATAACTGGACACGACTCACATTTAACAAAAATCACACAGTGTAATCAGTGTAATCTATTTTTTCCCAATCTTGTTACACTTGTGTTGCTCCCAGTCAAAAAATGGGCCTACAAAAACTCCTTATGAATTTCTATTATCAAATTTTTTTTGGATTAAATCAACTTGTTTTCTTTCAATTAGTACAGGCTTTGTATTTCTTTTTGGAACTGACTGATTGTATGCCTCATTGATCTGACCATATGCATCTCAGCTTTTGAGTGAATACTGCCAAAATTTTCCACAAATAAAGCTTTTTTTTTTACTTAGAAACGGAGGGGCAAAAGCTCAGATCAATGAGACCTATGACCAATCAGTTCCAAAATTAAATACAAAACCCATGTTACTAACAAGTTGACAAAAAAAATTGAATCCAAGGTTTGGTGATAATATAGCATAATGAGAGATTTACAAGGACTTTTCAAAAGTTCGGTCATTTTTGACCAGGAACACCAAATTAGGTAAAGGATTTTCAGCACAGCACAAGGCTTAAATGGTACAGTATATAGTATACACACACGGCACAGTATTCAATTCAAATCATAGCACCACACAAACATTTTTCCATGGCCATATTCTAAATAGCATATCATTACCATACTACTTGTACTATTTCTCCGGTATGCAAATTTTCTACATGCATAAAATATCCTGTTTGACAAAATGTGCAATATACAACACAGCACACTGTGTGGGATACTGTATCCCACAATGCAACACTCACAACCTTCCTTTTTCAGTGTGACGAATGACGTAACATCAACCACATTTTTTCCTTCTTGACACATTATTTGATCACATTTTCAACAAAATTAGATAAAAAATGCAAAACAACAAATAATAAAATTAATTTTATAAATTACATTTCTGAGATAATTAAACCTGCAGTGTGGCAAATGTAGCATGTCAACTACATTCTATAATTTCAAACATTTCTGTTGCATAATGTGCACTGTTTCACTTAATATTTCTACAAAACTAGGCAGTACACTGTATATACTGCACAGTATTCAGTAAGCAGCAATTTATTATTCATTCTGAACACAGATGGTGCGTACAGCTTGTAAACCTAAACAATTTCTTACATTCGACTCATTTGTAGTTTACAAGGCTGTGACATTATTTAGCTAAAGGGCTATATCACTAAATTTATTAGATCCTTTATGTATAATTTTTATCAAAATTAATGAATAAATAAATAAATAAATAAATACAGTGAATTGCAGAAGGGTTTTAAAAGCACCAAATGTAAATTGTACTACCATGGCCTATATCGCAAGATGATCCCTTTTCAAGCCATTCCGCAGGAAGGTCACTTTGCACGGTGCATCCGCTCAATATCAATAAAAAGTGGCTCGATATATTTTCTACATGCGAACCCGTCATCCAGTAAATGGTAAAAGAGAAAATGGACCTTGTCACAAAATGGTAGCCCTTAAAGGTGAAGTTCATATGAAATCAATGTAGGCCGCGGACATGAACAGATAGGAACACACAAATCAACGTGTTTATACCGGCCCTGGATGCCTGAATCCAGCTCAGCAGCCAAAGAGGACATGGCTACTGGCCATAGATCATGTGCTGTATCATGCTATAAATAAGACTGATGTAAAATTAGAAGATGTGCAGTATATATTATAATACTTTGTTCTTCACACACCAAAACTGTTATTGTTCGGTTGACCCATTACTGACCCATTTTGAGCAAAATGTAGCTATAACAAATTCATCTACTCACCCTCATGTCGATCCAAGCCCATGCTGCTCCATTTGGCACCCTAGGCATGGCATCAGGAGAATATTTTTTAGCCAAAACAGCATCAAGCATCATCCTTGGAGCATTTTTACATTTGCATTTGACTATAACATTATTTTAAGTATGATTAAAAAGAATGTTCAGAAGAGTTACTCACATGACACATCATAAGTTTCTCCAGCTTACCTGACTAAAAACAAAATAGCCAACTGTGGAAGTACCATCATGTACAATGATATTAATACATTTCGATACCATGAAACATAACTAATTCATGTAGCGTACCAATAACATGGTAAATGTAAAACAACAACACTGTGAATGACACAATTTGTTACATTAAGTTCGTGTACTTTTAGTGTTTAGATACTTAAGTTTTACCTGCAATGTAGAGTCGTGTAGTTGAATAAAAACTCGGTTTATCGACAATAGGATGCATTTGCAAGTTTGGTTTCAGTGAACTTTAGGTAAATATCCACTTCATCGTGGCCTATTTTCCTTTTTTGAGTTGTGAAGTGCTTCTGTTTTACTGAGGTAGCAACCGCGCCAAACGATTCAATATCTGCGCTAAACGATTCAGTGCTTGAGTGAGCTGTCCGATTCATTCAGACTGAATCGCAAAAATGATTCAGACATGTTTCTAACTAGTGGGAATGATTCATTGCAAGAACCCGACTCAAAAAAAAGAGAGAGAAAAGCAACACACATCTCGACTACTGAAATATAAGGAAAAACTTTCTCAGAAGATCGTAATTAGTGAAAAAAATGTATTATAAATTAATATATTCCACTTTATCCTGCGTTTCTTTGTGTACAGTAAGTATCATGTTGTTGTACAGCCACTCCAAACGATTCAAAACGATTCATCCAAACTTGTTCGCGAAACGATTCAAACCATTTTAAACCGCTCCAGATCATTCAGCGCGCGACTGAGCTGTCCGAATCACTCAGACTGAATCGCAACCTTTCCACAGCTCCAAATGATTCAATGCGTGAGTTGAGTTAGCTTTCCGAATTATAAGTGAATCACAAACCTATTCAGAACACTTGGAAAAATTAATTGAGATGAGCTCAAAAGGGCAATTTATTCGCGAATTGGGCATCCATAGTTAAGTTTCTGAACAGCTGACAGGATATGAGACACATTTGCATGGGAAAATGTTTCTCATCTTGCTATTCTGCAGTCTCAGGCAAATAGTTGACAACTTTTCAAGATTTTAACGATATTAGGGTAAGTGATGGGATTTTAAATACTATTAAAATGTTGTGTATTTGAATGAAGCCTCGGAAGGTCTTTTGACCACTTCTTGGTAATGTGTAGTGTGGATTGTAAGTGTATATTCTGCTGTGAAACAGGCCCTCAGCCCTGAGCTCTGTCCCAAAGCTTGTTGCGGCAGGTGTCTGTGTGATTGATTGCATTGTTCTCTCCACATTTGTCCAATAATAGCAGTGTACTTGCTTGGGGGGAAAAGTTAAATATAAAAAGTTTGATTCCGGACTAGGATATTGAAGCCGTCACCTTGAGGTTTAGATACGTTTTTCTCTCACGCATTGGGTAAATAAATGAATATCATGTGTAATTAGTTGACAACTTTTCAAGATTTTAACGATATTAGGGTAAGTGATGGGATTTTAAATACTATTAAAATGTTGTGTATTTGAATGAAGCCTCGGAAGGTCTTTTGACCACTTCTTGGTAATGTGTAGTGTGGATTGTAAGTGTATATTCTGCTGTGAAACAGGCCCTCAGCCCTGAGCTCTGTCCCAAAGCTTGTTGCGGCAGGTGTCTGTGTGATTGATTGCATTGTTCTGTCCACATTTGTCCAATAATAGCAGTGTACTTGCTTGGGGGGAAAAGTTAAATATAAAAAGTTTGATTCCGGACTAGGATATTGCAGCCGTCACCTTGAGGTTTAGATACGTTTTTCTCACGCATTGGGTAAATAAATGAATATCATGTGTAATTGGTCAAATTCACCTTGTCATTAAAACCCTGTTGATGGTCAATGACATGAGGGCCAAAATATTACATATTTTTAGTACAAGACTGTAGTTATAGGCAGCTCTCTTGTGATGTTGTGCAGTTTGACACCTCTAGCAACTTGGTGCCTGAAATAGTTTTTTTTTTTTTTTAATAATTAGGCCAGACTAGCTGGAAGGTCATAAGCTTTATGTAAAGTAATGGTTATTTTTTTCTTAATATTATGACATCAAGCTTTATTGATTGAGTAAGCAGCCTTGAGAACCAAAATGTATAGCTGTTGTTTTAACTTGCTACAGTTGATGTTAGAAACTTTTTTTGTTTGTTTGTTTCTCATAAATATCAGACATTTTGTCTTGCATATTCCAATTTGCATGTATTTCTCAATTTAATCATTTTTTTTATAAATAAAATAAATGCATCAATAAAATTAATTAAATTGAGAAATACATGCAAATTGGAA
>NW_015548207.1:1177246-1178455 GCF_001515605.1 Sinocyclocheilus anshuiensis | reverse complement strand
CGGAAATAGTTTTTTTTTTTTTTAATAATTAGGCCAGACTAGCTGGAAGGTCATAAGCTTTATGTAAAGTAATGGTTATTTTTTTCTTAATATTATGACATCAAGCTTTATTGATTGAGTAAGCAGCCTTGAGAACCAAAATGTATAGCTGTTGTTTTAACTTGCTACAGTTGATGTTAGAAACTTTTTTTGTTTGTTTGTTTCTCATAAATATCAGACATTTTGTCTTGCATATTCCAATTTGCATGTATTTCTCAATTTAATCATTTTTTTTATAAATAAAATAAATGCATCAATAAAATTAATTAAATTGAGAAATACATGCAAATTGGAAGTACATTCCAGTAACCATCAAAAATAATACATACTGTTAAGTCTGTTTAAACAAAATCTTATTATATGAAGAATATATGTACTTATCTGAAGCCATTTTATCTGTTATAGTGTGTATTTCAATATTACATTTTTGTTCTCATTTATCAGATAAATTCAAATAAATTACATTGTTTTAGTTACGTGTAATGCACTTTTAAATGCATACACATTCTCACTAGATATCATTTTTTATTTATATATTATAGCTAATATATTAATTAGTATACTAATGAACTGTATACTGTAAATATACTATAATTATTTATATTCTAAAATTATTTATATATATATATATATTCATATTTAAACAGTCTTATTCTATGTATAGTTCTTTCTTTCTTTTTATAATAAAATATTATTCATTTTATCAATATAATTATACTAATATAATATTTATATTATAAATTATTTATATATTTATACATACAGACTTATTCTATAGTTCATTATAACATTAATCATATCAATATAATAAAACAATTAATTATGAAAATGATAAAATTGCTTTATTTATATATTCATTTATTTAAACTGGTTTATTCTATGTATAGTAAATAAATATTCATATTAGAAATATGATACACTTCATATAAATTTTTAATATAAAATTAAGTTTATATTTGTCTCAAATATTAAATAGACTTATTCTAATTATAGTTATTTATCTAATTATTTGTAGAAATTTGAATGTCATTGCAAGATTCGACTTCATGCAAATGAGCATGGGCCAACTGCTATTGTGATTGTAGACCGTGATCTCGCATCTTCCACAGTTAGATACAGCAGTAGCTATATTAGCAACCAATATCACTGAGACACATAGAGATCTCCATT
>NW_015548207.1:1176265-1177107 GCF_001515605.1 Sinocyclocheilus anshuiensis | reverse complement strand
CTCACAGTGTTCATGTTCCGGAAGTTTCCAGCTTATGCAACACTTAGGCTAAGTTGTAACTTACACATGCTTATGCAACCGAACTCAAAAAGGTAGAACAATGAATACCTCATCTTCAAAAACGCTTGCTTCACGTTGACTGTGTCCCAGCATTATAACTCTCTTGAAGACATAAAGTGATTGAGCCGATGGGAAGACGATCAACACGAGAAGTTCATTCCTTTGGAAAGGCAGTAAGTCTGTCTGTCAGCACTTAAGCTTAATAGATAGCTGAATGAGGGATCAGTCTCAATGCTTCAGGGCTAGATGAGCTTTATATGGGCCAGACCTTCATATTCCACTCACTTTAACTGTCCGCTCACCTTTGAATGTCAGCGATCACTTACAGTTATTTATGACTGTCTTTCTATTCAACCGCTTACGAAATGACACAAGCCATAAATTGCTACTGTATTTGTAGCGATGGAAAAATGTTTGTGGAGGCCTGTCATGGAGATTAATTTATTTTATTGGCACCAAAGGAGAGCTGATGTTGAAGTATTTTGGTTGGAAGTGTTTTGTGTGATTAGTTGTTCATGCAAACAAAGGACACGTGCAGGCTGACGTGTTAAAATGATTCATGTATTTATTTAAAAACATATATTCATTAATTTTATTTTAATATTTATCAAATAAATTACATTGTTAATATTATTTCTTTACATACACTACTGGTCAAAACTACCAGCTATTGCATACGTTTGTAATAGTTCATTTATGTATTTATTTATTTTTTGGAAGAAGTCTGTTATGCTGCTGACCAAATCTATTTAATCAAAACAGAAAAAAAAAAAAATTCTAAT
>NW_015548207.1:1167378-1175682 GCF_001515605.1 Sinocyclocheilus anshuiensis | reverse complement strand
TATATATATAGCCTACAATTCCGTAAATTGTGTCACTCGGTCGCTCCCAAATGTCAATTGTTGGATGTCAAATTTGCTACAGTTGACTGCTCATATAACTGTTTTATTAATAGAAAAAAGCGTGCCGACGCTGAATTCATAAGTTTGGGGACGGTGACAGCAAGGAAAAGAGGGAAAGTGAGGGGAAAAAAGTTGAGAACCAACAGGGATGCAAGGAGGCAGAAAACGACAGTGAGAATAAAGAGACAAAATGTGATAAAAAAATAAAAAAAACTGAGTTACGAATGAAAAGCTGTTTCATGTGTCTTATCAGAAACACACCTGCGTCAGTGACAACTGTGTGACAGTAGCGCGGTGATAAATGAGTGTATTTAAATAGCAAATGAGGGATGAGACGAACACATGAAGGTCACTGGCATACGTCTAAAGCTGAACCCTGTTACCCCCGTTATAATTGCTTCTTTCAGCCAACGTTCCTCATGAATATTAAGTGGGATTTAACGTAGACACACCTCCACCCCTTCCAAAAATTTGCCATAAAAATTCAGCAGCAATATTATCTCAACATCCTTTTATATCTAAATGCTTTTCTATTTGCATAAAGCAACAAGAGGGTTAAGTACCTCCTTCTTGCGTGAAGATATATGACACATTGGTCATTGCTAAACACTTATGAGTGCAACTCACAAAAAAACTATGCATCCAGGTAACATTTTACCTCCGAATCAACAGGAAAGAGATAAAAGACACAATATTTTGCATAAATATATTCTTTCTTTCTTTCCTTTTTTTTTTGGCGTTGTGAAGTTGTCATCATGGCAAATGAGCACATTACAATTACCATTACCACAATTACCAGGAAAATAGTTTTAAGCTAAATTTTTATGGTTATATAGGCCTATGTCAAGGGTTAAACCATTAAAGAAAAAAAAAAGTTACTTGAAATAAATATGAACTAAAATAGAATATATAAAAAAACATATTTTAGCTATTTGCCAAGGCAACATTTCTCATTTGGTCTAAAACTAAAACTGAAATAAAAATTTATATAAACTATACATATATAAATGAAAACAGAAATAAGAATTGATTCAAAATATTAATAAAAACAATAATAGTATCACAGTGTTACTAAAATAATATACATGTACGCACAGATGCTCTAACTATTATTATTAAGAATATATGTTATTGATATTTTTAATAATATACTAATATTATATAGGAACATATGATTTGTTCATGTTTAAACAGGCTTATTTTATTTATAGTTCATTATCTGAAACTGTTTTGACATGGTTTCTTGAGTTGCCTATATGCATCAAAAATGTATGTGTATTAAAGAGAGAGCGAGAGAGAGCGAGAGCGAGAGCGAGAGAGAGAGAGAGAGAGATTTACAGATGCACTTGATGTAACCAAAACGTTTATTTTATAATTTTACTAATATATGTGTGCTGCAAGTTGGCTACTGTCTGTTTTTTTTTTTTCCTCATGCTACTGCACTTTACGTCATTTTGCAAATCCCAGCTAGACCTGTGCATAAACTTGTTCAAGGACAGCTTCACAGACAGAAACATTGTCGTTCACTGGCTTCACCTGTGTCTCCCATTGTAACTAATGAAAGAAATGACATTTTTCATGAAACATCACAGCCATTCATTTGCACTTCAGGGTCAAGCTCTCAACTCAGAAAGCATTCATGGAAGGTATAAGAAAATATATTTTTTCAGCACATCAGTATTAGATCAAGACATGTACAGAAAGCTAGAGTTTGATTTCTGCCACACTCTAGAACATAAGAGCATTCAGAGCACTTCTCCATTGAGCTTAGGATGTACAGTCCAGTGCCGAATGGAGAGAAATGGAGAGCAAACACCTTAGAAATACATCAATACCCTGTGGCTGCTTCGACTAGGGTTTCTGCACATAAGTTCCAGCAGTTGCAGAGATGGACAAATGGACCAAACAACATACAATAACACATTTTCAAGACAACCAACAAGGTTTAAAGGAATAGTTCACCCAAAAATTTCAGCTTGCTTAAAATGTTTTCACCCTCAGGCCATCCAAGATGTTGATGACTTTGCTTCTTCATTAGAACATATTTGGAGAAATTTAGCATTACATCAGTAGCAGTAGCTCACTAAAGGATCCTCTGGCGTGAATGGGTGCCGTCAGAATGAGAGTCTGAAAAGCTGATAAAAACATCACAATAATTCACACAACTACAGTTCATCAGTTAAGATCTTGTGAAGTGAAAAGCTGTGTGTTTGTAAGAAACGAACCCATCATTAAGATGTTTTTAACTTTAAACCGTTGTTTCCAGCTAAAATATGAGTCCTCTTTTGATTTCTCCAGTGAAACAGTTATATTGTCAGAATCAGGAGACGTTTTTGTTTTTGGGTGAACTATTCCTTTAATATAGTTGCATTCCTCATCTTCCAAAAAAAAAAAAAATGCTCAATTTAATGTTGTCTTTAAAATAAAAAAAAGTCATCAAATGTATATTATATTATATTATATTAATTATATATTATATTATATTATATTATATAATATATATATTTTTTCTTAATATATTAACGGAGAGCCAAAGTTTTAATTCAACTCATTTTTACTTTTAAAGGACATTTTATGCAATTAAAATTGTATTATTTTTTTTTAATTACAAAATTGCAGCAGTTAAAATACTACTCACCTTCTCAAGGTCGGTGTTTCAAATCCAGCACATGAAAGTACAGACATTTGGTAGAAACGGCACTGCTTTGCTCTTGATTGACACTTCCCTTTGAAAATCTAAATATCAATAACTGCATTCAAATGCCTATTTTTGCATATTGACCTCCGACACCTGGGTGGCAAACTGTAAAATGACATCTATTTTCTTTTCCGTTGAGATACAAGGACATGTTTATCTGTTGACGTGCAGACAGGCAGCAAGCGACCCCTCAACTCATTCCTGAATTAGAGGTGCGACTGCCCCTGTCATTTATAAAGAGATGTGTAAAAGTCAAACGCATTTCTTAAAGTAGAGGCATTTTACCAGCATCAATTACTAATTTGGCTGCTTTAAATTATTAATCTATTCATAAGGAGACTCAATTATACTCTGAAAACAGAAGCTGAGCCCGTACACGATTTTCCTTTTTTTTAAAGAGATGACCTACATTAAGAAGCGTTCATGTTCTTATTATTTTATCTTTGTAGCATAAAGCTATTCACTGCATTTATAATACATCTCTCATGATGAAAATAAAGACATGCCTTATGAGGCGGAAGGAAGAAAATGCATTTCTTAAAGGCCATGTATACTGTGTAGGCATTTTGATAGAAACCATGTGAATGCGTTTTGCTTTAATATGCTATTCTTTAGCTGTACGGGTCTATTATCATTAATTTAAGAAGTTTTTATTTGCTTCCATATGTAAGAGTCATCTATGATTCATAATCCACAAACAAACATTGTATGGCTGTATTGTATAGTTGGCCTCATTTAACACTAGAAATTTAAATATTCACTGGGCATTTATATTTTCAGATTCATTATAAAATTATATAATATTATATATATACAGGAGCATCTCAATAAATTAGAATGTCGTGGAAAAGTTCATTTATTTCAGTAATTCAACTCAAATTGTGAAACTCGTGTATTAAATAAATTCAATGCACACAGACTGAAGTAGTTTAAGTCTTTGGTTCTTTTAATTGTGATGATTTTGGCTCACATTTAACAAAAACCCACCAATTCACTATCTCAACAAATTAGAATATGGTGACATGCCAATCAGCTAATCAACTCAAAACACCTGCAAAGGTTTCCTGAGCCTTCAAAATGGTCTCTCAGTTTGGTTCACTAAG
This sequence comes from Sinocyclocheilus anshuiensis, assembly GCF_001515605.1. Lineage (NCBI taxonomy): Eukaryota > Metazoa > Chordata > Actinopteri > Cypriniformes > Cyprinidae > Sinocyclocheilus > Sinocyclocheilus anshuiensis. The sequence continues at coordinate 1,171,821 of NW_015548207.1, read as the reverse complement.
CTACACAATCATGGGGAAGACTGCTGATCTGACAGTTGTCCAGAAGACAATCATTGACACCCTTCACAAGGAGGGTAAGCCACAAACATTCATTGCCAAAGAAGCTGGCTGTTCACAGAGTGCTGTATCCAAGCATGTTAACAGAAAGTTTGGATGTTAACAGAAAGTGAGGATTGTTAAGCAAAATCGATTCAGGAATTTGAGTGAACTTCACAAGGAAGGGACTGAGCTACCAAGTATTGAGTACATGTACAGTAAAAGAACATACTTTCCAGAAGGCCAACTGTAACGGTGGCGGCACCCAGGTAAACAGGTTTAGTAAAAAAATAATTTTACCAACTCAAAATGTTCGGGCGCCAGACAGGAATAAGCCTGTCAAAAGTAGTTAAACCCAGATAGCCGTTCAAAGCCACCCATTACATACAAAATCACACCAGCAGATAATATAATGCAAAGCAGGATATAAAGTGGGAAATACGTTTTCAGTTCAGTTGATCATATGTATTTTTTACAAGAGAGAAAAAACAAAAAAAAAAACAAAGAATTAGTTCACAAGAAGGTGAACATACATTGCACATCCATCAGTCAAAAAACTAACTATACAATAAATCGGTAGTATTGCGAGACTCCAGTCTAACTCTGCATTCACCTCAGCAGTTTCAATAGTCCGTTCTCAGTTACAATTCAAAACCGATAAAAAAAGGAGGGAAAAAAAACAAAGGAATACAAACAAGATTAATTCCAGTCGCCCAGACCATTAGACAAATTAATATCTTAAGATGGAAAAGAAAATACTCACATAAGGGAGTTGTACGGTACGGTATGCGTGGGCGAATGTGGTGTGGGTGAACTTTGGGTGAGTGCTGGTGTGTGTTACGGGAAGCCATGAGTCATCCGACCGGCTGCTCATGAACTTGGGGAAACAGTTTTTCAAACAGCGAATGGAGGTGGATTTTCTCCAAGGAAAAGGCATCCAGGTAAAGACACTCCCTTCAGCTCCTGAAACCTCACACGCCTCTGCGCTGGTCCTGCAGCTCGGATAATGATCTCTTTAAAACCCTCCGGCGCTCGCTCCAGCATTACAGGGTGCGTGAGTGTGCGCTCAGCTGAAACCGGTAAACTTTCACTCTAGACACTCGCGACTTCTTCCTTCTTCACTCTCCACTAACCCGCCATCTTTTGATTCTGTTCCACTACATATATATATAGCCACATCACTTCCTTCCCAAATTAGACTCCCGTTCCTATTCGTTGGCGGTCAGGACAATTGTTTTGGTTTCATTTTCCCAGTTTCCCATTCCGCCACACAACAATTCACTAAAAATGTTTTTTTTATTGGTCTTATGAAGTATTCTAATTTGTTGAGATAGTGAATTGGTGGGTTTTTGTTAAATGTGAGCCAAAATCATCACAATTAAAAGAACCAAAGACTTAAACTACTTCAGTCTGTGTGCATTGAATTTATTTAATACATATATATATTCAATGCGAATATACATGTTAAGTGCCTACTTTTCGTGTTTGACTAACAATCATTTTATTTATCAATATTATATGTGTGAGTTGAGATGATTTTTTTATTTGTCCATTATAAATTCTGACTCTTAAATTGAGGCTAATTTGATTTAATATTATTTAATTTTGATTCATGGTAACAATATACAGTAAGGTCTCATTCGTTAACATTTTTACAGCATGTATTAATCTTTCGGTAATATTTGCTATTAAAAATAAATTGTCCATTTTTTGAACATTGTTGAAATTAAGATTCATAAATACTGTAAATATATTCATTGTTTCATGTCATCTAATTTACTCCTAATGTTAACAAACCTTTTATTTTGAAACTTTAAAACTATTATATAATACATAAATTTAGTGACACTTTATAGACACTTTACTATCATTAAAATCAAAAGTTGTATCTGTTATTATTATTTAATGGACCTGAGCTGACAAACTAACATCAAACATTTTTATTAAATAACTTAAGCAAATTAATTTCTCATTGTTAATTGTAGTTAATGCAATGTTAACTAATGGAACCTTAATGTAAAGTATTACCATACATTTTATTCATAAAGCAATAGGTTATTCAAAAATGTCATTCATTTTATTAATCAAACAAACAAACTGTCAATAGGACCAATTGTCAAATTATTAAAAACACAATGCCCATCATGCTTGCTACACAATATCTACAATCAAATGTTCCTTCACATCCAATTGTTTGGCGGTAACTGGGGCATTCTCCATTGAACCTGCATGACTCTGAAGATGAGACACTTTTTCATAACTTTTTTTTTTTCATTTGGAGCTCACCGTACTGATAATGCCAAACCTATTATGCAAATTGTCAAAGTTGGTCTTTTGAAGAATAAAGCATTTTTCAAAATTCATTTGGCTTGCCTGATTAAGGAATTAGAGCTGTGGTTTTAGAAGGAGGGGGGTTTTGCCCCAGTGAGTTCCACAGTCTGTTAACTGTGAACAATGTAGCGTTTTTAAGAGTAATTTCACAGATCTGCTCTCTGAAGCAATAAGAGCAGTAACTAGGTCTGAACCTCTTACCCTGTCTGGGCTGAAGTTTCTGGAGCTCACCGTACTGATAATGCCAAACCTATTATGCAAATTGTCAAAGTTGGTCTTTTGAAGAATAAAGCATTTTTCAAAATTCATTTGGCTTGCCTGATTAAGGAATTAGAGCTGTGGTTTTAGAAGGAGGGGGGTTTTGCCCCAGTGAGTTCCACAGTCTGTTAACTGTGAACAATGTAGCGTTTTTAAGAGTAATTTCACAGATCTGCTCTCTGAAGCAATAAGAGCAGTAACTAGGTCTGAACCTCTTACCCTGTCTGGGCTGAAGTTTCAGGAATTTACAAAGTGAAAAAAAAAATAAATAAGTGTAATACAATTAATCAGGCGTTACCTTGATAACCACCTCTCTTTGATATTTCAGCCAGGCTCAGCATCTACCTGCATAACTGCAAAAAAATTGGGTATTTAAATTTGCCAAATAACACTCTTGCAAACTAGATAAGCTTTTTTTTCTGAAGGTAATACCAGTGCAGGAAAATAATAGTGTTGAGGTTTTCTGTATGTTTTAGTGTAAGGAATTCAATATGCTAAAATTAATGTTATTGCGTGATTATGTTTTGCATGACAAACTTTGTCAATATAAGATTTCCAAGCGCCATGAACATAAGGATATATAGCATTGTATCCTTATGTTCATGGTGCTTCTTGTCATGTTCATAATTTTGCATGTTGTTGGAACATGGTAATTTACATTAATTTCATTAATTTCAGTGTTATTAAAATTGTACAATTCTGGAATTGGTTTGGGTCAACACTTCCAATGTAAATTCTGGATCTTGAAGCAAAACTGGTTAAGAACCACTGTCTTGTGGTGTCAGGCAATACAATTTTTAAATATTTAAATTTTCTAATTGGAACATTTATTTTTACAAGTGAAAAATTAGGTTGAATCTAAAAACATTCTTGTCTTGTCAGATGTGCTGTGACAAAACTAAGCATAAAATAAGACATGACATGAGTGCATCTACAGCATGCGAATCAGGATAAATGATCTTCCACTTGAGATTTTATAGCAAATATTCTGGTTTATAGATGTCCATCATTCCCTAGAGAGTTTGATATGTATGTTATGTAGTGTTAATCAAATGGAGTTCATGTATTTGGGCGTGTGACTTTCATCTCTGCTGGAGGCCTGATCATCAGAAATTCACACTGTGAGACTCTCTCATTCTTTGGTATAACGCTATCGTGTTTGTTTCTGTATGTATAAAGTTTTGCATTGGCCCTCTGTCTTGTAGTAATTGAATCTTTGTGCAGAGACAGAAAGAAATGGAGAGATGAAGTTTGAGACTGGTGGCTTATTCCCAGAAGGCTGCTGTGCCCCATGTCGCAGCCACAATGTCGCCAAACCTCTCTCTGACATTTGAGACCTCGGTACACTCACTTACAGGTCTACATCTATGGAAGAAAATGAATGACAAATGTATTTGAAACAAAAAAGCATGTTGAATTGCACTAACTGAAAAAATAATGCATTGAATTAACAGTGCTTGCATTTTAATGCCTTGTATTTTCAGGGCTTGCATTTTTAGGTCCTGAATTTTTTTTTTATTAGTTTTTTTGTATTTGTATTATTATTATTATTAAAGGGGTCATATGATGCAATTTAAATTTGTACTTTCTCTTTGGAGTGTTACAAGCTCTTGGTGCATAAAGAAGATCTGTAAAGTTGCAAAGACTAAAGTCTCAAATCCAAAGAGATATTCTTTATAAAAGTTAAGAGTCAGCCACGCCTACCTAAAACAGCTCGTTCTAACACGCCCCCACATATCTACGTCGCTATGTGGGAAGATTTGCATAACGCCGCCCAAATGTTCACGCAAAGAAAGAAGGCGTAACTTTTATTCTTGC
>NW_015548207.1:1166641-1167342 GCF_001515605.1 Sinocyclocheilus anshuiensis | reverse complement strand
CCCGCCAAGAGAGCATTACAATAGTCCAGTCTGGAGAGAACAAGAGCTTGGACAAGAAGTTGTGTGGCTTGCTCTGACAGGAAGCGTCTAATCTTCTTAATGGTGTATAAGGCAAATCTGCAGGACATTGTAGCAATGTGGTCTGTGAAGCTTAACTGATCATCGATCACAACTCCTAGGTTTCTGGCTGTCCTGGAAGGAGTTATGGTTGATGCACCCAGATGTATAGAGTAGCTGTGATGAAACGATGGGTTTGCTGGAACCACAAGCAGTTCTGTCTTAGTAACGTTAAGTTGAAGGTGATGGTCCTTCATCCAGCTATAAATATCTCTCAGACAGGCTGCAATGCGAGCAACTACCGTCGGGTCATCTGGTTGGAATGAGAAGTAGATTTGAGTGTCATCAGCATAGCAGAGATAAGAAAAGCCATGCTTCTGAATGACAGATCCCAGTGACGACATGTAGATGGAGAAGAGAAGTGGTCCAAGCACTGAGATTTAGAGAGGGCCAGTAGCACAGTGGTCTTACCCGAGCCTGCTTAAATGCTGTGGGAAATGTACCAGTGTGAAGAGAGGTGTTGATAATGTGAGTAAGCGAAGGTATGACTGAAGAAGAAATGGCCTGAAGGAGGTGAGTGGGGATAGGATCAAGTGGACAAGTAGTAGGATGATTGGAAAGGATAAGTTTGGAAACGTCCGTCT
>NW_015548207.1:1151559-1166515 GCF_001515605.1 Sinocyclocheilus anshuiensis | reverse complement strand
GTTCCACCAGCTGGGAACAGTCCAGGAAAAGGTCAGTGAGAGTGATTTTGTGCCTCTTTGGGATGGCACCATGAGGCGTCATTCACTTGCAGAACGCAGGCTTCTAGAGGGCACATAAGTATGACGACAAAGAAGAGAAAAGAAGGTTTTGATAAGTGTGCAAGAGTCAGAACAATTGTTCATTTTGTTGTGGTAGTATGTCGTTTTAGCAGTGGAGACAGTTGCAGAGAAGGAAGAGAGGAGTGACTGATACACACTAAGGTCGGTAGAGTTTTTTGATTTGCGCCAAGTTTAGAGTGATGTTCACGGAGAACATCGGACAGCCAGGGTGCAGAGGGTGTAGTGCGTGCTGGTCTGGATGAAAGTGGGCAAAAGTTGTCTAAGCAAGATGTTAGAGTGGAGCAAAGAGTGTCAGTAGCAGTGTTTGTGTCCAGTGCTGAAAACCGAGAGGGTGAAGGAAGTGAGGATGAAACCGTAGAGGATAGGCGAGAGGGAGAGAGTGAGCGTATAGGTTACGTCGAAAGGTGACCTGCGGAGGAGTGTGTGCTGTGTCAGGAGTTAGTGTGAGGTTAGAAGTGATGAGGAAGTGGTCTGAGGTGTGCAGTGGAGTAACTAAAGTGTCAGTGGAGCAATAGCGCGTGTAGAAGAGGTCCAGTTGGTTACCTGATTTGTGAGTAGCCATAGTAGACACTCGCTTGAGATCAAATGAGGCGAGTAGAAAATTTCACTTTCCAAATTCGCTTCCACAAATTCAGTGGTTCAAATTCAGCAGAAAATTCGCCATTTCTCATCCGGGAGCTGCAGGAATAGCAGTAGAGCACCGACGCATGATCTCCAGCTGCTGTCAGTCGCTCACCAGAAGGTGGCACAAGCGGCTGTTGATGAAGACCAAAGCAACAGGTGGATTTAGTCATTCATTCACAAAAACTGATTTGCAGAAATGGAGCAAGCAGTAAGTAGAAGTATGATTATCAGGGCCAGTATCAATATGCGGAAATCTGATTGTGTTTACGTGTAATTCAACATCTTCGCTGTTACTCGGTTCCCCGTGTAGACTACATGTAAGCAGCTTTCTCTACCGTTACTGAAAATGAGATTATAATGCTGTTTTACCTGATGCTGATGTATGGAACTAACATTACATCTGAGGAAGACATATTGCTTTCGGTTGCTTAGTTTCCTTGACTTTGTATCATGGCTTGTGTGAAGCTGAACTGTAATACTGGGGTTCCCCTCATACATCACACTCCAGGATTCCCCAACGATGCATAAGGCGCCTCAATTAATTAATACAGTGATACAGTGAAGTGATAAATACAGTGAAGACCTCAGATCTCGGAATACACTTTATTTATGATGCGAAGCAAATACAGGTAAGAAAATGAGGTCAGAAGGACGCAACGCGCTGCATTTTCTTTCTAATCACTTTTCTAGCGCCGTACATTTAGTTTTAGGTTTGATATTCACCGTACATTCGCTTTCCCTTACCACTGATTTAACAAGTCGACAGTCACAAAGATATCACTACCATTAGTGATTAGTTTAACAAAATGCAACCACTTTATATCAGCGTAAAAAAAGGAATTAAAAACCGCCTATGTGTATTGTTGCTGCAAATTTAAACCGGAGAAAGCTTTGACACGCTATCGCACCCAAGGGAACGTCTGACAGTTCCACCGACTGGGTTTAAACGTCCAATGTATTTTATTTGAAATGACTTTTAACATTTAAAATAACACACTGTCAAACTGTAAATCTTTTATTACTCATAGTGATTAACTACAGGTGAGATTTTGCCAATAACTCTCTCCATATATGTACAGTACACAAATATTTTCTTTAAAAAAGGGTTATGTTCCAACGATTGTAGTACATGCTAGATACAAGACTGACTTACTACAGGTTAGATTTTGCCAATATCGGCCTTAGGGTATGTACAGTATACAAATTTATTTTTAAAAAACTACAGTAATTCACCAAAAGGTTTTTTTATTCATGTACCAAAGGTTGTAGTATGTTGCTAGTTACAAAACTGACTTACTTCATGTGAAATTTAGCCAACATCTCCCTTACTGTATGTACCGTTCACAATTATTTAAAACAAAAGTAAAAAAAAAAAAACACAGCTGTAAGTCCACAAAAGGGTTTTTTCATTTTCCAAAGGTTGTAGTATAAAATATTGATCTACTGTATGTACAGTAAGGAAGATATTAGCAAAATTTCACCTATAGTAAGTCAGTCTAGTCACTAGGAACCTACTACAACCTTTGGGACATTAAAAAAAAAAAACAACAACAACAAAAAACTTTAGGTGAATTACAGTAATTTCCTGAGAATAATTATATACTGTATGTACAGTAAGAACGATATAAGCAAAATTTCAACTATAGTAAGTCATTCTAGTCACTAGGAACGTACTACAACATATGGAACACGAAAAACCTATTTTGGCAAATTACTGTAATTGTTTTCTTAAAAAAAATATTTGTGTACATATTTAGGGAAAGTTATAATGCGAGTTAATGGCAATATATATTCAGTCAGTTTGCCCTCTAGGCATTTACTGTAAACATTGATTTGAAGTAATTATTGGACTTCGTTTTTTACTGTGAGGTAAATTTGCAGATGACCCCTAAAGCAGCATTGAGAATATGCAGCCAAAATCAATCCTAAAATTAACTTTACCGCGCTTGGTTTTCTATAAGAGAAAAAATGGTTTGGTGAAACTTTGTGGGTTGTAGGCTCATCTGCTTAACTGTACATAGTATATTTTATTCATTAGATGCCGAATTTGAAAATTTATTATGACTGTCTTGAGGCTATAAACCACATTAAGTGTCTTTATGTGAAATATGTTTAACGTGCAGTTTTGCGTGCTGAGTAATTTATGTTCATAGTCTGATTTAATCTGCCTGTATATCGTTTGCATCATCAGTGAAGTGTATTATGAGTTTGGTCTTTTAATAGCATTGTGTGAGCCCCACCTAAACAAATTCATATGAAATATTAAAATTTATTGCCTGAGAAATGTCTGATATTTAATCAATAAATACAGTTACATAACATAATTAAAGATTTGATTCCTGATGACTCGTTTAGGCGATTGCGATCTGATTCTTTTTTTTTTTTTTGATAGACAATAATTTTATTTATCGTGCTCTGTTGGCTTCACAACTTTGCAGATGTTCACATACAGCTACATCACACACTGCATGAAAGGTAATATTCGAAAAGGCATAATAGAGGCACTTTAAGACACTTTGTAGAGCTGTTACCAATCAAATGAAATCCAACAAAATTCATCTTTGCACTGCAGAGGTGGCACAGAAATTTAATCTGAATTGGTACAATTACAACTGCATAAATATTGTTGATATTAATGATTTAAAAATATTTTTGTTTTTGAATTATAGAAATACGATGGAAAAATAAAATGATACTTCTAAATATAAAATTAAAACTGCCAGTAAGCTAGGTGGTGGCAAATCACCATGAGCGAATCATGGAATCATTTATTCAAACGATTCGTTCAAAGCAGTTGATTCATTCGTGAAAACAGCTCTCTTGCTCTTGTGATATTGCTTAATTATATGTTAATATTATATAATATAAAACAAGATCTCATACAAGTACTTTTTTGCAATCATATCTTGACATTTTTTGGGTAATTGTATTAATTTTGGTGACACCATTCCCCATTAAATTCTGACCCGGCATAAAAGTATCAAAATAAATCAAATTAGAAGTAAGTTATTGATTGTATTTGAAGCAGGAAGTTTCACATCCAATCACAGTAATGATGTTAACAAATAAATCAGACAATGGACCGGCAAAAGCATTGGAAAGATTGCTCTTAATCTATAATGTTTCACAGCTTGGAGTTTTAGAATTTGGTCGTTTGATTTCCTTGTTATCAAAAGGTTGTTTGGCTTCCTAAAGTCTCCGTGTTTGTGAGGGTCAAGCATAGAGGTCAAGTGGGAAAAAAAAGGAAAAGAATCGAAATTGAGGGCTGAACCAAAATTGTGTATTAGAATCCATAAGCCTCAAGCTACAAGACCAAGAGATAGTTCGAGAGTAGCACACTTTCAAAACGTCCCTGTTTGTCTAACCCACATTCTTCTAGTATTATTCTTGTTTCAACCCCCATTTGTGGTTTATTTTTTCACATTCCCATGTATTTCATCATGTAGAGACAATAGTCCACCACTCCTCCAGGTTGGATGTGTTGGTCTGTTGAAAAGGTAAAACAAAAATCAAATTGCCAGGGGAATAAATGCAGAGCCAAACAACTGCCATTGATATGAATGGGAATGTTAACAGATAACTCCAGGTATTATAGACCTCCTTGGTCTTAAATTCACCCCGTCACACTATATTCCCAAATCATAACTTACACAGCATCACAGCCCCTCCCCAACCTCTAGGGAACCATTCCACCTTTGGTCATTTTCATCTGGGAAATGGGGAAATGAGTTTCAGATCAATAACTCGAATGAGAACGGATGTACACTTGTGGTGGGATGGGTTTAGATCTTTATTAGAGAGTCATTTACCAACGTTGCGTCACCAGGCATGCATATGGAGGGCGTAGGGACCCGGAGGGGTGACACGGAGCTGACAGACTGAATTTGTTGAGTCAGTGGAGCAGAGAAATGATGTCTGATAAATGAAATTGAAACAGCCTCCCTGCTCAGTGTTCCTTATTCTCTCCATCTCTCCAATGAGCTCAGGATTTTCTTTCGACTTTTCGCTCCAAATACCGTGTTGCTAGTTGGATGCTATAGAAATATGAAGGGACTTGTACACAGACCTGTATTTGCAGTGAAAAACTGACAAGCGTGGAAGCCATGGTAGAAAGTAAGATGTCTCGGATGTCATTATGCCTAAAACTGGACGCTCTGCAGTATCACTACACCAACTGCACTCATAGTTTTTGGGCACATTGCACCATTACCTGATTTGCATCTTTTGCATTAGTGAATTCCCACTTCAATGCTATATGTTACAACTTTCTTGACATCCTACTGCTTTAATTTTTGATAATTGAGTCCATCGATTAATATCAAAAGTACTAGCTCTGTGCAGCTGCATTCAGAGTTTTTGGGGTAGTTGCACAGTTACCTGATTTGCATCTTCCTACTTCGAAGCCATACACTACCACTTTCTTGATGTTCTTACTACTTTAGTTTGTGTTAATTGAGTCTTTAAGTCCATCATTTGATATTGAAAATACTAGCTGTGTCCAGCTGCATTCAGAGATTTTGGCCACATTGCACCCTTACCTTGAGCTACATGTGAGCAAAATCTGTGATCTTGTTGATTGTAGAAATTGGGTGATTCAGTAAATTAGATTCTGGTTGATTTGGACAGTTGGATCAATGATGGAACTACAAGCATTGGAGGTTTCGGGTGAAGGAAAGCTGCTCAAGCATGGCATACCACATCTGATTGGAGGGTGGGAAAATAGCTGCCAAGGTGTGCTGGTTTATTGCACTACTGAAATTGATGTCGGGCGTCTCGGTATGTAAAACTTTAATCGAATTGTGGATGCAGCGCTGGTCCTCGACATTACATGACATAAATTCAACTCTATAAACCTATCAGGTGAGAATGGTGAAGGTTTACAGTATATGTAGAAGCTTCCAAAAACTTGGAGAGGTTTTTGTCATCGTCTCACACAGATAACACTGTCGAAGCAATTGGAAGTGGAAGGTGTGAAGGAGGTTGATTTAGGTGTCCATGCCTTAACTTGGACATTTGTGGCCTTTTGGGGCTAGTTCTCCAAACGATTTAGCTAAACGGCTAAAATGGGGGATGCAGTAAAGATTATTGCCCTAGAAGGATCTACAAATAAAGTCTTGTTGATTCTAATTAACTCTTAACTGGTCACCTTCAATTTTCAGGAGAGTAAAACAATTTTAAGGTCTTGTTTTAGTCACAGTCATGCTGGTTTTAGCTTGGCTACAATTATCAACAAGTTTAACCACTTTGTATTAGTAAAATACATGTATTATCCATCAATAATGAGTTTTTGAAAGACCATATTAAAATGTAAGCTTTTCCAAACTGTTGATAAATCATTTTTACAATGTAGGTGATATGCTGCACTTCATTTTATATCAACATCAATGTTTTTTTCAATAAGTTTAAAATTATGAATAAGGGAAATTGCATATCCTGCTGTGAAATATTACCATGTTTTTCCAGATATATAAAGATGTTTTTAGACTTTTTATTTTCTTACCCCATTTTATTATTATTTTTATGTATTAAATCTTCTAGAATTAGGCCTGTCTAATAAAATTATATTGGATTTATTCTTAAAACTGGAAAAAAATGGGTGGAGAAATTGAGTCAATAGGTAAAAAAAATATATATTACCATATTTTGGGACATGGACTCTGGTGTTTTTTGAAATACCTTAAATGATCATGCAAATGCAGTTGTATATACCATACGATTACGTACAGTACCATGCTATTACCATCACTGTATTTTAATGCAACCACTTTTTTTTCCTTTAGAATGAAATGCATAAAACAAAGTGGATATAGAAACGGACAGACACACTTCCTCTTCTACCACCCACAGCGCAGGGTTGGCGTCAAACGCTGGAAGACTATCTGCCACAGACACGCACCCGTGGCGTCTCAAATACAGCTCACCACTCAACATATCGAGCGTCTGACTGCCGTGAGAGTAGCTAACATATCACAAACACAGACACACACACACACACACACACACACACACACAAACCATCATTTCAGCCTCTCATTGCTGCAAGCTATTACCACGCTGCATAGCCTCTCTACCCTTCATTACACTAGAGATCTCCACGGACCACTGTGTGATATATTGCATGTTTGTTCACACGTCTTGTACCGTAACGCATTCAAAATCAGAGGTATTTATTGGGCGGGGGCTACAATTACTGGTAGGACCAGCAAGCAAAAACCACCTGGTCAAAAGGACCCATCAGTCCCAGACAAAGATGGATTCATCAAAAGTATTTAGAGTGTCAGTGAGAGTAGAGAGGATGTAGAGACCAGACAGAGAATGATGAAGATGAGGATGAATCTCAACTCACATTTCACAAAGCCATTACTGGGCAATCTGCCCCTGCAATTTCTTCAATCTCGCCCAATCAAACCCTGGCGTGGTAAGAGAGAGCTTGATGATGACTCACATTGCTAATGTGAAGATGAGTTTCTGCCCGTGTGTGTGTCGGTGGGCGGGAAGGTGTTCCAGACATCTAAATGTCTCTGATCTGGAGTGTTGTTTTGACTGGGAATCAAGAGAAGCCCATTTATTTTAAATTTACTTCAAGCAGCTCTTGATTTCCAGCCAAAACAAAAAATTCTTGATGTTAAATAAGTTTTGGCAAAACAAAGAATCATCAGTACGCAGATTATTTTCTATAGTTTGGTCTCAGTAGACCTTAGTGTGGTGTTTTTTTGTTTGTTTTTAATTTGCGAAAGTCCATTCAAAGGGATTGTTCGGTTTTAAAGCCCTAAGTCATGTCTAATTCAAAATTAAAGGACAATATTTTTTGGGACTGTACGTCTATCATCTTAACTATTTATCATAAATGCACAGTCCTTCACTTTAAATAAAAAAAAAATCCAAATAAATTGGTTTACTCAAATATTTGAGAACTTTAACTTGTTGGGTCTATTCCATTTTATTTGTCATACTACCAAATGTAGGTAGTCAGATCTGCTTAATTTTTATTTTTATTTTTACTTGCATTTACCCAATTCATAAGGTGTATTTAATTAATTTCACAACTTTAAAATTCACTACTTTTTTGTTTGTTTCTTTCCACCTATAAGGTCAGAAACTTACATATATATGCTACTTTAAGCAAGCAGACAATTCTTTTTCCAAAAGTGTTTTTGTGGTGGTAACAAATCTCAAGGCGGCATCAGAGTTTCTTTTTAATCTCTGCACCGTTAAACCAAATGCTGTTTTTCCCATAGCCTGCTCGGCCATATTATTTCAGCTTATTTTTTTAAATCGTGTTTAACAGCAGAATTCCTGCTGGAAAAACGAATTCAAACAAGCAAATTGCAACCACTTTAGTGTTAAATTTAGCATTACATCACTTGCTTATTAATGGATGCTCTGCTGTGAATGGGTGCCATCAGAATAAGAGTCCAAACAGCTGATAAAAAACATCACAATAATTCACAAGTAATCCACACCACTCCAGTCCATCAATTAATTTCATATGAAGTGAAAAGCTGGATGTTTGTAAGAAACAAATCCATCATTATAGTGTATTAACATTAAACTGTCATTTCTGACCGAAACATGAGTACATAATCCATAAAAACACTTCCTCCAGTGAAAAAGTCCATCCCCTGTTGTCTTCTCACATCAAGTGCTTGATCTGTGCATATGTCTCTCCTTATTCTGATGAATACTTTTTCACTGAAGAAAGCAATATTACGGATGGAAGCTGTTTGGACTCTCATTCTGACGGCACCCATTCACTGCAGAGGATCCATTGGTGAGCAAGTGATGTAATGCTAAATTTCTCCAAATCTGTTCCCATGAAGAAATAAACTCATCTACATCTTGAATGGCCTGAGGTTGAGTACATTTTCAACAAATTTTTAGGTGAACTATTCCTTTAAAACTCCATTATGTAAACAACCTCTATCTTATGATTGGCTAACCTCCACTGACTTTTTAATGTAGCTTCCCTTTAATTAGCACTGCAAACCGACATATTATTTAAAACCATAAAAGGAAAAAATGTTGCATTCTGAAACAGCATAACATATGTTATGCTAAATATTTTTGTGCAAAAGTTCACAAGAGCGATTTATTTTCTGGAAGTGTTTTTCACATCCCAGATGGACGGATAAAAGTTGTGCGTATCTCTTGGCTCGACTGACAGTGTCGCAAGTAGCCAGCCGGGTTGTGTTTGTGAAGGTGTCAGACAGAAGATCTCAGTCTCTATCACTCAGCACCATCCACTAGGACATTTCTCAGCCTGTCGCGCACACACACACGACACGCACACTTACACACCTACCTCACACTTCAGCATGACACCTATCACACCAATCTCTGCCCTTCATCTTCATTCTGGTCTCTTTGACCCTTGTCTCATCCCATATTGTCCTTCAGCGACTGTGAGATAGTGTGTGCACTGTGCTGTATCTCTAAGAATGATACCGCAGGAAAAAAAAAATAATAATAAAACCGTTGTTTTGAAATCTCTCTGGGCTGGAGGGGTTTACCAATCTCTGGCGCCTCGCAGAACTTTCCTGTCAGATCGCTGCCATCCCTGTGACCTTAAAGTGGCCTTTGTGTGCTGAAGCATGTAGCTGTGAAATAGTCCTTGACAATTAGAAGCACACATACACACACACGAGCGGGAGCTTTCTTTCATATTCAGGTTTAATTGCATGTGGCCAGTCATTACAAGATGTCTTAAAGGGCACAACTGCACATCTTTAATAATAAATGTGACACTTTGTCAGGTATGCCATGGTTGTTATAGGATCAAAACAGTCATGGCTGGCTCTTTTTAAGTGTGTGTGTAGTACTGAAGATGTCAATTTGCTTCGTCAAACTGTTACTATAAAGTGAAATTACTTGAAATGATTGATCAATTTCAGAACTTTATATTATTTTTTTTGTCACATTTTAAATTGAATATAATTTAGTATACAAATTATATTTTATCTTATATATAGTATATTATAATTTCTGTGTTATATTTGTATATTTAAATACAGTGTAGGCAAGATAAAGGATTATGGTTCCTCCTATTATGACTTTGACATTTATTTATGACTGACTTTATTACTTTGGAAATGTATGACTTATTACTCTTATGAATTTATTATTTTTATTATAACTTTGACTATTTATCTTTATTTTTGACTGTCTGTTGTGCCTCATTTTCGACTAATTCTATGATTTAGTATAATTCATTCGACTTAATTTATATTTTTTATTTATTATTATTACTGACTTGTTTGATTTTTTTTGACTATGACTTATGACTCATGGCTTATTTAATACTTGATAATGTTTTGTTTTTTTATTTGTGACTTTTATGACTTTGACTTTGACTTGACTTTATGACTTATGAGTTTGACATTAAACACTTTGATTTATTAACAACTTCATTTATGACTATTATATTATGATAGTTTGTATATTGCAATTTGATTTACTATGACTGACGTTATGACAACTTTTTATGACTTATTTAAAATTGTACTATGATTGATTATAACTTATTAGTTTGACATTTATGATTTATAGCTGATTTTAATTTATGACTTATGTAATACTTTAACTCATTCATTTGACTATTTATTTTTTATGACTATTTATATATTATTTGCAGTTTGTGATTCATTCATATGACTGACTATGACTTGTTTGACTTAAGATTTATATTATACTTTATTATGATTTATATGATTGTTATAACTGTTTAGTATTATTTATTTGTATTTTTTTAATCTATTTGTTTATTCTTTTACAGCATATATCTGTATGCCACCTATTTTATTTTAATGTTTTAAGTCTTAAAGTAATCTCCACTAGTTGGTTTGTTTGCAATTGCATGAACAGAGTGGACAAATTAGTGATGGTTAAGGATCTTGGCTGCTGATGTAAAGGTTGTAGGTTCAGTTCCACATAGCAGGGGACCCTGAAACCCAAGAGTCAGTGAGATCATTGTTGTGCTCCGTCACCATTGGGCTCTTGAGTGAGGCACTTAACCCAAGGTTGCTCCTGCGGGACTGATTCTTCTAGCAATTAGTGTACCGCGAGTTGCTTCGGATGAAAAGCATCTGCTAAATGGCGAGTAAATGAACATTGGCACTTCAGTATCCAAGACCCGTGTTGAGACCTTAATAATGTTTCATTAGATTGTGACGTTTCTTAGAATACTTCACCGATAAGTGTTTTATGAAGCTTGAAATTTCCACTCTCCATACATTGTAACTGCTTGGAAAAAAGCTACCAGCACATTCCTCAAAATGCTCCTTTTGTGTCCCGCAGAAGAAAGCCATACGGGTTTGGATCGACCTGAGGGTGAGTAAATGATGACAGCATTTTTGACAGCATGAACTCTTTAAGATCCCTTGGGTTCAGCGAACGCAGAGTGGTTCTAATACAAAGCCGAACGCTGAAAGGTCAAATGAGATAAAAGTAAATCAACTTGATGTTGGCTTCTTATAGTAAGTCACCTTTATTCACATCTCTCAGATGATGCCCTTGACTTTGAGAAGAGGTGTGTGTGTATTTATGTAAGAGTTTGAGAGTGAACGAGAAGAAAAACACTCTTTCCACACACACTGGCCAGTGTTAATTTGTACAGTTTTTGTGTTGGTCACACTTTATATTAGGTGGCCTTAACTACTATGTACTTACATCAAAAAAATACGTACAATGTACTTATTGTGTTCATATTTTATGGCAAAACACTTTTGCTGCTATTGAGGTGGGATACGGGTGAGGTTACAGGTTTGGTGGTATGGGTAGGTTTAAGGGTGGGTTAAAGTGTAAGGGATGGGTCAACAGTGTAATTATAAATTAATAACTAAGATTAATAAATATAATAATTAATAAAGTAATTACATAGGTATTTTAAACAATATAAGTACAGTGTAAAAACATGTACCCAATAAGTGCATTGTACCAAATGATTAATTTAAATGTAAGTACATAGTTAAGGCCACCTAATATAAAGTGGGACCCTTGTCTTTTATATCTCATGAAGTGTGAGCTGAACTCAAAATTTGTCTGGCCTATTAATCCTTTAGAGGTCACATGGATTTCCATTTCTTTTTAAATTTTCCCACCAAATAGTTATTAGATATATATTTTTTCAGTCGCACCTTAGGTTTTTCCTTTAATTTGCATTATCTTTGGCTTATATAATTTAGAGGCACACCTGGTAAAACATAAAGCATGTTTTAAGCATAAAATACTGTAATTAAATTATTTTATTTATTATTATTATTATTATTATTTTAGTTTTAGTTCTGTTCTACAAAATATTAATAAAAACTATAATAGTATCTCAGTGATACTAAAATAACAGTGTTGTGTATATACTTATTTATACATTCATCATTATAATGATAACTGTAGTTAGTACTAGTTATTATTATTATTATTATTAATTTATATATTATATTAACTACATCTAAAATAGATTTTATCCTTTCATTACCATAACATTTCAATCAATTTAGTCATCAGTATCAACAAAGCAACCTTTGTTTTTTATTTTAAATTACAAATTTCATGCACTCTAAACATTTGGATATCCAGAAAGCAACAGATTCCACAGGCTTCTGCACGCTGTCTCACTTCCATATGGAAACCACTATTTTATCTGTTTGACTTGCAGGCTTTTCTCTCTCAGATGAACGAGTGATTAAAACCGTATCGGTAGAAGCCAAACAGGGATCCATAGACAAGACGAATGTACACACAGCTGATCCCTCGACGCTGGGGGAAAAAACGCAGAACCTCTGCATTGTGGTAAATAATTGAGCGCTGCATGATTAATTATGCATTATGAAATACACTGTAAAAGCAGAAAGTTTTATTTTGTACCCAAATGCACAGAGCCATGCTCTTTTTTTTTTTTTTGGATCTGGGTCAAAATGTTTAACAAACGCAGCGTGCGCCACATCGCCGTGGGTCTGACTGGTGGTCGGCATGTCAATCGGTGACTAATTGTTGCGAACGAATCCGATTTCCCAGGAACACCGAGCGCTTTGAGCTCCATTTCTCTGGATTTCTTCATGCCAGGTGCCTCAAGTTTGTTAATTTATTGAAAAGATTCTAATTAACTGGTTCTAGAGGAGGAAGAAATGTCGCAGGGAGATTTATAGGTTGTGCAATACAGCTGGAAGGCGACCCGTCAGAGTCACTCCACGTAAAACCGCTCTCGCTCTTTGTTCGTCGCATATTCACGTCTGCTAAATACGTGGCCAATTACATTATTCTGAGGTAATTACCGTAAATTCAACTGCCTAAGGAAATGGCGCATTTTTAGCACAGGCCTCTAGGAGTATATGAGCCGCTGGTTTTCAGTTGAGCAAAATAGGTTGCAGACCAATTACTAATTAAATACCAGTTGAGACTAATTGGTTTCAAAGTAGCAAGCCACGAAATTGAAGATTCGAAGAGCTGAGGATCACGAAAACTGTCAACACATATGACTTGAAACCAGCTTAGCGTGTTTTGGGAGCTTCTTTCCCCGCCATCTCAATTTTAAGCTTGGTTTTAGATCAATACGCAGACTCCACTAAAGTGTCCTCTTTGGGGTAGACATCATTCACGGCGGACCCCGTAGACTGCTCCAGTTGTACACCCTGCTCGGGGCTACCAGCTCGAAGGATGATGTCATTACAAAAACTGTGTCATCTTCCTTGCATTTTGTAAACAAGCACTATGAACTTGGCGGGCAAGTGTTGCAATCCTCTGATGTTATCTGGGTCTCATTCCTCATGTACACCACATCAAACGTCACGGAATGACCTAAAACGTAACGGCATCAATGTCGACATGGACATCTGTGACAAGAGCCAAGATTAGTATAATTTTGCATTTTTACCACAAACAATCTGTATGTTTTCTTTTCAGACTTCTTTATTATTGTTTTTTGGCCTAGAAGTGTCTTGGAATCAGAAACCATAAATGGTAAAAATGCCAAAATCGATGCTCGTAAATCCCACATGCTACTCGGCTAAGCATAAATACACACCTGCTTGACTTTAGGTGGTGTTACAATATACTAGTTTTCTCTGAACAAATACCATTTGGCTAGAATTTTATTTATTTTTTTCCCAGAGTCCCAGTCCCAGAGTTGACGAATAGTTGCATTGTGGCTATTTTTTCCACACCTTTTTATTTTATTTTTATCTATAATAATAATAATAATAATAATAATAATAATAATAATAAATATTCCTTCCTTCATTCCTTCTCTCCCTGTCCTATTGGTCCCACTGACAGAAAGTTATCAGATGAATTTTGAAGTGTTTTGGACATAAAATGAGCTTGTTTTAATACATTTAGCAAAAAGTGTGTATGTGGCAACTATACTGACTAACTGACCTGCATCTTTTGGTATGTGAAGTCCAGTGTTGGGAAGATTACTTTGGAAATGTAATAGGTTACGGATTACAAGTTACCCTATTTTCAATGTAATAAGCAGTGTTGGGGAAAGTTACTTTTAAAAGTAATGCGTTACATAAAGGATATTTGTGTTGTTTAACATTTAATTATTGCAGGTTTGCGTCATATTCTAAGTTGCATTATTTTTATTCATTTTGAGGAATACTGAATCTGTGTTTTTTGTGAGTGATATGAATGAATGCATATTCATATTTACTTTAGAACTACAGTAACATCTACTTTTCTGAATTTCTAACAAATGTTTTCAACTGTTAATCATTTTGAAACATTTAAAGCAGGCAGGGTTAATCTTTCAGTAGTACTCTGATTACTGTCAGACTTTCAAAATCTTGCATCACTTGAATTAAGTGTATAAAAATGTTATTATAAAGCACAGACACCACAAAATTAGACTTTAGCACCTCTTTTTACTTTGAGATCGTTCTGAGGTTAAATACAGATTTAAAATCATAACAAGATACAGTAGTTTATGATCTTTGCATAGCTATGACAGGAAACACATGCTAACAATGGTTTGGAAAAAACAGTTAATCCAAAAAAAAAAAAAAATGCATATACATAAACCCCCTTTGGGATTCAAAGGATGTAACCCCCTTTGGAATCATTAACATTTTCATAAGTAACTGTAATTTAATTACACATTTTTTCTCAGTAACTGTAACAAATTACAGTTACATTTATTTTGTTATTCTTACATGTAACTAGTTACTACCCAACACTGGTGAAGTCTAAATGTTTAC
Source organism: Sinocyclocheilus anshuiensis (assembly GCF_001515605.1). NCBI lineage: Eukaryota > Metazoa > Chordata > Actinopteri > Cypriniformes > Cyprinidae > Sinocyclocheilus > Sinocyclocheilus anshuiensis. The sequence goes on along the minus strand of NW_015548207.1, from coordinate 1,151,582 downwards.
AAACTTTTTTGAGAATTGCCCAC
>NW_015548207.1:1133063-1151549 GCF_001515605.1 Sinocyclocheilus anshuiensis | reverse complement strand
CCAAAAATCACAAAAAAAAAAAAAAAAAAAGGTTATTAATGCCGTTTCACTTAAAATATTTCTAAAAATGGCGTATAAAATGTATTTTCTCTATATTTTATAGATGATATGTCATCTAAAGAATAAATCTACCAAAATGCTTTTTTGTTGTTGTTTAATTCAAATTAGGGATGCACCGATAACACGTTTTCCAGTACTCGCCCGATACCGATACTTTTATTTTCGGTACTTAGGCGTTAATACTGAATGTTTAACGTTATATTCATTGCATACATATACTTCGTAGTAGACATCCTTAACTCCATTCTGCTGTCTGTTGTTCTGTTGTGGGTGTTTCTTTGTCTGAATATGGCGCTTATCACATGCTGTGTGGTATCGGCGTTTGGTATCAGGGCATTTTAACGAGTACGAGTACAGGAGCTCAGTATCGGGCCCGATACCAGTATCGGTATTGGTGCATCCCTAATTAAAATAAATAAATAAATAAATACATAATAATAATTATTTGAAAAGTCACCCTTTTCCTTGTTCCTTTCGTGATGTTTTAGTGGGAAACTGAGACAAAAAGTGACCATCTATTTTGGTTATTTTCTTCAACCACTATTTGAACCATTATATATTTTTTTCTATTTTACTTGTTTCGTTTAGTTTTTGTTATTTTGTTCCAGTTTCCAGTTACAAAAATGTTTGTAACTGAAGCATGTAAAAATGTTTTTTCCTTTTTTTCTTGTTTTACTTGCCAGAACACTGGGATGATCAGGATGGCTTTTGTGGCGCTAAATCGAGAGGAAAAGTGGATCGGCTGGCAACCGAGAAAAGGCCTGGTCTGGCTTTGTTTGATATTTTGGACTGAGATGTATTTTCTCAGCGTGAGTATACTCGGGCTCTCATTGTCAGAGGCAGAGCAATCAGAAAAAGACAACAGACTCACTGAGAACCGTCGGTAAGCAGGATGCAATAACCCTCAAAATAAAGCTCGATACCCACACGTCTCCTTTGAATATAGAACGGCGACTGGACTCTAGTTCAACTCTGTAGAAATGAAAATGTAACTACAGGGATAAAGACCTGCTCCGTCAGAATGCCCAACAAATTGCGGTACGTCACGTGTCCACCAATCGCCATTCGCTCAGGTAAGGTGTGGAAAACGGAGCTGTCTTTTTCCTTCAAAGAACCCACTGCCGCAATTACCGCTGCAGTTTAGAGAATGAATGGTGACTTCATAAGCAGCGAGGGCTTTTAAAAGGAGAAAATTATATACTCAGAGCTCATAAGCTATAAATGCATTAAAAATTACTTTCCCATAAATTACTTGTGTCATCATTACAAATGGTTTCATTCCCAGGCGAAACAATGGAGGCAGTTTAAACTGGAATGCTTTAGCTCCAGTCGAGATTCTTGAGAATCTGCTGCGTGGAGTGAAGATTAATAACAGATTCATTATAGGAAAGGACAATCATTGTCTAATTGTTTAAAAGAAAATGCCACATCTTCCTGAATGCAGAGACTGATGATTGATGATTTTTTGTTTCCAAAACGAGAAAAAAAAGCACCAATACTATGTGTTCTTGCATTTCAGAGTGTAAAGGTATTGAACAGAATGCAAAATGTAGGTTTTGTAACTTTTTAACTTGACAACTTTTTAAAAACTTAAAATAAAAATAAAAAATGTTAACATACATTATATACATTAATACAAGATTTACATAATGTTTTAATATAATGTAATGTTTCTGTCTCAGTGTGTCTATGGTAGCTGCCTAAAAATATGGCAAGTATTGCATATGACTGTTATGAAGCTGTACAATATTTTTGTTATAAACATTAAATTTAAGTCGTTATTAACAGAAAATCACATTTGCATTTGCTTAACAATGATTCCAGACACTATTGATGTTTTGTCATAAAATGTGTTAATTTAAATTGAACTATGGCTGACGAAAAGATTTTCAGTGAATAACAACTCAAATGTTGAGATTTTTATCGCAATAAGTCTTGCTTAGAAGACGCACAGCGTTATTTGAATTACTCTTAAGGTAGACCAAGGAACATAACGATGAAAATATAGCTTTAACAATCGTTCTAAATATAATAGCAAACTGTAATCATAATGGCACAGAGGAATGATATCATTGGTATCGATATCAGCTAATGAAAAAAAATTCATAATCTATCCTATTTTATAGAGCTCTAGTATTTAATATGACAAACGACAAAACTCGAGTGCACACTTATAATGAACAGAATGTTATAGTATGTTGGTGTGGATGCTGATATATAAAAAAAAAAAAAAACATTATTCTTTACAGCTATCATTCATGGTGTGAACAGCCCTTTAGAATGCATGTATGGTTCTATTTGAACAGTCTTCAAACCATCTTCTTTTGTGTTCCACAAATGAAACAAAATCATACTGAATGGAATGAAGGTGAGTAAATGATAGTTTGTTTTTGTTTGTTTTTTTTGCATGGAATATTTCTTTAACACCACATCTGCATCTACAATAATACAAAACATCATGCTTAAATCATCCTATCTGTTCTGTGACTCAGCCCAAAGACTAGACATCTAATTGAAGGATCTCAATCACTTAACAGGATAGTTTGGTCAATTTGAGGCAGACTGATGTGACCCCATGGGTGCTGGGAGTTCGGGGTGCATCGATCAGATGATGTAAATAAAACGAATTATGCACTATTTTTCATCCACTGTTTGTTTTTAGCATTACAGTGGTGCAAAAACACAAAATAAGCTACATGCACCTAGCAGGAGGTATAGCGGAGGCCATCTACACCCCGCGGCAAAACGAATAAAGGGAAAAAAAGTGACTAAAATTCAAATGCATCCTTTAAACATGCAGAATGTAGCTGGGGAGGCTGTCGCAGTGCAGTTTATGGAGTACAAATTAATAACTTGGGGATAATTGGGGCAGTTATTCTACGCATACATGGCTTAAGATGATAAACTCTTGTGTGCTCAGAATTTTGAAACCCCTCTTAGACGTGTCGGTCCACAGATCTGTATTCGCTAAAGATAAACTCCCAGACGTGATCCTAAATACAAACCCTTTTTTCCTTTAGATTAGAGTGAGAGCTGCAGTCCAAGAGCTGTGTGTTTTTGTGAAAGGTGTCTGATCGCCCGGTATGGTGCAGACCTCATGACAGCTGGTTGTAGAGCAATTTTCAAGTAATTTGAGACTCGAGATTCTTGTAATAAAACAAAATCTAACACTCAACACAAGCACAGAAATCCCGTAGACTTACATTAACAAAGAAATATAATCTGTGTCTAGAGACCTGAATATCATAGAGAATTGAAGGTGGCCTCTTATTACAACCACCCAGAGCACCCTAGCAACCACATAGCAACCAGTGCAGAGTTGGAATTTGAATTAAATTGGTCATGAGTCTCGGGAAGTTGAATCAGAATTTCAAGACTTTGTGAAGCCAATATGCAAAATCGGTCTTGACAAGCTTAGCCTTTATAGTTAAAATTGACAGTCATATGAATTACTACCTTACATTCAAATTCTAAAAAAAAAAATTCCACCTCAATTCAAATTCAAGAATAGAGTGCTGCAGGGATGACTGTTTGGTTTAATTGTCCTGAGTTTTTTTGAATTAGTTTTTTGGTTAAATGCCTAAAATGATGTGTGTGTTTAACACAGGCTCAATATGTTTTCATTTCACATTTTATTCAGCTTTTACTTGTTTTGGCAGTTGCTAACAAAAGTCTAACGACTACAGAGGCTGTTGGAAACATTAAACGTCATGACACCAAACAGGTAAACTCATCTACTTGCTAGTCTGCTTTCACAGCCTTGTTGTGTTCATACTCGCGCTCTTTCAAACTAATCTGACTCAAATTTTAAAGGAAAATGTAAGGCTGAATGAGTTGTTGAAAGCTTAATGGTGGGGACATCATACGACTGTGGTTTAGTTCATTTATAGCCTATGTTTAGCTTTTTACTTCTACTGATTGTATTTCAGAATTCAGTTCAAGTTGTGGTCATTTCTCAAGATTATCATGATGAACAAAATTTGTAAGTATCAAACATTTGTTGGTCACAGCTCGTTTCCTGCCATCCAAAAGCCAATGATTGGGTTTTTGTCAAGGAATCCGGGGTGATGCGAACATTTGGTTTGGCCTAAAAAAATACATCATTAATGCAGCACTCTGTTGAAATGAAATTTAAAAGCCATTCTCAATTCAGCTTGGAACAGCAGCACAATAAAATAAAAAAGCACCACATCACCAACTGCATAGCAACACCCTGGCAGCCAGCCAATCGTGATGGTGCTTTCTGAACAGCCTAATATCACTCACATTTTCTTCAGGAAAAGTGATTATCATACATTATTACCAGTATGTTTATTAAGTGTATAATTCTTCTGATTGAGTGTGCAACCCTTATGAAGTTCCCTCACGAATTTTAGTATTTCTAGAGGTTGGGAACTTCGAAGTGAAAGTATGAGAATAATGTGTCTGTAGATGTGTGTGTGTGTGTGTGAGTGTGGGGGTGTGTGTGTGTGAGAGAGAGAGAAAGAGAGCGTGTATTGCATTATCTACGTGGAAAAAACCTCTGAAAGAGATTTATGCCCTCCTCAAAAAGCACAAGGCCCAAACAAACCGTACAGTTTGTTCTTCTGATGGAATATCAGGCTAGTTCTGCTTTAATACAATATAAGATCAGTTTCTGTCTTCACACACACACACACACACACATACACATTTTTATTCTTTCTAAGGGTCTAAAAGACTTAGATTTGATTCAAGTTAAATCCAGATTTGCACGTTGGAGCGCTAACCACTAAACCACGTTTTAAATGTTTTCAAATGTGTTTAAATGCGCAACACATTTAGAAGGCTTTTAAACAACACTCATTTATACGACAATGGTGTTTTGAGGGCCTGAAAACACCAACTTTTGAAAACAGGTTACAAAGTACAAGTTTTTCAAATGATACCGTTATCATCTCAGTGCGAACTACAAAACCGCAAATTTAAAACAGTGACTTAATGCACATGTGTATTACGTGTTCAGTCTATAGGTATGTGCGCAGGCCCATAGTGTTTATTTACAAAGTGACATCGCCAACTACTGGCCTCATTTTCACAGATCCAAATTCAAACACACATTCAAAGCCACATTGGAATTCAGATTTTCTATATGAGCACTGCAGTTTATTCTGCCATGTGTGCTAAGAATTTTCACTCCATTTCCAATGTATTTTTGGTCTAATGTTTCAGACTAGTTTATCACAGCAGACGTAATCGTAATGTCAATTATTTATTAGACTAATTGCTGGCCTATTGGATGTTCATCTTCAGGTTCTGTGCAGCAGGGTATTGTAATATAATTCAGATGAGTGCTGGGAATGGAAATGTTCCTCGGCCATTATTCCTGGATATCTTCATGCACAGCCCAGAGACATGCAGAAATGTCTCAGAACAAATATTGGCTCTACCACAGAGGAGGATGCTGCCGAGGTTTCATTTATGAAACACAAACTCTGTAAAATGCACTGAGATTTCGAGTGAGATGTTGCAGGATAATGTAGACAAACAACAGATATATGGAGGAAAAACAAATATTTCACAAGAGCTGCTTGACACTACATTCACTTTTGTGATAATGGGACTCTCTTTCTTTGTTTGATTCTGTGTTGCTTTCGAATGACTCTAAGGAACCTGCATGAGTTTGAAAACAGCCATATAACTACATTACTCTGTTCTCTCATATGGAGTTCAGACATAGATTGAGGTGATACTGTCCCATCTTTCTTTTTCTTTACATTTCGTAAACACCATGACAGAGGAAGCTATTATTTATTTATTTCTCCCAACATTGGTAGCTTGTTTGTTTGTGTGCATATCATGGAAAAATATATATTTTTTTTCTTGCTCATTTGAAATATACCAGTGTGAACCATGCCACTGAGATAAGCCAATCATAAGAGGTCATTTTCTTAAAGGGATAGTTCACCCAAAAATGAAAATTACCCCATGATTTACTTACCCTCAAGCCATCCTAGGTGTATATGACTTTCTTCTTTCAGACGAATACAATCGGAGAACGCAACTCTCGTTAAATTTTTATGCCCGAAATAAAATTTACGCAATAGTGCAAACACAAACGTTTTTAGCTACTTTGGTTAAACTGTTGACATGTTTATAACAAATAGTGCATGTTAAACAAAATATTATTTTGTTAATAAAATTGTATTTTTTACCATGGTAATAATAATAATAATAACAGCTTGTTTAATTTTTAGACCTGAAATAAACTTTACGCAAAGGTGTAAATACAATCTTTTAGCTAGATACTGTAAGCTTGATCTCACTTTTTTTTCCCAGCTGATAAACGATAAAAACATTGACAGCCAATCAGAATCAACCCTGCTATAACGAGCTCGAGAATTTAAAGCGGCAGATGACCGTGCGCTTGGAATAAACTGACGATATCGTCCGCTGGTGTGGATGCTAATATGTTATCTTTATAGTTATCGTTCTTGGTGTTGTTGCGAATCAGCTCATGGGGAAATATGAGACAGGACAAACTAACAAAAACATAAAAACAACTGCGGAGCACGCCATGGAGGCAGCCATCAGCGTCGGCGCCATCGCAATTGGCACTTTCAGTGCATCAGCCAAGAATTTGCATATTTGCACACGCATTTGCTTACTTACAGTTCAGTATGAATTGTGGCTTGTCTCCCTACATGAACACAGCCATGTGGTTCTGTGCTCTTTGGTTGTCTTGCAGTTTCTCAATTTCAGGGGGCGGCACTCTTGTGGCTTGATTATCAACCACTATCACTGGCCCGGTATGTGTGGATCTTTCCATGCCTATTGCAGATCGATGCAGTTGCAACCTAAGCATTATGGGCCAGTTTCATCCAGGCACGTCAGCCGTGGCTCTGGCCTGACCGGGACCTTCGATAATAAATCAGTGCTGGTGAAATTCAATCCAAGGCGAAGATTAATGTAAGTGGCCGATGCCGGAACACTTCATTCAGAGCGATGCGAGTACGATTGTATGTCAGGAAACAGAATTCAAGAGAGCAGACAAATTCATCATAGGACATCTGAAAAACAGTGGTCTGCCTCCCTCTTTGTACCATTTTTTTTCTCGCTTTCTGTCTGAGAATAATAGATCAGTGCTTGGCACCTGCAGAGTCCTCTGCGGGGTACTGAGGGTCTTCATTTTCATTAAACACAATAGCCCAGGGACAGCATATCCAGCCGGCCTTATCTATAAAGAGAAACATTTTGGCTGGCAAGGTCAGTTCCATTTCTTCTCATTTCCTCTAACAGACAAACAAATAAATAATCTAATGAAACTTCCTTCACAGGTGGGGCGTTTATGGATGGTCTGGTTTGAGTCACAAATAAAAATGGAGCAAGTAGGGAAGGAGCCTTTTCCTTCGGACTGAATGGTAAATTTCATTTAAATTTTATAAATAATATTCTGTGACTCTGGTGTTAATTAAATTAGAACTTTTTAATCATGTAGACTCATTAAAGGAAATCTGTGTTCAAAAATGTTTGAAAGGATTTTGCAACCTAATATCGCAGATGTCAAAAGTTCTCTAAATGTCAAAAACATTAAAAAAAAACAAAATAAAAAAAAAAACATGCACTCAGCCTTAATAAATAACAGATCAAAAGTGTTAGTAATTTGAATGGAACATTATACATAATAAAATATTATTATTATTAATTTTATTAATTTTTTTTTGCTGTAAAGGAGTTTGTAGATGAGGTAGATTCACTTTGACAATTTAAGCATCCAGTATATAATACTATATACTAAATTCTATTCTAGTAATACTAATACTATAAAATAAATTCTATTTAACCATATAGTATACGTAAATTTGCAGTACAATGTTGTGAAGTTGATAACAATTTTATAAAATACTTTTTGCAAAAATTTAACTACCCTATGGTTAGAAAATAAATGTGATTATATTAAAATAATATTCAATTATTTTATAAATAAATATAAGTATTTTTTTTTAATTAATATTGAATTGAAGCCTACAGTACAATAATTTGAAGAACGTACTGATGTTCGTATAAATACGTTTTTAACCTCCAGTGGACCCTATAAATAAGACGGTACACAGTACAAGATCTTTCTTCCTTTTTAAACATCACCATAAGCAAGAGTGTGCACTTATTAAGATGAGATTTTCAAACTTTTACTTTCTTCTTTTCACGCAGTCTTCCTCAGTTGTGCTTGTTTACTTAAAGCTGCTACATGGCTACAGCAACAGGAACGGCAGCGCTGAGAATATTTTAAAATACCACACTTGTCACATGCAACAGTTCCAACCTGTGGATTCCTGTGAAAATACATCAAAACTACCAGTGTGAAAGTAGAACAGTTATTTTTGTTTCGTTCCAGGTTTCTTTACAACTCCACTAATGCGTTCAGGTGTTCGTATTTCGCTCACATTCGCCAGATTGTCCCAGCTGGAAGACTAACTCAAGTATAGCTGGATGGGAGGTTTTGAGATCTCTCATATCCATGCTTTGTTTGTTCAGTATTGTCTGAAGGGCCAGCCTAATGCAACTCTAACCCTCAGTATTTTGCCATTCGGCATCCAAGAGATGTAGATTTCGCTTGGATGGAGGTCATCAGATGAGATGAAGTCCTCCAGAAACCCCAGGAGAATGGAGAAACAAAAGCTCAAGGGTTTGTGCCCAGTCAACAATTTGATCTCAATGATGTCACCATGAGCTCACATGATTCTCGTGGTGTGGTCACAATGTGTGTGTCACAGTGAGCTAAAAGTGTAACCACACAGCGCACTCACTGTGTGCTCATACTATGTTCGCAATGTGAGGTCGCTGCACACTCACTGTGTGCTCATACTGTGGTCACTCACACCGTGAGGATCACAGTATGAGGATCGTGTGATGTCACTGTGATCATCGCATGATCTCACGTGTTGACTGGGTGTGTTGATGAAGGGAACATTTGGAAGATTTATGAGTAAAGTTTCAAAGCAAATTCACAAAACAAGTGGATTCAAGTAGGATTCCCTTTGAATATGTGTCCCATAATGCCTTGCAGGATGCACTATTCTAACTAAAAACAGTTCATGTTCATGTCATTTTAACTGATTGGGTTTAAATAAACCCAATGCATGTTGTGAAATGCCATACATGATGCGATAAGATTTCTTTACCATTTAAATCTGTATTTTGTCCCATTTTTAATAGGAAAATGCATTCAATTTGATGTTCTTTCCCTCAAATTGTGAATTACTCCTCAACAGTGGTTTGAAACCATTGACTTGGACTTCATATACACCCACTAGCGCTGTTTAAAATGTATGCGTAGTAGCAAAGTGTTTATCCTAAAATTATAGTCATGCCTGGGAAGGAACCGCCACCATCAGCACAAACAATCTAAAGCGCCAAACACAGCAATTACCCATAAACACCTGCTGTGTGGGCCGCTGCGAGTGGGAAGCAGCAGTGTAGCTGATTTGGTGGATTCTGCATGTGGGAGGGATAGACACAGTGTTGACCCTGTTTAGCTAATGAACGACACTATCCTCCCTGCACAACTGTACTAGCTCTGTGCAGCCCAGGAGGTCGAAGAAAAGGAAGATTTGTGAAAATTGACCAGTTTGTAAGGTCATGGTATATCTTTTTTTTCTTTTTTTTTTGCTGTGTAATGGATGTTTTCAAAGCTGTTGGAAACGATTCCTGTGGCACTAGTGGTGACAAACTGAAATTGTCTCCCATTGTTTGGTCAAACAGATAGTACCGGTCCAAACTAGTGCAATTGTCAAAGCCATCTCCAAGATTTCTGATTAGCTAGCAAAAATCATCAAAAACGTTTAAGAGGATTTCGTAAAACCCATCTCTAAATTGATTGATTACTTCTATTGTTTTATGTAAGCACAGTACTTTTTCCACAAGGTTATGCACGTACATTAGTTTTTTAAATTGCTATTTAATTGTCACATTTGAATTTAGCTCGCTAATATGCATAGTGCAACATTAGCAGTAAGCAAGCTAATATGCACAATACATTGTGATGAAAGGTATTAGCATAATTGCTAACAAGCAGATAAATTGGCAGTGACATTAAACGCCAAATTCCAGTTGTTATGACATGTTTGAAGAAACTATAACAATACGAATAGATTTTCTTTCAACATAATTAATTCACATTTGTTTATTTGATTGCGGTTTTATTCTAAATGTGTAGCCTGTTAACATTCAGAATAAGACACGGATTTGCTGTAAGCAAGCTAACACTATATATATGATCAGAGTTGTAAAATGCAAAAAGGTTTCAAAGACATCCAATAATACCAAGGCTTTAAGAAATTATCCGAAACGAGCTTAAAAATTGCCATATTTTTAGAGATGTTATTGCAGTGCACAGGAAAAAACTTGTTAGCACTTGCAAGTCGCCGTACCTTCAATGAGGCTTTTCTGGGGTGATATCTCTCTTTTTGCTATCATAATAAGAGAAATATCACACCGCTACAAGGTTTAATTCTTGTAGGGACGTGTGGCATTTTCTTGTCAGCTTCTCAATAACCAGACAGTAACTGAGAGAGCCATGGGCCCTTGTCATATTCCTTGACAGGTCGCATAATGGGCCTATTGACAAACTGCCTGAGCTTCCCCTGGGCGGGCGACACATGAGTGGTGGTGAGTCTGAAACTCTTTTGGGGAAAGAAGTGTCTGATAAACAGTGCTTCGACCTATTGAATTCCAACATAGACATAAATGCCATGGTGACAACTGCAGAGAAGGAAGGGGGTGGGGGGTGGGGGGGGGAATCTTTCAATTTAACAAGAGAGGAAATTAAAAAGAAGTAGAGTGTGAACGTATTAGAGGAAGCTGGTATAAACAACCGTACCTTCCCCGCCCCGTTTTGACAGACCGCTACATCGCCAGAGAAAAGTAACTTTGACACCTGTAGTCTTGTGTGGAATGGTAATATGGACCAGCAGGCATAGCAAAGAATAGCATGACATGAATAGCATGCTGAAAAATATGATGTTCCTATTGAAATTCTGTCTCAAATTGGCACCGTTTGAGACACGTGAGGCATGTTGAGATCTCTTTAAAAACTAGATGAGATTATTGGGGGTTTGTTATTTGGAGAAAATGACGAATTGCTAACAACTGAGATATTTAAGAGACTTGGTTTGTTTTGGTGTGGACAACAGACATCAAATGGGGAAAATTAGTGGAAAGGTTGTTCTTTCATAGGTCTCAACACATAATATTCATATAATACGGCACCTCAGAGATAAAACTCATGGATTCGGATGGCGATTTATTCACAGTGGAGAAGCAAGTTCTGTGATCCTACGAACCCGGGAACGCGCTGCTTACGTGGTCAGTCGCATAATTGAGAATAAATTCATATTTAATAATATCTTATTTATGATTTGATTATTTAAATCTCCTGTTTAAAAATAAGAATATAGACGTGCTATAGTTCAAATGGTTTTCTGTCTTGCATTTTATCTTTCAAAATGATGGATGTCATTAAAAATGTAGAGATTAGCAGAAATAAGTTCGAAATAAGCAAACTCTTATTTACATAAGGTAAACATAAAGCTGTTTGGTGTATATTTTTATGCATGTAATTGTAGGCCTAATACATATTTTAAAATGGTATTGCATACCTGTGGCTGCCATAATAATGGCCCATTTCAAATGTTTATGTTTTTCTTCTCTTTCTTGTTTTTGTTCTGAACAGCTCCCAATCGCTGTGGTGGAGCAGTTATGAAATATTGTTCTTGTACATACTTTCCAGCATTTCAGTATTTTTTATTTCTTCAGTAATAAATATGTATACAAATTACAGCTAATTGTAACAGTTACTGTACCTTGTTCGGCAATGATCAAAAAAATATTTAAATACTGAATTTTTAATCGATTTTTTCTTGTAACCTCAGAGATGTGGATTCGGATGGCAATTAAATTACCACACGACCTTGGTGTGTGAAAAAAAAAAAAAAAAAAACTGTAGGTAATTCGGCTGGGGATTTGTATGTGAGTGGTGGGAGAAAAACACCAGCATTCAGACTAACCCCTGTAAATGTTGAAAATCGCTTGGGTCCCAATGAGAAACAATTACTGTCCAAATCGGGCTTTAGACAATTGTTGAGTTCATGTTGAGATCTCTTTAAAAACCTATGTTAAATTACTGGGGATTTTTATTCTTCAGAGAAAATGGAGAATTATGCAAATGTCTCAATTTGATCTCCATTTTATTTCATTGCTGTGAAGGAGAAACAATTGAGACATTAAAGAGATTTGTTTTGGTGTGGACAACTGACACTTCATCCCATTGGGAAAATTACTAAAGAAAAAAAAGTTCCTTTTTAGCTCAACTCATAATATTCTCAGTTATGTCATGACAACTCTCGGAGGGATTGGCATGGTAATGTACATGACAATGTTAATGTATTTGGTCTTGGCGGAATAGATCTGCTACGCTGCTGCTGCGGCAGAGCAAGTATTGAGACTTGCTACTGCCAATACATCCACAACATGCTGCTGTGAGCATGTAAGAAATATTGCTGCTGCAAATATAACATACATGAAATAACCCCCATATAGCATACATGAATCCCCTCGTAGCAGATTTATACAGGTGGAGCTGGGGAAGGTGGAGGGTTTCTGAAGCAAGCTGCAACTGCTACGGCAAGCACTAGTCATATATTTGTATGTTGAGCAGCGAGCTCATTGGCTACTGATACAGGAGGGAACCAATCAGCTGTGCCATGTGATAATGATGACATTAGGGCAGATTGAGTTAGACCTATCAGACTGCGCCATCTAGAGTTTCATGCCAGAACTGTATTTCTGTCATGACAACTCTCGGAGGGATTGGCATGGTAATCCACAACATGCTGCTGTGAGCATGTAAGAATGTTGCTGCTGCAAATATAACATACATGAAATAACCCCCCACAAAGCAGGAGACATAGAATGGACAATACAAGCCAAAACAAGGACAAAACACCCCCCAACAAGCAGATCTATCGCCAAGACATATTCTACGGCTCTGTGTAGTAAATGCGCTCCATCTGAAAGCACGTGCTGGAGATTTACTACTAATCACCAGAAGCGACTTTACTGACGAGATTCGCATGAAAATCACATACGATTTTTTTGCCCAGCCCTAATTACTATCTATGTGTGCCTGGGCTACCACGCCGACCGGCTTAAAAATAGTGGGCTATGACTACGTGAGCCTGGGCTACCACGCCGACTGGCTTAACTCAAATTAGACGAGCACTAAGTGTAATGTTTAATTAACAAAATGGATATACGTTGCAATCCGATAGCAAGGTTAGAAATGTTTTGTTTTAAGTCGAGCCTGATGCCTTGCAGTGATGCATACTGTTTATTAGGTAATTCAGCACTTAATATTTTACTTTAGTATCGGATCGGTACTCTGTATCGGCCAATACTGAATCTCTGGTAACGGAAACAAAAAAGGCGGATCGGAGCATCCCTAAATTAGACGCGCACTATGTGTAATGTTAATTAACAATATGTTGCAATCCGATAGATAAGACCCCAGCATCCACCTGAGCAAATATCATAATTTAGTCATTTAATATCTGCTGTTACTTTCTACACTTCATCAGTCCCAGCGGCAGCATAACAGCTCGTTAATTCGTGTTCGTGCAATGATGAGATGGACAAAGTTAGCCGATGCATGCCATTTTACTCTCTCGTGCAGATAAAAGTTGTCAAAGTTAGTGCACAAAAAAAAAGCCCTGTGTGGACTGACCTGAAATGAACTGAAATAAAAGCAGAATATAAATGTTTTTTCTCCATTTTCTGATTACACAGCACAGCGAGAGCACACGTTGCACAAGCACATTTCTCCAAACTACACTACCCATAATGCATTTCATTCGAAACTGTTACAGCCATAGATAGTGATCTTCAGCATCCCCCACAATACTCCCAGTCAACTGAACTCACAATGAGCTCATATACTACTCACACCGTGAGGATCACAGTATGAGGATCGATTGAACTCACAATGATTTCACCTATTACTCACTCTGTGAGGAGCACAGTATGAGGATCGTGTGATGTCACTGTGATCATCGCATGATCTCACGTGTTGACTGGGCTGTCATTGATATGACTGCGATAAGCACGTGCTTCTGACACTGCGTGCAGCTAAAATCAACACACTAATCACAATGAAAACATCGACCTTAGAAATAACAAACGTGAACACTGGGATAATCGCCAATGTATATGGTGAACCCCCGCTGAAATGCATACACAAGAATGCTTATTTAACCTGTTTTATGTCCATTACTATCGGCGTGTCCTCAGAGCGATTACATATGCTCTAAACTGCGTTTTGCTCCAGCTGTATAAACTCAGTTGCTAAATGCTGCTGCTAATATGCCTAATATTCGCTCCTGCATACAATGCAAACTGCTAACATGACGCTTAGTTTAAACTTGATTATGGTTGCTCATTTTTTAATTCAATTAGGCAGTCCATGCTATACACACAGTGATATGGATTAGAAGAGCATTCACTTATCTTAGATGTTGATTTCGCTGTTCTGAAGCAAGCTGCAACTGCTACGACAAGCACTAGTCATATATTTGAATGTTGAGCAGTATTGGCTACCGATACAGGAGAGAACCAATCAGATGTGCCATGTGATAATTATGTCATTAGGTCAGATTGAGTTAGACCTATCGGACTGCGCCATCTAGAGTTTCATGCCAGAACTCTGTATTTGTTTCATTTAAGTATCAGCTTGCCGCAGATGTTTTTTCCTAAAATGCACTAGGATAAATAATAACAAATTAAACAATTGAGTTCATTTTAAGATTTCAGTTTTGATATAAACTATGTGAAATTACTGGGGCTTTGTGTTCTTTGGAGAAAAGGGTGGACTATGCAAATGTCTCAATGTAATCTCTGTTTTATCTCATTGCTGTGAAGGTGAAACAATTGAGACATTAAAGAAATCTCTTTTATTTGTTGGTGTGGACAACTGACAGTTCATCCCATATGAAAATTATCCAAAGTTTGTTCATTCTCAGTTATGTTTCATTTGAGTATCAACTTTGCCTCTGATGTTTCTGAAAAACGTTGATATCTTAGTAAATCTAGCACAGTTGCTGAGATCATCTCTGAAACTCTAGTAAAAATTGTGTGAATCTCAGAAGTGCAAGCCTGTCTCGTTTTAGTCTCATTGCTTTCAAGGAGATGCTAATCATCGTGTATTTTGCTTTCCTATGGTTGCGATCAAATGCAGAAGTTGTGTTCATGCTGAAATATCTGACTTTTGATTGCAGAAATATTTTGAGCAAAGTATGAGACATTATTGAGATCTCTTCTAAAATTCCAGAAGAGTTACATTTCAGAATCTGTTCAGGTGAGCAATCAAAGTATCAGTACACTTAACCAGAAAGTTTCCATTTGCTATCTAATTATTTCTTATTTTTCATTAAGGTCTCGGAGAATCAAACGATATATTAAAAAGATATTATATTTTTTTTCTTTTTCAGAGGAACACACTGTGATTAAACACAGAAATTGACCATTCAGTTTCATCAAATACAAATAATTCATATACAATAAAGAGGCTTGTTGCTGGCCTGCTCATCTTCTGCAGAAACTTCGAAATGAAGCTAACCGTACAAAGGCCCACAGCTACTCAATATGAATGAACCGTTGGGTAATTCCTCCATTATGTCACAAATCTCAGGCATTTACTGAAGCACTTCATAATGGCTTTATAATGGAAATTATCGTCGGTCGTAAAAGTTAATAAATTTCAGCATATGCTCAGGGTTAGCTAATGTATGAGGTTAATAGTGTTTCTTCGGGAATGGGCGGAGCGTTCCGTAAATTTACCCCACAAAGCCGCAATACTGGAACGTCAGGCTGTTGCACCATAACTAGATCCAGATAATAAGTGTCGATTTCTCAGAAACACAAGCCAGAGGTCTTCAAGCTGAAGAGAATCTCCATTAAAGCTGAAGTGCTTTGTCAGCCGAACTGTATCGCATCTTGCTTAACGAGATTAAGTGATTTTAGATCTATGGGAAGCACGTCCAGCTCTTCTTTCTGGGGAAATAAAATCTGTGAAATATTTGTAATACCTTGAGCAATCAAAGGAGCCAAACACAGGTTCTCTAGAGTCACAGCCTGTTAGATGTGTAATTCACTTTCACAGTTTGAATTCAGACATCAGAAGCATAATTAGTCACCTCTCTGAATGCTTTTTCTCGCTGTAGATGCCTTTTTCAACACGTCCTCTCCTTCCCTTTTTATCTCCCTTTCTTTCCATCTGGCTTCCCGGCGAGGTGGGACAGAATCCATTGAAAACAGATGTTCCCTCACCTAGCCAGCTATTTTCCAGCACAGGCGCGCCGGAGTCATTCTTCCACATGACCTGAAGTGCCCTTTCAAAACACACACACACGCCAACGGAGGCAAGCGACGGCAATGCCGTGGTGAATGAATTTGAGCATCCACATGCTTTCGTACATGCCTTATAAGTGTTGATGTGATGGGCTGCCATAAGGCCCATTGGGTAGGTTCACTCTATTAGTGTACTGATGATTTGAAGCCCCCACATGGAGCTCTCCGTGGAAGCCAATGATCCATGACGGATAGGACGGTTCCTCCGCTTTGGTTCCTTGCCATTTTCATCAGCACAGCCCTGATTTCCCTACAGTAAACTCGGGACTTTGGGTCTCATCGGACTAGAACTGTACGGGCTGAAATGTCAAAAGATTGTATTTTGCTTTTGGTGTAAATTTAACATAAGCTTAGATACAGTAAATAAATATAATGCTATAATAAGCCTAAAATTAAGTTTAGTGTGAACTTCTCTGTTGTGTTACATTCAGTTCCTGTTCTCTTGCCCCGTTTAGTTCTGATCAGCTCCTCATTAGTTTCCTTGGTTACCTATAACTCTCTGTTTCGGTTTCATTAGCCCCATTATTTATACTCCGTGCTTTGTTCAGTTCCTTTGCCGGTTATTTGTTTTGCTTTACATTTG
Source organism: Sinocyclocheilus anshuiensis (assembly GCF_001515605.1). Lineage (NCBI taxonomy): Eukaryota > Metazoa > Chordata > Actinopteri > Cypriniformes > Cyprinidae > Sinocyclocheilus > Sinocyclocheilus anshuiensis. The sequence continues at coordinate 1,134,490 of NW_015548207.1, read as the reverse complement.
TATTCTACTATGCCTGCTTCTGGGATTTATAGCGTTCATTTCTTGTGGATTTATCATTAAAGGACTTTTGTGGAATATTCTCCGTCTACAGCACCAGCATGTAACAATATTACTATTATTATTAATAAAATAATTATTTTTATTTATTAATCTAATAAAATATTTGTTGAGCCATGTACAACGTTGTAATTTAATATAGTAAAATATGCACATATTTACGCCAACATACAGTGGCCTTCAATAAACTGTATTACTGTTGGGAAAAAAGAACAAATATTTATGAGCCATGTTATTAAATGGCTGTTAAAAAATTATGAAATATTATTAAATAAAAAATTATAAAAATAAAAAAGTTTGTTTTATGTTTGTTTGAGATAGAGGTCTTATGGCTTTTATAAAAGACTAAAATTCTATAATAGTGTTGCTTTAATAATAATTATCTATCAACATGCTAAAATATACTAAGAAACATGTTAGAAACTTTACAGCAACACCCTGGCAACAACCCGCAACACTGTTTTGCACTGGGAAATGCCACTCACAATTTCTTCAGAACATGTAAACCTCTAGTTTAAGGAGTTTGAATTGTTGTTTTTGTTGTCGTGCAATAGCTCTCTCAACTGAGATTGTACCGCTAAGAAGCCATAATTAAAGTCCAATATTCTTCCTCACGGATGTAAAGAACCCACACAGCCAGAGCCATGCAGACAGACAGAAATCTCCAGGAGAGTGAACTCACACTACTCTCTCTGACTGGATGTCAGCCAGCTGTCAATACCCATCTGCTGCTGGACTATACAGATGAATAAGGAGAGTCTATCATGTTTCTGAGTTGGAGAACAATTCCAGCTCCTACTTTAAAACTGAGATGAATTTGGTTGGCAGGGGTTACGCACCCCTGATAATGCCAATTAGAGGCATACATAAACTAAAATTGAAAAAAAAAAAAAAATCCTACATTAAATTTAGCAGATGTTCTTATCTAAAGCAGCTTACCAATAATGAACGGTGCAAGGGATTTATCATATAAGGCAACAATGTCCCTAGTATCAGGTGTTAGCTAGTAGTACTAAACCTTCAGCTGTAGTGAAATGCAGAAAAGTGGAGATACAGAAAATATTTTGTTATTAATATGGAGTAAGAATACCTTTATGGTTGTGGTTCAGTTCTTGAAGGCTGTTCCACTACAGAGGAACAGAGAAGGTTCTGGACTTTGTACCTTGTTTCGAAGAAAACAGATGCCACTCTTGAACTGACCATAATTTTGATGTTAATTTGAACAACATGCATAATTTGTATGTACAAGATACTAAAACTTATTTGAGTTCGTATGAAAACGATATACTCTTAAAAATAAAGTTCCTAATGGGGGGTTTCACAGTGATGCCACAAAAGAACTACCCCCAACCCCCCCACCCCCCACCCCA
>NW_015548207.1:1132175-1132958 GCF_001515605.1 Sinocyclocheilus anshuiensis | reverse complement strand
CGGTGTTATGCAAATCTTCCCACATCGTGACGTAGACATGTGGGGGTGTGTTAGAACGAGCTGTTTTAGGTAGGCGTGGTTGACTCTTAACTTTTATAAAGAATATCTCTTTGGATTTGAGACTTTAGTCTTTGCAACTTTACAGATCTTCTTTATGCACCAAGAGCTTGTAACACTCCAAAGAGAAAGGAACAATTTAAATCGCATCATATGACCCCTTTAAACAATCCTATTATTTATGTCTGTTCAAATGTTTGACTCATTTTAGTGAATCAATTCATCCTAAACGTCATTCTCTGCTTCAGTCTAGTAAACTGGTTTGTCCTAAATGATCCAAAATTTAAAATCAAAATTCATTCAGTAAAAAATATTCAATGATTTCAAGCCTAGAATTGTAAGTTGTTGTTTTTTTATGGTGAAATATATTTAGATAAATAACGCTGCTCATTTGTTTTCAGTTATATGAATTGTATTGTACAAAGTATTTCTTTGTTCTTCTTCTTCTTCCTCTTCTTCTTTTTTTCAAGTTACTTTTCAAGTTCAAGCTACTTTTTGTAGATTGACTACTAGCTCATATCATAGCAAGCCACATCTTCGAAATGGCTTTCCCAGCCCCATTCTCATCTCACCTTCATGCAACTGGATGACAACCATCCAGTCTATCATTACCAAGCTTATTAAAGTGAGGTTAACCAAATGAAATCCTAACGCTCCCAACCGCAGGTGGAAGGCGAGAACCTTGACCACAGACAGAAGACGTGAGACACGAGGATCCGGCGGGAA
>NW_015548207.1:1122802-1132140 GCF_001515605.1 Sinocyclocheilus anshuiensis | reverse complement strand
GCGGGAAGGGAAAGAGGGGAGAGTAAATTAAAAGCGCTAATCTGTAAGTCTAACAGCATGATCAGAGCACAGCATGCTGGGACTTTAAAAAATGATGAGACAGGAAATGGATCTCCATCGAGAGAAAACCAGGATGAATTCACAATGAGGAGACTGAGGAGGAGAATTCCAGAAGGTTGGTTGTAAAATTCTAGATGCACTTTGGAATTATGTGTGAGAAAACGTTATATCACTCTAAAATGCTATTACTCTATGCATTATATTAATCCATCAAATGTTCTTATTTGACATAAAATAGCTGCTATAATAATTATTTATTGATTTTTTATATATATTTATATATAGGATTTTTGGAAAATTTGGGGAAATGTATCCCAATGGCAAATGCTGAAAGATTAAAATGTTTCTTATCTGGATTTACATAATTATACATTTAAAGTTCAGTTGGAGCTTTTTGGAAACATAAATGGGGGAAAATTATGGCAGGTTAATGACAAAGTTAAAATTTAAATTCAACAACAATAACAGCAATAATAATAATAAAAAAATATATTTATTTTCCTTATAATTAAATGTACATTCCTTGTGTGAATTTATACATTTATAGATTTTATCATTTGCATTATTTTTGCATTATATATATATATATATATATATATATATATATATATCGCTATATTTCCGTTTTATATATTTTAGAATATTTAAAACATGATCATTGAAATAAAATGTAAATATATCTATAAAAAAAATATATATATATATATATATTCATGAATATACTTTTTTAACATTTCCAAATAAATGAATGCACTGTATGTATATAAAAATTCCCAATGACAAAATTACTGCAATTCCACTGTGGCCACATTCACAGTTTCTGTAGAACGATGTTGGAAGTTGATGTATGAACAAAAAAAACTAATATTCAGCTTCTCAAAGATGCAGCAGAAAGATGCAGATAAACACTGGCTGCATGGCTGACCACTATATCAGTGTGCAGACTGTATCAAAGAGGGTCTTTGCTCTTTGAACGGAGGATGGTGTCATTCTCTGTCCAAATGACCTCTGGGATTAATGCTCTAATCCCTGTAGTCTGGATTCCTATAATCCAGTCTAAAACACATGCCATTGTGCCCTATGACCTGCCGAGAGATTACCACTGCATCTGTAAAATGCATTAACACTAATGTGTGTATGTATTTAGCGTTCTTAGCTACATGGGGTACATAGAACAGTCGCATTATGATGTCTTCAACTTGGTTTTGCTGCATAGTGTATCATGATGGATCACCAAGCACTCGACTTTGTGTTTTAGATGATACAGAAAATAATTACCTCACTTATCCAACTTTAATTCTTCAATCTCAAAGGAAATGCATCACTTCAGCATTCTGGAGAAAACGGATGGTACAGCGATGCTAATCTCAGAGAGTTTGCAGACAATATTTTTCAGGTAGAAAGCCTTGGGTTTGTTAATACTTTAAATTAGTAGATAAACCATATTTTCACACTTTCGAATGGTTTTCAGTCTGCAGTCTATTTGGTTACTGGAAACTTGCCCTTGAAAGGACAAGGAGTAAAAGGAGAGCAAATGGAGGCCTTTACTGAAGTCTCAGATTTGAAACAACCACTAAACTTTAAAGTCTTAAACCAAGATATCAAAAGCCAAATATAAACACAAGTCTCAATTTGAAATGTGAAGTTATTCTCATTAAAGACCTAAATATATGCACTATTCTATCTGAATACTTATATTCCCACACATTTGTTTTTTATGGTCAAAAACGTGAGATGCCGGAAGTGGAACAGAAAAAACACAAGATGCGTTTTTAGAACGCAGTGATTTAAAGTTCAGTTGGAGTTTTTTGGAAACATAAATGGGGGAAAATTATGGCAGGTTAATGACAAAGTTAAAATTTAAATTCAACAACAATAACAGCAATAATAATAATAAAAAAATATATTTATTTTCCTTATAATTAAATGTACATTCCTTGTGTGAATTTATACATTTATAGATTTAAAGCTCAGTCTGAGTTAATCATTAACCTTTGTCCTTCAAATATTGTTCATAAAGCATGATTCATACCCTTTTTGGCATTCATGCAGAGAATAGTGTTAATGTTTCTGAACTCATGAAACACGAATTATCATTTGCATTATTTTTGCATTATATATATATATATATATATATATATATTCCCACACATTTGTTTTTTATGGTCAAAAACGTGAGATGCCGGAAGTGGAACAGAAAAAACACAAGATGCGTTTTTAGAACGCAGTGTCATGCGCAAGACGTTAGAGTTCTGTTTATAGAAAAACAACTGGAAAATAGCGCAGTGGAATGAAATAACGCATTCTGTGTGAACGGCCCCTTAACAACTATTGACATATCTGCATGTTTTTATGTCTCCTAATGAATTTTAGGAGAAACATCAGAGCAGTAGGTTATTCAGTTCTATTTCTACTTGACATTTACACCGTTTAAGGATTAGATGTAGACTAAACTAATATGTAGCAGACAGATATGAGAATATTGAGCCCGGTCTCATGAAAATGCGCATAAATAGTACGCCAAATAAAAACAAAAACTTGTGGTATTGATACGCAAAAATTGACTTTGTCGTGCATATGATACGCATGTGTTTGGCGTGCATATAATATGCAGTTTTCGCGTGCATATGATACGAAATTTGTTGGCGTGCATATGATACGCAGTTTTCGCGTACATATGATACGCATCTACCCCACAACCCTAAACCTACCCATCGAAGGTTGGTTGTAAAATTCTAGATGCACTTTGGAATTATGTGTGAGAAAACGTTATATCACTCTAAAATGCTATTACTCTATGCATTATATTAATCCATCAAATGTTCTTATTTGACATAAAATAGCTGCTATAATAATTATTTATTGATTTTTTATATATATTTATATATAGGATTTTTGGAAAATTTGGGGAAATGTATCCCAATGGCAAATGCTGAAAGATTAAAATGTTTCTTATCTGGATTTACATAATTATACATTTAAAGTTCAGTTGGAGTTTTTTGGAAACATAAATGGGGGAAAATTATGGCAGGTTAATGACAAAGTTAAAATTTAAATTCAACAACAATAACAGCAATAATAATAATAAAAAAATATATTTATTTTCCTTATAATTAAATGTACATTCCTTGTTTGAATTTATACATTTATAGATTTAAAGCTCAGTCTGAGTTAATCATTAACCTTTGTCCTTCAAATATTGTTCATAAAGCATGATTCATACCCTTTTTGGCATTCATGCAGAGAATAGTGTTAATGTTTCTGAACTCATGAAACACGAATTATCATTTGCATTATTTTTGCATTATATATATATATATATATATATATATATATATATATCGCTATATTTCCGTTTTATATATTTTAGAATATTTAAAACATGATCATTGAAATAAAATGTAAATATATCTATAAAAAAAATATATATATATATATATATTCATGAATATACTTTTTTAACATTTCCAAATAAATGAATGCACTGTATGTATATAAAAATTCCCAATGACAAAATTACTGCAATTCCACTGTGGCCACATTCACAGTTTCTGTAGAACGATGTTGGAAGTTGATGTATGAACAAAAAAAACTAATATTCAGCTTCTCAAAGATGCAGCAGAAAGATGCAGATAAACACTGGCTGCATGGCTGACCACTATATCAGTGTGCAGACTGTATCAAAGAGGGTCTTTGCTCTTTGAACGGAGGATGGTGTCATTCTCTGTCCAAATGACCTCTGGGATTAATGCTCTAATCCCTGTAGTCTGGATTCCTATAATCCAGTCTAAAACACATGCCATTGTGCCCTATGACCTGCCGAGAGATTACCACTGCATCTGTAAAATGCATTAACACTAATGTGTGTATGTATTTAGCGTTCTTAGCTACATGGGGTACATAGAACAGTCGCATTATGATGTCTTCAACTTGGTTTTGCTGCATAGTGTATCATGATGGATCACCAAGCACTCGACTTTGTGTTTTAGATGATACAGAAAATAATTACCTCACTTATCCAACTTTAATTCTTCAATCTCAAAGGAAATGCATCACTTCAGCATTCTGGAGAAAACGGATGGTACAGCGATGCTAATCTCAGAGAGTTTGCAGACAATATTTTTCAGGTAGAAAGCCTTGGGTTTGTTAATACTTTAAATTAGTAGATAAACCATATTTTCACACTTTCGAATGGTTTTCAGTCTGCAGTCTATTTGGTTACTGGAAACTTGCCCTTGAAAGGACAAGGAGTAAAAGGAGAGCAAATGGAGGCCTTTACTGAAGTCTCAGATTTGAAACAACCACTAAACTTTAAAGTCTTAAACCAAGATATCAAAAGCCAAATATAAACACAAGTCTCAATTTGAAATGTGAAGTTATTCTCATTAAAGACCTAAATATATGCACTATTCTATCTGAATACTTATATTCCCACACATTTGTTTTTTATGGTCAAAAACGTGAGATGCCGGAAGTGGAACAGAAAAAACACAAGATGCGTTTTTAGAACGCAGTGTCATGCGCAAGACGTGAGAGTTCTGTTTATAGAAAAACAACTGGAAAATAGCGCAGTGGAATGAAATAACGCATTCTGTGTGAACGGCCCCTTAACAACTATTGACATATCTGCATGTTTTTATGTCTCCTAATGAATTTTAGGAGAAACATCAGAGCAGTAGGTTATTCAGTTCTATTTCTACTTGACATTTACACCGTTTAAGGATTAGATGTAGACTAAACTAATATGTAGCAGACAGATATGAGAATATTGAGCCCGGTCTCATGAAAATGCGCATAAATAGTACGCCAAATAAAAACAAAAACTTGTGGTATTGATACGCAAAAATTGACTTTGTCGTGCATATGATACGCATGTGTTTGGCGTGCATATAATATGCAGTTTTCGCGTGCATATGATACGAAATTTGTTGGCGTGCATATGATACGCAGTTTTCGCGTACATATGATACGCATCTACCCCACAACCCTAAACCTACCCATCGCGTATCAATACCACAAATTTTCGTTTTTATTTGGCGTACTATTTATACGCAATTTCATGAGATCAGGTTGGAATATTATATGAATATCTGAGACTCATACCGCAAGATGTTAAAAACAGAAGTTAAAATGTGAAATGTTATGTTTTTTTTACATGTCTCCAATAGTCTTAGAAGACATCTCAACTCTGCATTAAGCCGGGTGCACACTGTACGATATCGGCCACGATTTGGATTCCTCTGATCCTAGGCTAAAATCTGAAGTCTTTGGTTGTTAGTTTGACATGTTCACTGACAGCCGATTAATGACCGTTGCGATCAAACTTTACCTCCACGAAATTCTGGTTATGTCAGAAGATTTGGACTTTTTGTTGTTATGGTGCACGTCCACTGGAGGGGAGCGGAGTGAGCGCTTTTAATTGATTAAGAAGTTGAGCTTCATGCTCTGAAGCTCAACTTTCATAAGAATGAACCGTTAGCCACTATTTCATTCCTGTGTGGAATGCAGCTCACCTTCATCGAACGTCTCATGGGTTGATTTTTTCTTGCACGTGTCCGTTTTTAACACGTCTTGACTGTCGTACAGTCTGGCATTAATGACAGCTGAGATCCTACAGTGTGACATGAGGATCATGTTCGTACAGTCTGACAAGCAACAATCGTAAAGGACTGTTATAAATCGCACAGTGTGTGCCCGGCTTTAAACCAATGTACCAGTCAAATATGAACAAATAAAAATAAAAAAGTCTCAATTTGAACTCAAGTTATTTACATTAAAGGCGCTATTCTATCCCAACCCGATCTCACGGCAATTCGTACATATTTGACAAGGTGGCAAACGAGTGAGCTCGTACGAATTTGTACAATCTGTGAAAAATCATACGTATTTTACGAGGTGGCAAATTTGTAAGAATTCGTACGAAAGACCACACCTAACCCCGCCCCTAAACGTAACTGTCACAGAAATTCGTACGACGATTTGTACGAATTAAGCCGCGGTCACACTACACTTTGAGCATGCGAAATTCGTTCGGACACTGCAATGGTCGTGATATGACGTCATGCTCTGCAGCATCTTTTTAAAAACTTAAATTCAACACATAAACAATAATACACCTAAAACTTTTCGCACGGGCTTGCGTTTCCGGTCTGACGCATTCGCATGAATGGAAGTCAATAGAACGAAAAGTGTAGCGTGACCGCGGCTTTAGCCACCTAGTAAAATACGTACAAATTGGCCGTGATATAAGCGTTGTCTATCCGGATTCTTGTATATTTTTAATTTATAGCTTAACTTACTGTAAGAGTGGCGCGGCCATTTGTAACTTGATTGTGTGAGGCTTCCGGTGTCATTCATTTCCAGTTATTTTACCTGTAAACAACAGTCCATTATGTGCCTGATACAGTAGGGTGACCATATGTGCCATTTTCCCAGGACGCGTCCTGGCCAGGATTTCTATATTGCCTAAAATATCTAGGTTTTGGCTTTGTTTGCGTGTGCAGACCGATCGGTGTATGACATCAAAATACCATACAGACGGTTCCTTATGCTTTCAAAATGCTCTCGAGGTACTTTGATGTCAAACACTGATCGATCTGAGCCGCGCTGCTTTTAAGTCGAACACACATCCTATGTACGCGTAATTGCATCGCTTTGACCGTAGATCCCACCTTCTCACACACACCATGATTGGTCCATTATGTACAATGCCTGCATGTTATTGGTCAAACTACTTTTCGATCATTACCTTCAGCAAGCAGAAAACAGGAAAAAACAAAGCCAAAACAAATCCTGGCAAGGACGCGTCCTGGGAAAATGGCACGTATGGTCACCCTACGATACAGCAAACTGGTATTTGCTATCATACTATGTATTACCATAATCATAAACACACTTGTTTGTTGAGCAAATAGTTTTAGTTGCACTTTGAACCAGAAGTCTCGCACATTCAAGTGGAATTTAGGAGAAACATCTGAGCCACCGTGTACTTGATGTTAATTTACACAGTATTATTAGATATATATTGTCAAACTACTTTAATGTGTATCAGACAAATATAAGACTATTATATGAAGATTTGAGAAACAGCGCGAAAAAAATAGAAAATAGAAGTTACAGACGTTTAAACCTGTGTAAAACTGGAGCGCGTCAGTGTGCGCTGTACACATATGTGCTGCTGAAATCGTCTCTCTCTCTCTCTCTCTCTCGCTCTCTCTCTCTCTCTCTCTCTCTCTCTCAAAACTCAACTGCTTTCCACAGATCGTATCATTCGCCTTACAGCGCACAACCTCAACCACGCTGCCTGTGTCTGTTGGCTTGCGCGCATCAGAACGCACCAAGTCTCAATCTGACCAAAGTATCTTCTCGACTTCAGCTGGACCTGTACAGTTCGGAATATGAAGCAGATCTGAAGACATCCAGACAAGCCCCGCCGAAAACTTAGTGTACGTAGAGTCTCGTGGGAAAAGCCTAACGTATGTCTTTAAGAGGAACTATGGGGGGAGTGTCTCATTCGATTCATCGCTGGACAGACTAGCCGAAGAGCCGCTGGAGCCGATCCCGAGCCGGACCCGAACTGGCTTTTTGGAGCTATTTTACGCTGGCTGGGAATATAGTACAACTTGGATAAGCGTTGTTGTGCGTTTGGAGAGATGATGAAGGTGGTGCCGATGGACGCGCTGAGTTTCCACGCGTTCGCGCTCCTGTGCGCGATACGCACCACACTGGCAGCAAATAACTGTGAGTATATTTGCAAGCATTACCTAAGTAAAAAAAAAAAAAAAAATTATATTGTATAATTGAATAATTATTGTAAAATATTTCAAATATAAAAAAATATATAATAAATTCTTATTTCTTTATGTGTGTGTGTGTATATATATATATATAAATTAATGTATTATAGCATTATATATTATATTAATGTAGTATTTATATTTATATAATGTAGTATTTATTTATATATTATATATTTTGGAATATTTAATTTGATATTTTAAATAAAATGTCAACCAAAAATATATGAATTATTTTAGATGCTCAATATTACATATGTCTGTTGTTTTCAGGATCTGATGCGTGAGTTCCAATACTGCTATATTTAGCATGTTCAACAATTACTTTATATCTTATTAGTAGGAATAGTAATTAATAGATTTTGAAAGAGGATGTTTCGAGTCATATACTAAAGTTTCACGTTGCTGGCACAAAACTCCGTCGGTTCTCATTTTGGAAGCTTTTTATAGTTGTCAGAATGATGATAATACATGCATTGTTTTTTAATGCTTTTGTACACTGTGAATTTGTTATTCATGCATCTTTGTAGGCAATGCGTTTAATTAAATGCATATTTAAGATGCTGCCACCGAATTAATGAGACGAAAAACAGCACCAGTCACAACAAGCAAATACATGACACATGATTCCGATAATTAAAGACTTAGGAGCTATAAATAAGTTATTCAATAAATCAATTTCTATATTGATCAGTAAAAAAAAGACAGACTTCTGTAGTCCACTTCAGAGTGATTTTTGACCGCTAGGCGGCGCTGTTTCCACGTATAGATCAAACTAATGCTATTGACATCTAAAAGAGCCAGCGCCGTATTCAAGGGCCTTACACACACCATCAGTGGCCCTTATGAGGATTTATGTGATTCGTAGGAGGACATTAGGCTACTTGAAAGAAAAGTTTAGCAGTGGGACTGAATGGCTTGGGAATAATTGTAATCACAATTTAAAACTCTGTAATATCACAAGTTTGCACTTTTGTGGGACATCACAGGTTATTCAAGATCCACGTTCTCTTTTTGGATGATTCATACTTCGTGGATCGATTTTAAATGGCTTGATTTAAGAAAATCTGGCAACCAACCATCCAAAGAAATAAAAATAGAGCAGGTAGAGTGACATTTGGCAAAACTTATTTCCACACTTGTAAATATGACTCGTATATCTGTTGAATTGAGATTTACATTGCTCTCTGAGGAAGATTTTGTAGCCTCAGACTCTGGTTAGGCACTCGGGGTTGTCCAACATGAATATGCAAATCCCTTATGGTTCATTTGCATAAAATGAACCATAAGTTGCATCAAACATAACATCCATAAAAAAAACTTGGCTGGTTGGAATCCAGACTGTGTTTGTCGATAGCGACTGGTGCCTTGACAGTTAATTTAATGTTAGAAATTCACCATTATTCATTATGGTGTGTGTATATATATATATATATATATATATATTATATATATATATTACCAGATTAAATATCTATCTAT
>NW_015548207.1:1118283-1121783 GCF_001515605.1 Sinocyclocheilus anshuiensis | reverse complement strand
TAAAATCAAAAATTTTTGTTTTGGGCGAAAAAAAAAAAAAAAACACGTTGTGCATACACTATTTTTTACTATTGTTTAACCCTTCGAACCCAGTCAGTCCTTGATGAATTCATGCAAAAATCGTATTGAGTTTTTGTTTCGCAATATTTGACATCAATAACAATACATGGTACAAGTTTTATCTTTTTTTTATATATATATAAATAAGCTTGCGTTACTTATTCTTTACAATGCAACACATTTTTTGGTTAGGGACCCACCAGTTGAGAACTGCTTTCATGGAAAAATTCAGTTATGCCGTTCATTCTCTTTAGATGGTTTAAAGTATGAGAGAGAACAAAAACTAGCTGGTTCACGGACAGTTAGGGCGTCTCGTCTGGCCTTGTAACTCTTAAATGTCTCTCTCTCCTTGTCTAGGAAAGAAAAGCACAGCGTTTGCATTGTACAGTAGATCATTGTCTAACTCAATAATTGCCACTATCTTGTCGGCACATGTGTCAGCTGTAATTTCGGCCCCAAACAAGAGGTGGATCCATAGTCGCTGTAAAAGCCTGACCTTAGAAGTTAAAGACAAACATCCCCCCTCACCCAACTACAAACTCCAGTCCTGCTCGTAAATGGCATTTAGTCCGCGTACCTCCATGTGATTTTCACTGCCGATGAGTGTTTATCACAACAGTCCCATTGGGTATTTTAAGACATTTTATAAATGCCAGAAAAACTATTCTGAAAGATGCGTGGGTTGGGGGAAAAAAGAAAATAAAATGAGAAGAAGATGAAGGAAAAAGGCAAATATTCTTAGTCGTTCTGTGAGATCCGAGGAACATCTTGGTTTTTAATAAGCAGCAAATTCCATAGGAAATTCTGAACCAGTAATCAAAAGATAAGTAATCAAGTTTGAATTCCTCTTCAGGAGCCCCCGAAGGACAGGCCCGGGCCCGTCTTTTTTTTCCCCTTCTGCCAAAACAGCTTATACTAACTTTCAGATATTAAAATAGTTCAGATTTGTATGTAATGGCAAAGTGATTATATTTCGTTTCATTTTTTATTAAGTTAATTTAGAAAAACGTTTGGAACATTTTTTTGTTCGTTACAAGTTTTTGTTTTTTAAAGTAGCCTAACGACCAAGCGGCAGACAGTGAGCCTATGTTTCATCAATTTAGCCTTCTCAAATCATCATGACTTGCCTAAAATAAAATCTATAGATATATAACAGTTCAAGCATATAACAATGTTTAAACGTTAAACCTAGATAAATGTGCGCTGTATCCAACAGTTTGTGCGGAGAGTGGAAGCAGAAGCGTGCTTTGCAGGACATGGAGGCGCCAACGCAATCACTTGCATTTTTTTCAGTGGATACGCCGTCATTTTTGCTCATAAAGGTAAGACATCATTCAGAACTGCAAAACGTTGTGCTTTTATAAAATAAAGAAAACAATCATGATGCGCTTTCTGCAGTCTCGTCTTGAACAGGAGCGCTTCGCAAAAATGAACCGAAACTCAGTGAATAGATGCCTCATAGACATGATAAATATATCTATAGAAAGCTTTAAATTACTAAACGAAATAAAACGAATTGAAAACAATAACTCTTTCATTATAATCAATCATAATCCGTAAAGATGCACTTCTCTCTAAAGGCGCGTCTAATGAGGAGATGGCGAGTCAGGATCGACAATATTTTTTTTAACTTAAAGTGTAACTTCTTCTTAGTTTCATAATTTATATAGATAGGTATCCATTTTTATTGAGTTATTTTAGTGTGTCTATGTGTATACACACATACCTACTGTATTTAATGCCCCCCCCCCATTGGATATTTGTTGTATGATTTGAGAATTGCATTTCACAATACAAAGCCTGAATTGGCCACTCAAATGGTTATTTATTTTTTAATATCAGCTTTGATTGGCCCGTCACGTTCTGTCTGATCTGCAGCAACTATATAACCTCAAAAGCACCTCATCCTTGACTGGAAATGGCTTCATGTTTGCGGCATAATTAGTAGCGCCTTTCTGGCCAAATAAATATTAGTGTTAGATAATAATTATAGATTAGAGATATAACAGAAGGCTGCAGGACGTTGCAGGCACGAAACCATCTGTGGATAAGTGCGAGCAGTTTGCTGATATTAATAACCACACTAACGTGCCGTTCTCATAACCCATTAGGTTGCACAAATTATAATTAACAAACTCTTCATACGACAGATTGCAAATAGATAGAAGTGAGTCTAGTGATGAAATGCAGAACTGGAGTTAGGCCTAGAAACCGGCGCTGAAAATAAAAACGCCTCCATATACTTTATTTAGTGTTGTTTGTGAATGATTTGGAGATATGTATTCTTGTGAGGTGGAAACATTGCAGTCTATTAAATGTAATGAGGGGAAAGTGTCTTTGAGAGAGTATGTAGATGGTGGCCTAGATTTCATCTCTGTTTTGATCGAACATGCCTGACAGCATTCAGCCAAAAAAGTCAATTACTGCTTTTAATTACCTGATCTGGAAAATCCAGACAAAAAAATCTGCCGGGACCTTATTCTGCTCTTAAATTGTGAAAATAAAGAGGTTGTAGAGCCATAGTTGGTGCTTCAAGACCCAAATTGTACGTTCGCCAATAAGTGGCAACTGAAATCAAATATTGACATTTCAGATGAAAAAAAAAAAACATTGTGTATTAACCATTTTTACTCTTGTTTAACCCTTCAAACCCAAACTCCAAAAAACCCAAGTTTTTTAGTTTTTGATTTGCAATATTTGACAGCATTCAGCCAAAAATGTCAATTACTTCTTTTAATCGCCTGTTTTGAAAGGTTTAGACTTCCAAAAAAATAAAAAATAAAATCATCCGGGACCTTATTCTGCTCTTAAAAAGTTGTAGAGCCGTGATTGGTGCTTCAGGACCCAAATGGCAACTGAAATCAAATGCTCATGTGCGTAAACTATTTTACTTTTATTTTAATACTGTGAACCTAAACACTGCGAGTCCTTGATGAATTTGTGTAAAAAATCATATTGAATTGTTGATTCACAATATTTGAAAGCATTCAGCCAAAAAAATAAAAATAAAAAATCAAGTTTCACTTTTCAATTACTTCATCTGTAAGGTCCACAAAAAATCAGCCGGGACTGTATTCTATTCTTAAATTGTTAAAGTAAAGATCGTTGATCGTGGAATAAACATTGTAAAATAAAGGTCGTAGAGCCGTGGTTGGTGTTTCAGGACACAAATGCTACATTTGTCAAAAAGTTATGGTTGAAATCAAATATTGACGTTTTGGACGAAAAAATGTTGCGTATAAACTATTTTTACTTTTGTTTAACCCTTCAAACCCAATCAGTCCTTAAGGTATTTGCGTAAAAATCATATTGCGTTTTTGATTTGCAATATTTCACAGCGCTCAGCCAAAACAGTTAATTTCTCGGAACCAAATGTTAAGTTCATCGAGAAGTGGTGACTGAAATCAAATATTGATGTTTTGGACGAAAAAAAAAAAAAA
>NW_015548207.1:1117590-1118262 GCF_001515605.1 Sinocyclocheilus anshuiensis | reverse complement strand
TAGTTCAGTTTTGTATGTAATGGCAAAGTGATTATATTTCGTTTCATTTTTTATTAAGTTAATTTAGAAAAACGTTTGGAACATTTTTTTGTTCGTTACAAGTTTTTGTTTTTTAAAGTAGCCTAACGACCAAGCGGCAGACAGTGAGCCTATGTTTCATCAATTTAGCCTTCTCAAATCATCATGACTTGCCTAAAATAAAATCTATAGATATATAACAGTTCAAGCATATAACAATGTTTAAACGTTAAACCTAGATAAATGTGCGCTGTATCCAACAGTTTGTGCGGAGAGTGGAAGCAGAAGCGTGCTTTGCAGGACATGGAGGCGCCAACGCAATCACTTGCATTTTTTTCAGTGGATACGCCGTCATTTTTGCTCATAAAGGTAAGAGTTGGCTAATACATCATTCAGAACTGCAAAACGTTGTGCTTTTATAAAATAAAGAAAACAATCATGATGCGCTTTCTGCAGTCTCGTCTTGAACAGGAGCGCTTCGCAAAAATGAACCGAAACTCAGTGAATAGATGCCTCATAGACATGATAAATATATCTATAGAAAGCTTTAAATTACTAAACGAAATAAAACGAATTGAAAACAATAACTCTTTCATTATAATCAATCATAATCCGTAAAGATGCACTTCTCTCTAAAGGCGCGTCTAATGAGGA
>NW_015548207.1:1116504-1117551 GCF_001515605.1 Sinocyclocheilus anshuiensis | reverse complement strand
TTGTGATATATATATATATATATATATTCAGGGTTGTGGAGCAACGGAATACATGCGTTACGTAATCAGGATACAAAAATCTAGTAACTGTAATCCGTTACAGTTACATCAAAAAACAGAGTATTCAGATTACAGTTACATTTTGTAAAAAGTGGGAATACTATCAGGATTACGTTTGTTTAATTTAAAATTAAATAAATGAGTATTTTGACATAACGCTTCTGTTGACACTCATGTTGACTCACGTGAGCCACCTGCTGGTGCGTGCGCAAATAACACCCATCTACAATTATTCTCCTCAAACGCGGGAAGAGACACTGCTACAGTAAATTAATTACGATGCTTCCTGCTGGGAAAAACGTTTTCATGTCTGGAAATTTCAAATTTTCAAAGAAGATAAAGGAAATAACATAGTTGTACAGCGTAAGCTATGTTTGAAAACTCTTGCTTTAACAAAGGCTACTCCACCAACGTGAACATTTGCAGGTATGACTAGCATGGAAATAATCATGTTAGCTAAAGTTTAGTGTTTGTTAGTGATTTAAAATTCCATGGTGTGCATGACTGCAGTTGTAAGTTTTCTAGCGGAAAATGAGCCTGAAAATGAAATTAACATGAGAGTCCATACCCCGGATAAGTCAGTCACATGCATTTCGACATGTAGGCTTATTTTAAAATAGACTAATATGTATATGGTGTCATTTTTTTAATGTTGTGTATAAACTATATTTATTTTTACTTGTAGCCTACATGTTAAATAAATAAAATAATAATAATAATAATAATAAAAATAAAACTGTAATACTAAACTGTATAGCCACTACATGTCTGCATAGCTTTTTATATAAATATATGGGCTGTAATATCTAGATGGTGAAACAAGACATGATTTTTAATAATTTCAAATAGTTTTTACTAGTTTTAATTTTAAAGTCATAGTTAAATAAAAATACTTAGATATTGCTTTTTTGACTTTTTACGTATGTAACTTGAAGTAATCCAAAAGTAATGAGATTGCATTACTTTTATATTGTGGTACTTGGATTA
>NW_015548207.1:1074072-1107525 GCF_001515605.1 Sinocyclocheilus anshuiensis | reverse complement strand
TGTGTATAAACTATATTTATTTTTACTTGTAGCCTACATGTTAAATAAATAAAATAATAATAATAATAATAATAAAAATAAAACTGTAATACTAAACTGTATAGCCACTAGATGTCTGCATAGCCTTTTATATAAATATATGGGCTGTAATATCTAGATGGTGAAACAAGACATGATTTTTAATGGTTTCAAATTGTTTTTACTATAGCTTTTATTAGTTTTAATTTTAAAGTCATAGTTAAATAAAAATACTTAGATATTGCTTTTTTGACTTTTTACGTATGTAACTTGAAGTAATCCAAAAGTAATGAGATTGCATTACTTTTATGGTACTTGGATTACGTTACTGAATACTTTTTTAATGAAGTAATTTGTAACTGTAACGGAATATATTTTAAAAGTAACCCTCCCAACCCTGACAGTATATGAACACGTTCTGTTTCATATTCTGGTGGTATAGACTTCATATTGACAAAGAGCTGCTTTAAAATGTAAGCTGCTTTATTTAAAATTGTGAAAATTGTTTACATATAATCAGACTGTTGGCGTTAATGGTGCAAGATGTATAGAACACACTTAAACAAAAAATTTTCACTGAGAAATTGCTAGTAAATTTCACAAATAATTACGAGTAATTTCAAGTAGCACATTCAATTAAATGTGAAATTCTGAAGTAGAAATACTGAAATATGTATTTTCTTGTAAAACGTATTTGAATAATCGGTTTTCTTTCACTTTGTGTTATGTTCATGGAGTAACATCCTTCTCAAGAACCACCTACCATCATATTGCAAACAAAAATGCAAATTTTGCCTGAAATCACTATTTTCGCAATGTGAAATTGCAATCTGATTTGTTGGTGTGGCGTGTGCAAAATTTTGATCACAGTGAACTTAGTTTGCTAATCGTCCATTTGCACAAATTTGCGTTAAATTGTGAGTGAATGTTGTTGTGCAGAAGTTGCGATTTTGAACATAAACCGAATGAAAATTTAGAGAACGTTTGAAGTACCGAAGCAAATATTTAAAAAATGTGAAAAAGGTGTATATTTAGCATGAGAACATTTTCTCTCCAAATAAATGCATGACTTAATGTAATGCATTTATTAGTTCATGAATACCAAAGTTTCTATGTTTTTTCTGTATATTGTTGCATTTACTTTATAATCATTCATAAAGTCTGCGCAAATATTTGAATGAACATCTTCCATGTCGAACTATCTATGTGGTACAATCAACCCTTTTTGATTATTCGTGAATTATTTGTGATTATTCGTGAAATTTACTAGCAATTTCTGAGTGAGAATTGTTTAAAAATAAATCAGAGTTTTCAGTGTACTTTGGAAAATCGATTTCAGATAAGCTAGAGGGTGCGTACAAACAAAATGAACCGTGATTAGTCGCTTTACATGTCAATCAGGCGGTATTTCCTGTTTAAGTGGACGGTTCTTAAACAGAATAAGCTGCGGGGAGGACTAAACTTTATGCCATGAGTGAAACGTTGCCATCTTGGAATATACATAAACACAATAACCTTTGTAAATGAGTAGTCAGACATACAGTATACAAACTCCGAAAACTCACATTCAAAGAAAATATCCCAAATTTATCATAGATATTTAACATATTCTCACAAAACACACACCACAACCAGGACCCTCCAGCCGTCACCCCTTAGAGAACCGTGAGAAAATGATCGACAGATCTAATCCATCAAAGTAAAAGCCGGTGATGATAAAGCTGAACCCGGCTGATGTTCACTCCCGACAGTACCTTAAAAAACAGACTGCTTTAATGTATCTTCCCTTAATGAGATGGTGTTCAGTCTGTGTTAGTGGGCGTTTAGTCTGCCAAACATATGCTCTGCAGCTTCGTAAATATCATCCAAAGCACAACAAACTCTTAACAAGCCGCTAATGGCATTTCACGAAGATCCCAGAAAGTTCTGCTGGCATCCCACACTCGTCGCTGAACAGCGCTGGAGATGTTCCCCGTCCTGATCAGTGTAAAGAAAGGTTGTGTAAACACATCTCCATAGCTTTGATGGTGTCCCGGTTGTGTGGTGTTGTTTATTTAAGCCAATGACCATTCGGAGGCCTTGATAAGTTTGTTTTTCCAAGACTGCTGTGTTAACCAAAAGGGAAAAAAAGCAACAATGAAAAACACTGAGCTATATCCGGCCACATATGTACTAAGCAGCTTCAGCTGTTACATTATTAATGCACAAACCTTGTCATACTTCCAGATTCTTGTGTAAACTAGTATATGAAATTCTTCTTATGTCTAGGGCATTAAAGTTGAGTTGCTTCAAAATATTTAAATTGCTTCCAGTTTTAAAATACAAATAAATCTCTAAAAAAGGAAAACAATATATACAATAATATAAAACTTGTTATATATACTTGTTTTTTTTTTTAAAGAGAGAGAGATTTTCATTTTAAGTTGAGTACTGCATAACTGTCATTGTATGACTCTTAGATAAAATAGATCAAATAAAAATAATACAGCAACTATAAATATATATATATATATATATCATTGTATAGCTTATTAACCTGTGTGTGTTCATTGTAATTTATTTTTAGTATTTTGTTATTATTATTATTATTATTCAAAATGGATTAATTATAAATGAAAATATAAATGACTGTTTTTTGTTTATAATTTTAGATTTTTTTTTATTTTAGCACATTTTTTGTGGGTGTATTGTATAATTGTTTTTATAGATTGTAATTTATTTTTATTTTTAGTTATTTTTATGTATATAGCATTTATTATTATTATTATTATTATTATTACAAAGAGATAAAATATTAAATTTTACAGTAAATATAAAAGTATAAATGACATTATATTTTAATTTATAATTGTAGATTTTCTTTTCCATTTAAACACATTTTGTGTGGGTGTCTTGTATAAATTTTGTGTATATATAAATTTATAGATATGTGTATTTTATATAATTTGTGTGTTGCTTATGTGTATTTTATTATTATTTATTTATTTTATTACTCAGATGACACAATGTCTTGATAAAATATGATATGATCAAATATGACCAAGACCCTGAACCAAAGATGTTTTTATTTTTTTTATTTGAACTACATTGTAAACTAATCACAATGAAAAATATTCAGATTCACTGAGTCATATTAAAAAGTCTATCAGTCAATCAATAAAAATCTAAGATGTCTTTAACTCTGTTCTGTAAAAATGAGTGTGGAAGCAACTTCGATCATTCCCACAGTGCAGATAATCTACCTATCCGACACACTGCAGGATGGTGTAATGGAGAACAGAGAGAGTAGATTATATCTTTCTATCTGTGTTTTATTAGTTACTGTCATGGGGCCGCTGCAGGGAACGTGGTGTTGGTGCTATTGTGACTCCAAATAATTGTTATTGAGCTCTATGTGAAGAAGTAGTTCAAATCAGTCTGAAACATATATTGCTTTCCAGTAAAACACAAAAAGAGCTATTTAGCCAAATGTTCAGGCTGCTCTGCCACAAAAGAAGTATAAAGCTGCAAAAAGCATCATAAAAGCACTCTGTATGACTCATGCACACATTTCCTGAGATCACAGAATAGGTTTGCATGATATAAACATCAAACGTAAATTGTTATTCAAAGAAAGTACTGCTTTTTCTTCCACTGAATCCCAAAAGTGTCAGTCGATGCATATACATGCTCTCAGCTTGAACTGCATTCAAACGCCTCTGAACTGACTCCAAATCAATCAAGATCTGATTGAGTTTCTCAGCATAAAGTCTTCAAAACAGTGTATGTGTGATGAGTGAAGAGGTTCTTTGGGCATTAGGGTTGTTTTATGATAAGAAAATTGCTGTAAACGGTGCAATTCTGTCATTATTTACTCCGAAATGACATAGATTCGCAAAGAGGTTTAGAACAACATGAGGATATCTAAATAATGGCAGAATTTGTTTTTGTTCCTTTGAAGCAGGGTTGTCAAACTGCAGAGATTTGTTCCAACCCTGCTCCAACACACATACCATGTAGTTTTCAAAGTTGGATCAGGTGTGTTTAATTAGGGTTGAATCTAAACTCTGCAGGGCTCCAGCCCTCCAGGAATTGAGTTTGACACCAATGCTTTAAACCAAACAAAAATGTCAATCATCGTGGCTGAATTGACTTTTATGTTTACATCTCCCGATATTCCATTCATATTCCGTGATGTAATGGCCTCATCTTGCTATCGAATCCTCAGTTAAATAGGTGACTGTAAATTACCCGGGCTTTGTTAGGCTCTTCTCGTCGTGTTCTACCTGCTGAGGAGAGCGTAGAGAGTCACAATGGAAGTGAAGAGTCTCTCTGTGTTGCTGTCAAGTTTAAATAATTGCCTCTCTTTCATTTTCCTCTATTACATCAGCCCTCGCTGCCATAGGCAACCGCTAGTAAAATCAGGTCAGCGCTAAATGCCAAGCTTGAGGGGGGCAGAAACGTGGCCCGAGTCATTTTAATTACCCAAAATGCTGTGAGATACGGCGCAGGGGTCTGAGGTGTTACTGTAAATGGGACATGTCTGAATATGAAGTGCTGTTGTGGGGAAAAAAAGAATGTTACATGGTTTTCTGAATAATTTTTTCTCATTTTATTTTATTTAAATTTATTTTGGTTAAATTTATGTTTTATAGTATTTTAAAATGAGTATATAATTTAAATATAAATAATAAAATATTAAAAATGCTAAATTATATGTTACAATATTATTATTGTTATGAATTTAAATAATTATGTATGTGTTTTTATTTTTATATTTAAATATGTATTTCAAAAATGCTAAACTATTGTTGTTTTGTTGTTGTTATTAAAATAATGCTAAACTATTTAGACATATTTTAAAATAATACTGTATTAGTTTTATTATTAACAATTAACCAATGATGTATTTCCTGGTTTCTTTAGAGCCATTAAAATGGCACAAACAAGGCAGAATCCTCTTACTGTTTAATCTACACAGATGTTGATCTTGGTTTTATCTTCACATGCAAGATTAAACCCCTCTCACGAGGCTCAGGAATGATCCACAATTCTTAAACTACTGAAACGTGTTGAGAATGATCATTCATCATCAGATAGCAAGAAGAGGGGTATTAGAATGATCATTTTAGAGACAATTTTCCACTGGATGTGGGTTTTGAGTTGGCTATATGGTGCTTTGGAGATAAATTAAACAATTGTTGTAGATGCTTCTCAAATTGTGGCTTTTTCGGGTTTCTTGAGGTTATGCAGTTTCTCAGTGTATGAATTGGTGACATTGTATCTTGCTATATTAAGGTTTACAAACTTGAAATTTGTATATTTATCTATTTATTTATTAATATTTAATAGAAGTATATAGCTAATTGAAAATAGTGATATTCTGTTTGCATATAGAGCTGTATTTAAATTTTTTATTACATTTTTTTGTATTCGTGTATTATTGTTTAGTAACAGTTATTAGTTTTAGTTTTGTTTTTAATCTAATTTCAAAGAGTATAGCTAATGAAATGAAAAGGGGAATATTTTACATGAATATGGAGTCTGATTAACTGTTTATTTTATATTCAAGTAACCTTTATTAGTTTTCATTTTGTTGTCATTTAATTTTAAAAAAGCATAGCTAATTTGATAAGAATTCTGCTTGAATATGGAGCTATATTAAATGTTTATTTAGTTTTATTCATTTTTCAGTAACCTTTATTAGTTTTCATTTTGTTGTTTAAAATGTATAGCTAATTTGATAAGTATTCTACTTGAATATGGAGTTAGATTAAATGTCTATATGGTTTTATTTTATTTTTTTATTTCATTGTACTTAATTGAACTCATTTGCTGTCTGATATTTGGCCTAGACCACGAGCCCTTATTGTTAAGATTGTACTTCTAAAATATCAGATGGCATTGCTTGTAAACATAAAAATTCCCCTAACTTTGCACACTTGTCGTCTTTTGAATGTTGAAGACTTCGGCTTACTAACTAGTGTCTGAATACAAGTTTTGGTATTTGGAATAGAAAGCTTTAATCCACAGAGGACGGATTGTGTTCGGTGTATAAAGAGACCTGGGATACTTCGGGACCGTGCAAACTCTGCAACAGGATTTAAATGAGCGCTTCACACTTTCTACAGGATGTAGGTGTCCATTCACAGATGTCTAGGCATTCGGCATTTTCTGGTTCCATCTAACCACCCCATCTGCCTCTCTCTCTTTATGCCTCCTTTGGAAAAGTTTGTTGGAGGCACCGGACTCAATTCAATGTGGGAAAAGCTTCTTTAAAACTGCATTAGAAATCACATGTTCTGTCACAGCGCAGATGCACTGGGACATCCAGTGATTCCATTAAAGGTGCAGACTCTTAACAGCACAGCTGGGGTCAGGAAAAATGGACTGTCGTGCTGGGTTTGCACCAGGCTGCTTTTACGTCTAATAAAGCGTAAGAATACTGCTCAGGAGGAGGGGGAAAAAACCTTGGCTCAGAAATGCTATTTCTTGGATTCTTGTCTCCGTTAATAGCCTTATACATGTTTTTCCAAACCACATTTGCTTAAAAGCTTTGAGTCTTAAACACTCCAAGGAGTAGCGAACAGTAGAGAATTGAGTTAGTAATGCCAAATGGATGTTTTATATGATTCTGAGAGCTTGCTTCTGTAAACGTTTCTAAATAACAACCGACTCTTTGTTACAATGCTAACGTTTTACGCCGTCCGACTGTCTAGCAAGCAAAACGGCGAATTAGGCGACCTATCCTCAAGCTAATACCAGTACTGCTGAGTTGTTTTCCTCCCATAAACATTAATTTCGCAGCATGCATATGTCAGTAGATCTGGGAGGGCTGACTAGGAGAATTTCCAAGGTAAACATACAAATTTAATCTCCCCCACCCTTCCAACCCGTCTTCGCATTCATGCCGAGCATCCGTCTGATCCCGGTAGAAACAATTATGCGTAGTGTGTTTGTCAAATGGAGGAAAAAATATGTTTTTACCATTCAACATGCAGCCCTGTGTGTGCGCTAACATCCCATGGCTTTCGCTCTTGTCATGAATTGTTATTAAAAAAAAGTGAGCACTGTTCTTGATTCATTAAACAATTTTATTAATTACATGCATACATGAGTACACTTCATTTCCACTAATTAATAAGCTAAGCTGAGATTAATATTAGCATGATTAACCAATTATGTATGCAGCAATCAGGTCATTGTATTTGATTAGAATAAATTATTTTTGGCATTCTGGTGATTGGCAGAAGTTAAAACTTTACATTCTTGACTATCTCCTTGTAAACCCATAGAAAAGGAAAAATCACTCTTCGTTAACTTCTCAATTGTTTCTCCTGAACAGAAATTAAATTAAATGAAGAGTAAAGGAGACTTTTAAGTCTCTTGCCCCCCAGATTTGCTCTCAAGAAAAAGATCTCATCAATGTCTCAAATTATGCTCAGGTTTGTATTTGGTGTCTTGGCAAATCCAAGCATAGTTTAAGCAACCAAAATTTGGGGATCTCAATATGACCTCAAGCATTCCTCATTTTGAAAGTGTACGAAAAAGTGAAGACGTCGAAGATCTTGATGAAGAATAACTTTTATTACGGAATAGTAGTGACAAAGTACATGTAGTACCTTGGGTTCAACGGAGTCAGACTGAACCACGAACATCCTAAGCTCAAACATTTTATACTCTATTCTTCACAACCATCACAACCAACGGGAGCGCCCGATATTGATCATTGAACTATCTGCAATTTGACGTTTCACCATCAGTTACTTTAGAAACTTTAAACTTAAGCACTTTGCTTCAGTTACTTTAGAAACAACGATTCCAATACAGCTCTGCCACCACACTACGTCGGGTTAATTCAGTTCCGTTAGAATTTTAAACAGAATTATACGAAATAGGCTTAAGAACTCCTCCTGCTAATACTGAATAAACTTATCTTCTATCCTTACAATTTCTTTTCTAGATTTTTTTAAACGAAGGGGTTTCCCTGACAAATCCAGCAAAAAGAGAGAAACCGCTTTTCTTACCTTTTTTCCTGCTTTTGGAAACAATGTAAGAAAAATGATGAGGACGATGAAGATCTCGATGAAGATGTTTATTGCAGCATATCAGTGACAAAGTAGGCCTACATGTAGTAGGCTACCTTGGGTTCAACGGAGTCAGAATGAAACCACGAACAATCTAAGCTCAAACATTTTATACTCTATTCTTCCCGCTTCACCTTCCCGCATGTAAATGAAGTTTTGTCTTAAATGTAAATTGCGGATAACAATGAAAGTGATAGCCTTCCGTTCCCACGTCTTTGATAGTCTTTCAGGTGGAAACAACCAAATGTTCAGGTGATAGGATTATCTAGAATCCCTAGCAATTATATTCAAGTACGCTTTTGGTCAGCAGATGGTTCTTGATGGCCTACTGCCGCTCCCACGCTATAGGTGACGAAGTAACGTTCAGGAGATACTATTTACATATTATTGAGATTGGAAAGAATTATGTCTATCATAATTAAGCTGTTTGTAGAGAAAGGAGAATAGTTTAATTTGGAGTGGAAGTTTGGTCGAGGCAGACTATAATTTCTTACAAAAGGTTTCTGAATACAATTATCTCATATGTGATCGCTTTTTGTCTTCTAGGAGAAATGTTGATGCATGACTGAAAACTCCTTTATTTATGTCTTCAATGTTTAAAAAAAAAAAGCCAACATTTTAGCAATATTTCCCCCCTCTGGGGAACTTCTGAAGCATAAAAAAGTAGGTGATATGAAACTACTCATTATTTGGACTTTAAGGGTATTCTGTAAGAACTTGGGGCCATGGCCTAGTGGTTAGCATACATGCTCAAAACATTGAATGGTGTTCATTTGAGAGATGTTGGTTCCTGTCTTTCCCATGTAGTGTCTTATGTAGTCATAGATATATTGTAGAACAATTCTGCATTTCCAACCCAAGATAGGTAAAGGACACTCAATGCTGAGTATGTTGCAGCAACTTTTGTTGTCTGATGTAGCATCACTTTGATAGACCCTTCCTCCTCCTACGTCTGCGATGCACAATGCGCTTTGGAACTAATGGATCCACATCGTTCTCTGAAAACCTCTCCAGGTATCCATAAATTTCATTGAGCAACTGCAGTGGTTTTTAACCTCGACCTCTTCAGCCAAATAAAGACCTAAAGGTCAAAATATTCCAGTTGCAGAATAACATTTGTGGATACCCACAGAGTTAGTGCACTTTTGCTTTTTACATAAGGAAGGCTATGGATCGATTGGCTTCAAATTGCATTGTGCCTTGCAAAGATGTAGACAAAGCAAGGGTCAGCGAAAGTAGTATTCTGTCATGCAACTGTGACCGAGTGGATAATAAGGATGGTGTACGGGGTGGGGCATAGATTGATTTGAGAGTGTAGAGTTATTTGTATTATTCACTACACCTTTTTAAATTTGTTGGTTGGTGCACGTTAGTGCACGTGAGGTGTGTGCTCTTGAGGTTGTGGGTCTTTGGCCCAGTGACTTCTTTTTCTTCCCGCAGGCTTGGTTGATCTTGCATACAGGAATTGTGGGTTACAATTTTAATATTTGACTTGGGAGTCTAGACATCTTAAAATTGAGTTTCTCTCTTTTTAGATGGTTATAAATGTGAAGTTGATCGCTTACTCAGAGCTTTCAGTACTGATTGTTAATAAAAGTGTTGTCCTTGAAGGTCACGTCTCTGTTCTTCATTCACTGGCTATAGAACTTGTGTTGCTGTGTTTAATTATTTCCGTGGGTATCTAACCCCGGTGGCGTAGTCGGAATCAAGTTGATCATTGGCTATCGCTCGGTTACACAACCAAAAGTTGCTGCAATAGACAAGATCAAAGGGATAGTTATAAAGCTTGGAAGAGCCAGGACATTTTTTAATATAACTCCGATTGTATTGGTCTGAAACAAGAAAGTCATATACAGTACACCTAGGATGGCTCGTGGGGTCATTTAAATTTTTGTGTGAACTATCCCTTTAATAGCAAAATGAAGAGTACACTTCATTTCCACTAATTAATAAGCTAAGCTGAGATTAATATTAGCATGATTAACCAATTATGTATGCAGCAATCAGGTCATTGTATTTGATTAGAATAAATTATTTTTGGCATTCTGGTGATTGGCAGAAGTTAAAACTTTACATTCTTGACTTATCTCCTTGTAAACCCATAGAAAAGGAAAAATCACTCTTCGTTAACTTCTCAATTGTTTCTCCTGAACAGAAATTAAATTAAATGAAGAGTAAAGGAGACTTTTAAGTCTCTTGCCCCCCAGATTTGCTCTCAAGAAAAAGATCTCATCAATGTCTCAAACTATGCTCAGGTTTGTTTTTGGTGTCTTGGCAAATCCAAGCATAGTTTAAGCAACCAAAATTTGGGGATCTCAATATGACCTCAAGCATTCCTCATTTTGAAAGGTTTCTGAATACAATTATCTCATATTTGATCGCTTTTTGTCTTCTAGGAGAAATGTTGATGCATGACTGAAAACTCCTTTATTTATGTCTTCAATGTTTAAAAAAAAAAAGAGCCAACATTTGAGCAATATTTCCCCCCTCTGGGGAACTTCTGAAGCATAAAAAAGTAGGCGATATGAAACTACTCATTATTTGGACTTTAAGGGTATTCTGTAAGAACTTGGGGCCATGGCCTAGTGGTTAGCATACATGCTCAAAACATTGAATGGTGTTCATTTGAGAGATGTTGGTTCCTGTCTTTCCCATGTAGTGTCTTATGTAGTCATAGATATATTTTAGAACAATTCTGCATTTTCAACCCAAGATAGGTAAAGGACACTCAATGCTGAGTATGTTGCAGCAACTTTTGTTGCCAGAGTTAGTGCACTTTTGCTTTTTACATAAGGAAGGCTATGGATTGATTGGCTTCAAATTGCATTGTGCCTTGAAAAGATGTAGACAAAGCAAGGGTCAGCGAAAGTAGTATTCTCTCATGCAACCAAAAGTTGCTGCAATAGACGAGATCAAAGGGATAGTTATAAAGCTTGGAAGAGCCAGGACATTTTTTAATATAACTCCGATTGTATTCGTCTGAAAGAAGAAAGTCATATACAGTACACCTAAGATGGCTCGTGGGGTTATTTAAATTTTTGGGTGAACTATCCCTTTAACAAACAAATTTGTAGTTTCATAAAAGTAATTAATCGGTTGTTTCAAAGGGGATGGCATATCACAGGGTTGTAAAAGGAAAAACTGTTTGAAAATGACAATCTGGCATCCGACGGAAAGTTAAGAGCATTTCAAAGTTTGCTGCAGCATTGACCAGAGTAGGATCCTGTAGTGTATTCAGAAATCCTGTGTGATTTCAAATGGACACGGTTCTTTCCACACCCTCAAAAGAGTTGTACACATTCCTGTCCATCAAACGCTCCATCAGAGTGCCCTCAAGAAATGAAGCTGCTGGTTTATGGTCATGCTGTATCAATTCCCATCTCTTGTACCATCAGAGCACCAGGTGCTTTGCAGCCACTAGGTCATTTTCACATCCATTCTGCTCAAGGAAAAATGTAATCGGGTCTCTTTCCACTGGTGGACGCAATGCTGCCAATCTCCTCCTCACGACTGTCACCACAAGTAGAAGCGGAAACCCGTGTCAGTCATTCCCTTCATTCATATTTATGAGTTTGAGAAACATCACTTGCTTAATTTGCTCACTTTACACGCTTGCAGAGGAGAGCGAGAGAGACTCCCTGTTGAAAAATGCATCATGGGGCGGGTTTTTAAATGGCTTCATTTGGAGGAAAACTGCTTCGGAGGTTGCCTGTTTATTAGGGATTTTTCCCAAAGTAAATATACCATTGAACCAGCAGAGGACATTTCATTTTGGCTCAGGTATCTCCGATGTCTCAAAGCCGTTGTAAGTGAGGAGATGTGGCTACCGGTCTCTATCCTTCCTACGACCTTACCCATCTCTTTATCGCTCCTTTTCTCCCTCTCATCCCCCTGTCGCACCTTTTGCCTAGTCTGGAATACATTTGCAGTTCTGGGAGTGAAGCTATTTGATGTCTGGCTCATTCAGAAAGTGTATGAAAGGTTAATTAGATGAGAAATCGGTGCGGCTTTCTCAAACATTGAAATGATGAAATGAGAGCTGTTGTCAGATTTCTCTCTCTCCTTTCTGCTCATTCTTTCTCGTCATTATCTTGCTCAGCACATTCACTTGAGGAGTGGATGTCTTAATTAATTAAGTTTACCCTGTGGGTACCACAGACTGGTTTCTTCTGGTCCATAAACTGGTATCTTCAGCCAAGGTTGAGGGTGTTAACAATCACAATCACTAACTTTGCAACATTCACAAGCCGTTTTATGTCTGTAGGGGTAAAGGGGAAAATGGGGAAAAAGTACAAGGGAGAGGACTTGATCCATTATCCATTGGGAGCTGATTGGTTTATGAATAGTGGACGTTCTAAACCTGAATGGAGTCATTCACAAACCTTGAATGTCAAATCTGATTGGCTAATCTGTTTTTCCTGCTGTTCTAGATCACTGCAATGGGCCACTGGTTTCTGCTCTTCCTCCCTCATCATTCCAGGGCTCCTCATCTTCCTCTGACAGTCAGTCACCATATTTTGCCAAGCTCAACAGAAGAGATGGTGAGTAATCCCAGTATAAAATGTGAAAATGTTGAAAATGTGTGGTTGTTACCTAAGTATTTCTATTAGATTTCTGTATAATTACTTTCATTTGTAGGGATGTAACGATTCCCTCTCGCAATGCGATACAATTCACAATACTGGTTTCACGATACGATTTTCTCACAGTTTTTAACAAAATGAGATTTAAGACAAATTATAAATCAAAAGGTGTCCTTTTATTATTTCTCAAGCAAAATGCTGCACATTTTTTGTGAAATTGAAATATGCCTAATAACAACACTAAATTGAAAATTTAAAACAAATCCCAAATCAAATAATAATACAAATAAAAGAAATAGCTTCATATAAACAAACTAAGGCTTTGCTTGTGCTCTTTCCATTTAAATTTAGAGGCAACCACTACATTTTAATCACAATCCAAATAAAGATGCTGCATACATGCAGCATGAGCAGTTTTTTATTTAAATTAGACTGTAAAATTTCGAAATGTGAAGCTAAAACAGAATGGTCTGTCTTTAGCTTTGTAAAATTATACTACATAAAACATCTGAACGAAACAAAAACAGCAGATGGACTGCATACTTTCATATACATTATACTGAGGCGAGATGAAAACAAAATATCGTCTAAACTTTTCTAAAGACAGTCAGTTCCCATCAGAGATACAGTCACATACACCCTCTCTCCCAGCTGAATTGCGATTCGTTTAACATCTCAACCAACTTGAATCGTCACGCATTTGTACCGATTTTCCACCGGCTCGGAGTGAATCGATACATCCCTATTCATTAGCAAAATTGTACAGTGATGGGATCTGTTGCTAATACCTTGGTAATTTTGATGTAACTTATGGCACTGATATACAGGTGCATCTCAATAAATTAGAATGTCGTGGAAAAGTTAATTTATTTCAGTAATTCAACTCAAATTGTGAAACTCGTGTATTAAATAAATTCAGTGCACACAGACTGAAGTAGTTTAAGTCTTTGGTTCTTTTAATGTTGGATGTGTTGCTGCCGACCCGAACTGTCTGAGGTCTTCCAGTCAGAAAGTCCAACAGCCAGTTGCACAGCGAAGTGTTGAGCCCCAGCTGGCCCAGTTTGTGAATGAGCTGTTGAGGGATGATTGTGTTGAATGCTGAACTGAAGTCTATGAACAGCATTCTGACGTATGAGTCTTTTTTGTCCAGGTGTGTGAGTGCTGAGTGGAGGGTAGTGGCGATGGCGTCATCGGTCGAGCGGTTGGACCGATATGCAAACTGGAAGGGGTCCAGGGAGGGGGGGAGGGCAGACTTGATGTGGTGCATGACTAGCCGTTCAAAGCACTTCATGAGGATGGGGGTAAGTGCAACTGGACGGTAGTCATTGAAGCAGGATGGAGACGACTTCTTCGGGACTGGAATGATGGTGGTGGCTTTGAAGCATGTGGGGACAACAGCCTGGCTTAGCGAGATGTTGAAAATGTCTGTGAAGACATCAGTGAGTTCCACTGCACAGTCTCAGTACACGCCCAGGAATGTTGTCAGGACCCGGAGCTTTGCGTGCATTGATCCTGCTGAGGGATCTCCTCACGCTGTCCGGGGACAGCGTCATCACCTGGTCGCCGGGAGGAGGTGGAGTCTTCTGTGCAGTGGTGCTGTTTTGTGCCTCAAAGCGAGCGAAGAAGACGTTCAGCTCGTTCGGCAGGGAGATGGTGCTGTCACAGGTGCGTGGTGGGGGCTTGTAGTCCGTAATGGTCTGTATCCCCTGCCACAGGCTCCGGTGTCTCTGCTGTCGCTGAAATGATGGGCTATCCTCCTGGAGTACTGTCTTTTTGCCTCTCTGATGCCGCGGGAAAGGTTGGCCCTAGCTGTCTTCAAGCCCACCTCATCTCCAGCTCTGAAGGCAGCGTTCCGCGTCTTCAGGAGTCCGTAGACCTCCCCTGTTAGCCACGGCTTCTGGTTGGCCCGGACAGTGATGGTCTTTGTGACTGTTACATCATCAATACACTTGGTGATGTAGGCAGTGACAGTCTCCGAGTACTCCTGGAGGTCTGTGGTGTTATTGTATGTGGCAGCCTGCTTAAACATATTCCAGTCAGTGGTGTTAAAACAGTCTTGAAGAGCCTCTGACGACCCTTCCGGCCACACTTGTATCTGTTTGTGAACTGGTTTGGTGACTTTAACATGGCAAGACCATGAAAATACATTTTACAGCATTGGTCTAGCTCATGCTGGAATCCGTTCAGTAGCCCAGTGCATTCATAAAATGAAATTCTGTCATTTGATATAGCACAGCAGGGATAAATACCCAGTACGACTTGTGATAGAGTATAAGCAAACATTACTCAGCCTTTTAGAGTCGATTCGACTGAAATTCAGTTGACTTATAGGTCAAAGCAGACCAGTCAGCGAATTACTGCCTGACTGCAACAGGGGCAGTGTGACATTCACCTCTTTGGCTCAGTATGGTTGTGTTTGTAGAGCAGTTCCTTGTGCTCTGACTAGCGCTGGGTTTGCTGTCTATTTGCACAGCTTTTTAATAGATACACGGTCAATGTAAGTTAGATTTACTGAGCTAATTAGTGTGAACAGACAGGCTTAAAAGAAGCTCACTTGGCAGGCTTGTCTGAAGTTGAGGCTTGGCTGGCTGCTAAATGTTTCAAATACCTTTTCTGCCTTTAATTAAAAGTTTATCTTTTGTTAATGAAGGAATGTTTCTTATTTAACTACAGTGTTGTGCAGAAGCTAGCCAAAAGTAGCAATGCAACCAATTTAGCATTTTTCACTAGCATAACTGTCTGTTCCCAAAATAGTTGTTTATCATTAGCATGCTAGCTTTTGTTATAAATAGCATTATAGCTTGACAGAATGTCACATTGCTTTGTAGCATTGTGCTGTGCACTATTTAGCTGGTGTAAGAATAAAACATGTTAGGTTTCTTTTTGTCAAGATACTTTGGAAATTCAGAGTCATTTTGGCAAATCATTTCATTGGAATATTGGGAATCATTATTGCATTATCCCATAATTTCCACTTGCCCATATTCATGGTGTAGTCTGAAAGAATTCACGCATAAAGTCATAAGTGAATCAATTCAAATATATTCACAAATCATCACTCAATACCACTCAACCCTCACTGTACATGTGGAAGAATTGACAATAAAGCAGACTTGACTTGAATAGTGTTCAAAAGCCATTGTGTATCATTTTACTTTTTTGTGTATAGTAAAATAAATATTTAGTTAAAAGTGTGGTCACAATTGCCATTGTTCAGTGAATTTTTGCGCACAAAATCCAGACTTTTCAATCAGAATCTAAGCAATCTTACATTTTGCACATGGCGAAAGATTTCCCCGCAGATTTTGCAACATGTTCAAGTTGGTCAGGGGATTTGCCACATTAAGCAATGCGAAGTTGCCTGGTTTGAAAGTGACTTCTGTGTGAGCAGTGCTTCATCGTTACTTTTTTGCCTGCGAAATTTCGCTAATGTGACAAAACCTTAAAATGAAAATTACCTTGTAACCTGGCAAACTCAACACAGGTTGATAGCTTAAATTATTGATGTTGTATCTTTTTTTCGCTTGTACCTGGACTTCACCCCTTCTGTTCTTGTGTTAGGAGGTGGTGGCTGGGCTCCAGAACGAACAGACAGGCTACGATGGCTACAGGTGGATCTGCGAGAACGGGTCGAGGTCACAGCTGTGGCGACCCAGGGTCGTTTCGGGAGCCCTGATTGGGTTACGGGTTACATGTTGCTTTACAGTGACACAGGAAGAGCTTGGAAGCAGTTCAGACAAGAGGACAACATAGGGGTAAGTTTTCCAAGTACTCTTATAAATAATCCATCTTTTATTATATTTATAATGCATTAGTACTTCGCAATAAGTACTGTAAAAGCTTTCCGGATAATGTGAATCAGGGGGGCTTTTATGACTGGAATAAAATGCATGCACACCCATAATCATTAAGCGTCTGTGTCTTTAACTAAATCAAAATAATTTATAGGATAAATTAATGCATCCTCCCATGCACTGTCAGACACTGTCGGCACACACTTCCCATCGAAAACCAGCCACCCACAAAACGTTCAAACTTTAATTACCGACTTGAATTTCACTTAATCGCCTAAACTAAGATTAAATACACCTTCTATCTTGAGTGACGTGGCTTTATATCCCTGACAAAACTTATTTCATGGTCTCCTGACCTCACTGGTCACTGGCAGTGCAGCTGAAATCCTTGTCTACCCAACTTGAATTACGTTTTCTTTTTTGGGTAGTTTTATTTTGACAACTTTGGAATCGATCAGCACAGCCCTTGCGCCACAAGAGACAGTGGTTGCATTGCCTCCACACTTACAGGCAAACAAATGGGCTTCACCCTCCTCTTCTGAATCAATACTAGTCATTTCAAAGCTCCATCATTCCACGGCGTTCTTATTTAGCCCGACTCGAAGAGATCTGGGGCGAAACATTCCTGAGATCTTACTTGCCATCTCCATCGTCTCTCATTATGAAAGCTTGGATTCCTCCTTGTAATCATCGAAGCTAAACAAACACAGAGAGCCGTAGGAGGAGGTGGAGGTGGTGTATACATTTTCTGCTGATAATTCATCTCATTACAACTTTATTTTTATTTAATTTTTTTGTTCGATGATGGTTTAATGTTTGGTTCTTTTATCTTCCAACCAGCAGGAGGAAAAAAAGGTGCTGATTAGTTTGAGAACAGAGTTTAATGGAAGTTTTCGAAGGTGTGAAGCATTTTAATGAGTAGAAGATTAAAAGATGTGGAACATTTTTAAAGAGCAGTAGGTGCCTCCTGGTCATGCCACTTTTCTGGTAGGCTCTACAGCTGGAGGTAGGACCCCCAGCTATTCTAAAACTGGAGGTTTAGATTAGCAGCAACGCTTTGAGTGCATCTTAAAGAAACTAACGTTGCCAGCGGCACCCCGCTAACTTTTTGTGTTAGTTTTTTCAATCTTAGGTAAATGCAGCTTGGCAAAAGTTCAGCTCTATGTATTGATAATAAACTCTGAATTTAGAAGAGTTTCTTTGGGGTAAACCTATATGCTAATTGAGACTATGTTGACTAACGTGCCTGCAGAAAGCTAACCATTAACATTCCCAGTAACTTCAATGTCAGTTTTTCGACTTCTGTAAGTGACCTTCATTAGCAACTATGAGCAGTCAATGAAGAAACAGAATGATGAAGTAATTGTTTGCAAGCACATGCTATCTAGCCAAACCTTAACACAGGAGTGCTAACAATGTACAGAGCCAACATCTGCACCTTAGACACTAAATAAACCTGAAAATATCTCAAAGTTTATGAAAACCTCACTAACGAGATGTTAATAGATGTGGGAGAGCTAGTAACACATTCAGATGTGGTCACATTAGCAAAAAATGTGGCGTGATTAACTCCCTTCATGCAAAATTTCCCATCACATAAATTCCCTTTTGAAATGAGTGTTTTTTGTCCATGAAAATTCGCCAAACGGCGGGAAATGTGGCTACATCTCTACAAAGGGCTTCCATCCAGCAGAAGAACCTCTTTCGACATTATATTGACTCATTAACACATGAAGTGCACATACTAAGGTCAAATCTTGGAAAGTTACTGTTGTGCAAGCTAACATTTTCTTCCTCCTGTAGACTTTCAGTGGAAATGCAAATTCAGATGGGATTGTTCACCACAAGCTCTCACACTCCATAAGAACACGGTTTCTGCGGTTCTTGCCAGTGGACTGGAGTCCCGGGGGATGGATGGGGTTTAGAGTGGAGGTCTACGGCTGTGCATACAGTGAGTACTGAATGTACATTTGGTGTGTAATTGGTACTTTATGTATTCACAATGAAAGCTTGATTGAAATGGATATTTGTCCTATCTATTTTTTAAATCCATCGTATTGATTTTATTGTGAATAGAATGATGCAACTGTGTCTATCAGCACATGCTAACTAACCAAACCTGCCAACAATATACAATGCTAAAAAATGTAGAAAATATCTCCGTGTTTACCAACTGCAAGCTCATATTCAGTTAGGTAGCACTTTGGAAAACCAGGGTATTTCTGCATTCATTTTAGTTTTATCGTACAAGCCAACCAGCTAAATGAGCAGCAATATATTTCCAGTGCAGAAAGTGCAGATTTTCTTCAAATCTTTAGGAGATGGGAGCTGTTGTTTCAAAAGTTCAGCTAGTCTGTTTTTAGCTGTAGCTAGTTCACTGTCATGTTGCTTTACTGCAGTCGGGTTGAGTTGGTTTAGCCCTGCCTTCCCTGGGTATCAAAGTGCAGAGTAACAATCAATCGGTTACCTCAAGGGTAGCCAGCACCACATGCCTTGCGCTTGAAATATTTATAACGTAGCCTTGCTAGTGCTCGTTTTCTCTCTTTTTTTTGCTTCCCCTACTCTCTCCTTGTTCCTTTCTCTCAGTCTCTCCTCAGGTGCTTTGTATTTGTAGTCTGTGCACTAGCAGCACCGATTGTCAATTCAAAGCTTGACTCGGCGACCTATCACCGCCATGTTTATTCTCTAAGCGTTAATTTCGTGAGATAGGGCGGAATGTGACACCGCTGGGGGCGACTCGGTTTACTGTGTTGATCAAACATGATAAGTGAGTGCTGACCACACAGTATTTCAGTAATAGGGTTTGATAACGGAGACGCTAGTGCTTTCTCAAAGTCAGACCACTGGCAGGTTAGCATTAGCATTAGCGCCGCTTGCATTCCAAAGGAGCCGTGAATGAATCAGGCAGTGAATTAGTGCTCGGTAATTACATTTATAATTAGCCTTGCGCTAGTATGTACCGAACATACAATGGCTTCACACGGCGGTGTTCAATGTTAGCACAAAGGGCATATGAACATGTCTGCTAACCTAAATTCCAGGGAAGAAATACAGAGGACAAATATGAAAGGGGGAAAACAGAAAATGTGGTGTCAAATAGGGGGTAAAATGAATTCAACCATGTCTGACACTTAATAAAGAGAGAGACAGAAAGTAAGCGCACACGTACAGGATAGCGCATGGTCTCCCTACATTCATATTTGTCTTCTGTGGGATAAACCGGACGTCCTAAGTGGTGCATTGGCCTTATTCATGCACTGCTGAAATGCTCCTCAAGTCAATTAGTTTTAAATCTGTCAAGTGCCTCTGCTGCTAACTGTAATTTAAGGCCGTGACTTCGTGGTGTAAACTGTTTGTGTGTATGTCTGAAATGGGAAGTGTGTAGCAAGAGCATAAGTCTGTCTGTGTGTGTCTGTGTGTGTCTGTGTGTGTGTGTGTTCCTGTATAGTCATTAATTCACACTGGAACACTGCTGTGTTGATGCCACCAAGAGACCCACAGATAAAGTGAGGTCTAATTCTGAGCTTGTGGGCAACTGTGTGTATGTCTTAAGCAATAAACAGCCCCACACAGAATGTGTTTTCACCCACATTTTCTGTGCTGAGTAACTGGGAAAATTCACAGAATTGTATACATTTTTTTGTAATTTTTTTTTTTTTTCAATCTGATAACATCATTTTTTTATTATTATTATTATTATTATTATTATTATTATTATACATTTTTTTGTAATTTTTTTTTTTTTTCAATCTGATAACATCATTTTTTTATTATTATTATTATTATTATTATTATTATTATTATTATGATGTGTTCCTATTTGTATTTTATTTTATTAATTGCAATGTATATCATTTTAACCTTTTAACATTAACAATAAATAAACAGCAATAAGATGTCAACAAAATACAAACAATTTTTCAAAAATATTTTAGATCAGTATGAAATGGCAATCTCAGACCACTTCCATATTTTTAAGTGAAATAAGATTCAGAGAGGAAAATATATATTCATCTAATAATAATATTTTATTTCAGAATTATTTCAATTCACAAATTGTTTTATTTAATGATAATGATTAGATCATGAAACCCTTTTCATGATCCAATCATTATCAATATATAAAACAATTTGGATTCAGAAATACGAAGTCAGCGTTGAATGACTTTGCGATAAATTTAGTCTTTATTCTCATCTCTGTGGGCACAGATTTCATGCGGGCAGTAAGATATACAGAGAGAATATACGTTTATTTTACCATCTACAATCCTAAATAATAAATTATTCAATCATGATATAAATCCACCGTGTGTTGTGTTTAGTGAGCCGTCTGGCTGAGTTCAGATGCAGTCGCGAGTTTGAACTTCATTGTTTTTGTTCTTTCCCCTCAGGAAGGATTATACAATATGCATTAGTTTTTCCTCCCCTTAAACTTGGCAGCATTTTCAACTTCTCTTCTTTCTATCCTTTCAGTTCTCAAGGACATCATTTATGTAACTTCTATGTTTATTTGGTGATTATTGTTGTGCCTCTTAGATTGAAAGACTTTGAGATAAAGATAAATTTCTTTATCATTACATCTTGATATGCATTGCGCCTCCATCAAGACAGCAACTCATGCAAAATACGAAAACCAAACACATTCGTCTGATCTCCCCACTTTTATCTAACTCAGTCTCATTGCGCTTGCTGATGTTCCTGGACCCTCTGTGTTAGTTCTATATTCAGCAGACGGCTCCGAGCTCTTTGTGAGGCTTTGCTTGTCACGGCTAGTTAGCTTCAGTCTCTCGCACTCCAGCATCCGGCGAGGAGAGAGATGGAGAAAGAGAGCAAAAACTTAATGTCTGAACTCTGAGCCTGGGTCAAAATCCACATTTCTGCCTTTTACTGCCTAGGGTAGAATTAGTTCTGAAGGGTTGCTTCGAGACAGGCCTCATATTTCTTTCAATTCTGGCCAAAGATAAATTAATCTGACCCTAACTCTTAAAACGGGTTTTTCTTTATCATTGCAGTTCTTCTTTTGTCTCGTTGTAAATGGTCTTGCTCCTAATAAATGAGCTTGTAATCCATCTTCCTTAGGTGACATTTTGCAGACTTTGAAAACAACAAGCACATTTAATTTCTGTAATTTGGCATAGTTCTTAGTAAAAATCAAATATTCAGTTGGAAAAATAGTATGTTTTATTAATGAAAGTTGTTAATAATAATAATAATAATAATAATAATAATTTAGTATTTCAGTATTGCTTTACCAGAGCTGTAGGACTTTATTTTACTTTATTTTATTTATTCTTTTGTTGGGTTGTTGTTGTTGTTGTTGTTTATGCTTTGCATTTTGCTGTGTTGTTTTGCTTTTTGTTTTGTTGTGCTTTGTTTTTTTATTTGCTTTTCTTTGCTTTGGGTTTTTGTTTTTAATTTGTTTTTGCTTTGCTTTGTTTTTTGATTTGTTTTTGTTTTATTGTGCTTTGTGGGGTTTTGTTGTTTTGATTCGTATTGGTTTTTTTTTTAGTTCTTTGTGTTTGTTTTGTTATGTTTGTTATGTTGTTATGTTTTGCTTTGCTCTTTTTTGTTGTGTTGTATTTTGCTTTGTTTTTGTTTTTTTTGTGTTATAAAAGATTGTGAAAACAAGCACTTTTTATTTTAGAAAAACATTTACTGGAAAATTGTACAAAATATGAAAGTTTTTAAGAATAGGTAAATACTTTTTTTTTTCTTGTTTAATATTTATGACCATGATGTATTCTTTTTTTCCCCTTCCACTTCTTAAGAGTCAGATGTTGCAGATTTCAATGGCAGGAGCTCTTTGCTGTACCGGTTTAATCAGAAGTCCACCAGCACTGTGAAAGACGTCATCTCTCTACGGTTTAAGAGCCAGCGTGGGGATGGGGTCCTTGTGCATGGAGAGGG
Organism: Sinocyclocheilus anshuiensis; assembly: GCF_001515605.1. NCBI lineage: Eukaryota > Metazoa > Chordata > Actinopteri > Cypriniformes > Cyprinidae > Sinocyclocheilus > Sinocyclocheilus anshuiensis. Next base: position 1,085,157 of record NW_015548207.1, on the reverse strand, counting down.
ACAAAGAGGTGATTACATCACCCTAGAGCTGCATAAGGGCCGACTGGCCCTGCATATCAACCTGGGTGAGTGAGAGTTCTCTCTATACCTTTTAAACTCAAAACCAAAGGCCTGAAACGTACTCTGTGCAAGATTGTGGCCACAAATGCTTTGAAAAAGCTTGATTTGATGCATTTGCATGTTCAGAATCGTGGCAGATATTTGTAACACAGTGTGTTGCATTCTCAGTGTTGCCACAGGGGGGTGCTAATGCAGGCATTTGCAGTTTTAATTTTTTCTTTAAGGTCAACTATCGTGCAAATTACTTTTTTTTTTTTAACTTTGAATTATTTTATTTGAATTACTTTATATGATGATATGATCTTTAGTAGTGCATCTCAATTTTGCAAATAATGTTGCTTTCCTGCATCCAGGGACTAAATCGGTGTTTTAATTTCTGAAAGTTATTATGCAAATTACACAAAATAACATTTAAGTGTACACTAGAACACAAATTAGCCTCAAATCTAATATGTGTGGACTAAAAACCACAAAACACCTATTTTGGAGAGATTCAAACTCACATAGCTCTTCTATCACTGCAGCAAGAGGAAGTGTTCATAGACACTATCGTGGTATCTTACTGTAATCACATGAGAGGCAGTTGCGAAACAAAGACTTGATTAAGAGGCCAAATCTGCGCCGTAATCACATTTAAGTGTATCAAGCTGTCACAAAGAACGGTCTAGAGTTCCAGCGCTTTCCGAGCCTCGTGTTCAATTAACACCAGCAGTCAGATGGAATAAGTTGTGCGTTACGCTAAGAGTGGCGTCGAGCTCTGATTGCTAAGTATACCGAGCCAAGATTGTGTTGATGCTGTTTATCAGGACAATGTTTTTCATTTAAATTTGCATTCGCCCTCTATCTGAAAGCCAAAAAAAGCTCTCAAAGCTAATTTCAGACGCTGTATATTGTCTCCTTCATGGGTAAATCTCACTATAATGTGTCTCCTTTACATTTCTCTCCAAAATCAGAAAAAGATTATATTACTTAAAGAAAATGAGGCTTATTTTTGAGACATTAATTCACCGTCACTTTTGGAGAAATATTTGGTTAATTGTTATGCAATTAATTTAACTATGCAACACATTAATGGTGCTAGAAATAAGCTTACTTTTCTTTATGCAAAATATAATTTCGTACTTCTTTCTTTTGATTTTGTGGTGAAATATGAGCTGAACATGTTCCTGACAGGCTTCTCTCACTTTGCCAAGATACGCTGTTCTTTCTGTTCTTTTATCATCAATACAGCAGGTTTCTTTCCAGGAAGTTCAGAAGGATCAAACAGAGGAGACAGCACATGGCACACCTTTCCTAAGCTGTTTATGGCTCGTTTTGAGAATATGTGCTGAAAAAGAGACCGTTTGATAATTTTCTTTCTAAGGTTGCCCATTATAAAGATGCTATAAAATTAGCAACTGATAAAAAGTTTGCTTCTGACAACATTTTAATTTGTGTTTCAGTTGCTAGCATAATATAAATGGGATTTGATTTATATGCACCTTTATACATTTTGGTTAACTTATACAGGTGCACATTAAAACTTAAAACCAAAAATTTGAAATGTTGCCTAACTGAAATAAATAGCGAGTTGAAGTGCTAAAATTACTAAAAAAAAAAGAAAAAAAATCAAATAAATTAAAGCTAAGTAGTATATAAATTGTAGGATATAAATAATACTAAAATAACACAGCTAAACAGTATGTTTCTGGTGAATTTCTTAAACATAAATAAATGCATAAACAAAGCAACAACAAGAGGCGATGGTGCAAAACTAAAATTCAATCCTTAAATTTTATATTTCTTTCTCTCTTTTTCTCTCAAGACGACGTTAAGATATATCCTAGCAGTGGCCATGTCTCTGTGTTTCTGGGTAGTCTTCTGGACGACCAGCACTGGCACTCCGTCCTGATCGAGCGATTTAACAAACAGATCAACTTCACTGTGGACAGACTAGCCAAACATGTGAGGACGGGTGGGCTGGATGATTCACTTGAAGTCGATTATGAGGTGAGAATGTTTTTGGTTACTTTAATTACATTTTTTACAATTTTGTACAGTCAATTAGCAGATCCATATAGAGATCCTTAACCGTAGTTTTTATTAAAGACCCCATGTTTCATGGCTTGTTACGTTTGAGCTCACCTCACATTTAGCAGATATTTGCATCTTTAAATTTACAGACTTATCCAGGAAAAATAATTTATATATTTCATTTATTACTTTATATTTATTTAATATGTATTACTTTAAGGGATCTTGAATACATGTATTTATTTATTATTAATTCAAATTAAATAATTTTAGACTATTAACAGTTCAATCAGTTATTTCTTCTTTTGATCTTTTTTTCAGTTAATTGTATTTACATTGTATATTTATGTTGTTTACATTGTTTCTATGTTGCTTTTTGAAGTGCATTTTATGAAATATGCAAGTAAAATGCATGCAAAATATAATAATAAATAATTTATTAATGAAGTACACAAAATTTTTTAAGCTAAACTTTGAAGTGCATTGAAGTGAATTACTATTTGTAATAATAATATTATTTTATATATTAACGAAGTGCAGCAAATGAAAATAATTTTATGAAATACGCTATGCAAGTAACATTATAATAATAATAATAATAAATTTTTGTTGTTTATATTGTTGCATTTAGAAGATAATTAAATGAAATGCGCTATGCAAGTAACAACAACAACAATAATAATAATAATAATAATAATAGATTTTGTTGTTTATACTGTTGCATTTAGAAGAGAATTTGGTTACACTTTATTTTAAGGTGTCCTTGTTACAGTGTAATTATACATATAAGTACTGAGTAATATTAATTAACTACATGTACTTAATATATGGTTAGGGTTGGGATTTTGGTTTGGTTTTTGCATGTAATTATGCATAATTATTTGTTATTATAATAGTAAGTACATGTAACATGTGTAACAAGGACACCTTAAAATAAAGTGTTACCGAGAATTTTATGAAATGCACTATGCAAGTAACATAATAAAAATAATTGCAAAATATATTTTTGTTGTTTATATTGTTGCACTTTGAAGATAATTTTATTAATTATGCTTTACAAGTAATAATAATAATAATAATTCTAATTCTAATATTTACTGTTTACTATTTTTTTATATGCCCCAAAAACAGTGCATAAAATGCTGTAGATTGTTGATTGGACCAACATAATAGCTTGTGTACTTGTAACATGTTGGTTTAAAGAGTGACCTTAATCATGTAATTTTGATTAGTTAAGAGCGTAACACCTCAAGCGCCAAATCACTTGGCCAATGATTGGACACGTTTCCCGCTATGTTGTAAAACCTCTCCATTGCTGTTGTTTTCCCATTCATTTCACAAAGCTCAGCTTTGGAGGAATCCCTCTTCCCGGTAAACCAGGCACGTTCCTGAGGAAAAACTTCCATGGATGTATGGAGAACCTCTACTACAATGGGGTCAACATCATTGACTTAGCCAAACGACGCAAACCTCAGATCTACAGTGTGGTGAGGATGTTTATCTTATACATTTATTATTGATCATCTCATACATTTGTTATTGTTGTTGTCAGAGCCATGAAAAAGCTATAAAATAAGAAAAATTACCACAGGTCTTGATGAATTAGCAATCCCATCCCATCCTATCCATAATGGATGGTTCTTGACCTGAGTATTTAGTGATTTTTCCCTAATAGCACCAGCATGGAAAGGTGCCAGAACTTGTGTCTGTGGATTGTGATGAATTTTGGTAGTTGGAGCACAAACAGTGTTTGCAAAGAGATTGATTTATATTTTCATTCACATTAGTTTTCACCTGCATTTTTCCAGAAATGCATCTTAACGCTGGTGTAGTTTTCTGTGGAACTGGTCAGCAGGGAGCGAAATGGAGCCATTCGGATTTTTTTGAGTCGTCGCCAGTATACTATGGCACCACAAGGGAGCTTTTTAAGAGAATGAATTGTGGTTTTGTCCACATTATTTCCACAGTGCTTAGAGCCGTGTCATTAAAATATCTTTTACAAGGTGCGCAATCACTCTCCAAGAGCTGCTCGGGCCTTAGATTACACCTCATAAATGATCCACTGACGAATACCTCATAAAATCCAACTCGCCAAAGGTCTGGGGACTGAATTACAGTCATTTTGAAATGAAGGAAGGGTTTTAATGAGAGGAATGGCTTTGTGTAATGACACGTTTCTGCTTATCTGACTACTCCACATGTGTAATTTTCATATGCCTGTTTTATTTCATGTTGTTTTGGTTGTATTGAGATATTATCCATAAATATACAGTTTATAATTGAAGATCAAAGCAATAAGTCACAAGAGGCGTGTTTTATAGTTGAGTTATTTGAAATTTGAATGTTTATGGCCTTGTAAACTGAGAGATGATGGATGGATGGATGCCTAGATGGATACCTAGATGGATATGAATGGATGGATGGATACCTAGATGGATATGGATGGATGGATGGATAGATGGATACCTAAATGGATATGTATGCATGTATGGATGGATGGATGGGTACCTAGATGGATGGATGGATATGAATGGATAGACAGAGAAATGGATGGGATGGATTGATGGAGAACTAGATGGGTATGGAATAAGGGATGGATGGATGGATGGATGGATATAACCTGATAGATATATATAGATATAGAACTATGTTGATAAAGAACTGGATAGATAAAGATGGATAGAGAACTAGATGGATATGGAACTAGATAGATATAAGGGCCTTTCGCACCGCTTTAGTTCCAGAACTAAATGTACAGTACTAAAGTACTGGGACGATTTTGCGCAAACTATTTCCCAGTACCATGTAAAGGGTTGCATTCGCACCGACAGTGTGTACTAAGAAGTGACGTAAGCCGGTCGACAGTGTCGTCATTTGTGCGCGGCGTTCAACAACAGAAACAAAGAAGAACAACATTAACAACAGGAGGATGGAGGACGCTGTGATCGGAGCTGTGTTTTTGTTGTGTCTCGCAGGTTTCACAATAATGGACATGGAAAGTCGACGTATACGTAAAGCGATTGAAAGAACGGAAAGGAGGACTAAGAATCTCCAATGACAACTGGCAGTGCTATATTTGCTGCAAGTGCCTGCACTTCAGCGTCCGTCCATCTATCGCTGTTCTCCATACTTGCAAAATAAGTTGACACAATGTTTACAGTATGTTTACACAGCGTTTTAAATCATGGCGGGTGAGGGCGTTTCCGTACGCGTTTGGCCAATCAATGTCTACTTACGTCACGATTAGTACCAGTTGTGCTGGTTAGACCCTGCTCCGGAGTAGGAGCTAATTTGGTTCTCGAAAAAGGCAGTCCGGTACTAAAATCGCACCCAGTTCCGGCGGTGCGAAAACGCCAAAAAGTGGGTAGTTCCACAATTAGTTCTGGTACTATGAAAAGGTTCCCGCGGTGCGAAAGACCCTATTGATGGATAGACATAACCTGACAGATATAGAATTAGATAGATGAAGATGGGTATATAAGATATAGATGGATATGGAACTAGATGGATATAGAAACTTAGAGCAAGATATATGACCTTGTAGACTGAGAGATGATGGATGGATGGATGGATGGATACATAGATGGATATGAATGGATGGATCGAATACCTGAATGGATATGTATGTATGGATGGACGGGTACCTAGATGGGTATGGAATAAGGGATGGATGGATGGATGGATGGATATAACCTGATAGATATAGAACTAGGTACCATATGTTAGAACCATCTAACTGGATAGATAAAGATGGATAGAGAACTTGATGGATGTGGATGGATATAGAACTAGATGGATATGGAACTAGATAGATATAGATGGATAGACATAACCTGACAGATATACAATTAGATAGATGAAGATGGCTATATAACTAGAGAGATATAGATAGATATGGACCTAGATGGATATATAAATTTACATTTACATTTAGTCCTTTAGCAGATGCTTTTATCCAAAGCGACTTACAAATAAGGAAATTTAGAGCAAGATATATAAATGTGACTATATATACAGTATATAGGTTTTCATCAAGTTTGCACTCAAGTCCTGAAAGTTGACAAAGAGAACCAAATCAAACAAGTGAGATGAAAATATACATTTTGTCATTTATTTATTCCAGGAAAATTGCGAAATATTACATATCTGTGAGTGGCAAACGTATGTGAATCTCTAGGACTAGCAGTTAATTTGAAGGTGAAGTTAGAGTCTATCTGTTCAGAGGTGTTTTCAAACAGTGGGATGACTATCAGGTGTCAGTGCATGCCCTGTTTTCAAAGTCTGATCATGTTTGTGGAAGTGAATCGTGGCACGAACAAAGAAGATCTCTGAGGATCTCAGAAAAAGAGCTGTTGTTGCTCATCAGGCTGGAATAGGTTACAAAACCATCTCTTATGAGTTTGGAATCCACAAATCCACAGTCAGACAAAATGTGTACAAATGGAGGAAATTCAAGACCACTGTTACCCTACCCAGGGTAACGTCTAAGCAACTAAAGGCCTTTCTCACATTGGCTGATGTTAATGTTCATGAGTCCACCATCAGGAGAACACTGAACCACAATGATGTGCATGGCAGAGTTGCAAGGAGAAAGCCACTGCTCTCCAAAAAGAACATTGCTGCCTGTCTGCAGTTTGCTAAAGATCATGTGGACAAACCAGAGGACTACTGGAGAAAGGTTTAATCGATAGATGAGACCAAAATGGAAATTTTTAGTTTAAATGAGAAGCATTATGTTTGGACAAAGAAAAACACTGCATTCCAGCTTAAGAACCTTATACCATCTGTGAAACATGGTGGTGGTAGTATCATGATTTGGGCCTGTTTAGCTGCATCTGGGCCAGCACGGCTTGCCATCATATCGATGGAACAATGAATTCTGAATTATACCAGAAAATTTTAGAGGAAAATGTCAGGACATCTGTCTGATAACTGAATCTCAATAGAAAGTGGGTCATACAGCAAGACAACGACCCCAAGCACACAAGTCATTCTACCAAAGAATGGTTAAAGAAGAACAAAGTTAATGTTTTGGAATGGTCAAAGTCAAAGTCTGGACCTTAATCCAATTGAAATGTTGTGGAATGGCCTGAAGCAAGCAGTTCATAGGAGGAAAACCAACCAACATCACAGAGTTGAAGTGGTTCTGTACTGAACCACTATATAATAGATGGATGGATGGATGGGCTATTTTTAAGCAGCTGTTTTAGTAGGAATATTTGGGCGTAAATCCCTGATAATGACAGTATTTTTATGATACAGTACTGGAATATACATCCACAGGCCTGCTTTATTTTTCTACATTTTCCCAGTTCTGAGGCTCGAGGAAACACAGTCCTCTGAATCAAGCAACTTTTGCGAGTTCCCATTCTCATAGTCTCATACTGTTAGCACCCGTTTCCCCACTGTGATTGTGTAATAGCTTGTCGTCGGCTGTTATATCACGTCACATCAGTGCAGTGGACTACACCAGAGCACAACTAATCACTGCAGCCATTAATCTGGCCCACATGCTGGATATTGCATCCTTTAATGGACGCAATTAGAACCGGGAGGGAGTTCAATGGGACTCTGGTACTAATGACAGAGCGGTCTGAATCCTATTTATTCCATGCCACCCTCTGAGTGTAACGAATCATCCACTGAAGGCGAGTTGAAGTGAGAACCCAAGTGCAGCTTTATTTACAGTGATCCAAACATCCAAACATAATCCGAGACTTGACTTGACATGAACAGACTTGACTTGACTTGACTAGGCATGAACAGACTTGACGAGGTATGAACAGACTTGACATGAACAGACTTGACTTGGCATGAACAGACTTGACATGAACAGACTAGACTCACCAACAGCGGGATAAATACATTCAATACACGACAAGGGCACAATGGGAACATGAAGCTACTTATAGGAAACAAGAGGGTCACATGACAAAAACAAACCAATGGGAAACGACACATGACTAAGACAACCAATCAGAACATGTCACAATGAACAGGGGAACCAATGGCATGAATACATGAGGGCAAGGGAAGCATGACACAAACAGGGACCATGAAACAATTACAAAATAAAAGACAGGCCATCGTGGCCGGGGGCTCAGGCGTGGCGGCCATCGTGGCCGGGGACTCAGGCGTGGCGGCCATCGTGGCCGGGGACTCAGGCGTGGCGGCCATCTTGGCCGGGGACTCAGGCGTGGCGTGAGCAGACTCTGAAATGGCGGCCATGTCATGACGAGACTCTGGATGATCAGCTGCGACGTAACGAGACTCTAGAAGGGCGGCCATGGGAAAACATGAACATGAAACAAAACCCAAAACACCACATTACACTGAGATTTTCACAGCAGACACCTCCACTCGCTCTCAATTATGCAGTAAATTTTCAGCGAGGCAAATATACAGGCTCCTAAGGGCCTTTGGAGCCCAATTAGAGCCAGCCAATGAGGCATGGTGTCTCTTGAGCGACTAGCATGATCGTAGTGGGACTTCAGAGCGTATGTGGGATACACTGTGCCTGGGATTACTAGGGTCAAAAGGTCTAGGACTTTTTAATGTCTGTTATATTGCATTTGAATGTATCCTAACCTGTTTGATTCGACCAGGGCAGACTTTTGACGGCAAAAAAATAAAAAATAAAAAATAAGATTTTTGCATTTACTTGAGAAGCTTTGTTTTCATAGAATATGTTATTCGCAAAATGAAATGTATTTTTCTAACTTAATATGTTTGTTTCCAAATTGTTTCTATCTTGTTTTGTAAAAAAGATCAGTCATGAATAAATCAAACTTTATTATGGTTTCTGCTTTAAAACAAGAAAAAATAGTTATTTTAAATAACTGTTATTTATTTATTTTTGGAAGTAAAATAGGAATGCAAATACTCTTTGCTGCTGACTGTAATTTAAAATATATTATCTAAAAACTATTACTATTATTATTATTATTATAAAATGATAATATAATAATATGTATTTATTTATTTATTTATTTATTTATTTATTAGAGTATTGCTTTTACTTAGAAATACTTCATTCTGAAACTAAAATAATTGTGAATGTGGTGTGTGTTGACTTTAAATTGACATATTATCATAAAGCGAATATTTATCTATCTATCTATCTATATATCTATTGAAAATTCAAATGTTGTTTCCTGTTGGCTTTTATATAAAAAAAAAATATTATTATTATTATTATTTTATTTTTTTCAGAGTAATGTTTTTACTCAGAAATACTTCATTACGGAAGTAAATTGGTAATGCGAATGTTGTTTCCTGTTGGCTTTTATAAAAAAATGTTTATTATTATTTTTTTTATTATTTATTTTTTTATTTTTTTCAGAGTAATGTTTTTACTCAGAAATACTTCATTATGGAAGTAAATTGGTAATGCGAATGTTGTTTCCTGTTGGCTTTAATTAGTTATATTTCCTTCTAGATGGAGTAAAGTGTGTCTCCACAGTCTTCAGGTGTTTCTGTGGTGTTTAGGGTTTTATTGGATTGTGTTTAGCTAGCGCTCCGTCACCTCCTTACTTAAAGAATCCAGACACATTATTTTTCCTCTAGCGGTTCACCATGCGATAGGCCCACGGTCTGGAGCCGGTCCTGTTGTGCCTCGCTGTCTGAGACCACACAGAAAGACAGATCAATGGACTGTCCACTATATAGTCCAGTGCCATTGGACTGTTGGTCTAAAAACAGACCTCTATTCTGTTTCCGTGGAGACCTGCAGTCTTCGAAGTCCTGACATTTGACTTACTGTTTATTCCCCTGTCGCTCAGTCTGCCCGCCTGCAGGCAAAACCTGTCAAAGGAAAATAACATATTTCTGCATGGATTTGTGTTTAGATTCAGGGGAAATTGTTTGTTATTGTGCAAACACTGAAATATTTACTACACCAAAATACATTTACACACACATATTCTGATATTTTTACTCTAGTACTCCATTTTAACCCTCTCATAACCTGTCATTTCAGGGGAATGTGACTTTTACCTGCTCAGAGCCTCAACTGGTATCCGCCACCTTCTTGAGCTCTAGCAGCAGTTTCCTGTCACTTCCATTGGATGCTGCCACGGAAACGCTGTCGGTGACGTTCCAGTTCCGGACATGGAACCGGGAAGGGATGTTACTTTCGGCCTGGCTGAGGAGAGATTCAGAGAGACTGCTTCTGCTTCTCATTCATGGGCAGCTTAGACTCACACACCACAGATCAGCGTTGCAAAGCTCTGATATAGTCATCGGTGAGACGTCTACTTGTGTACGTGTATCTTTCTGGAGCTCACCTTTTGGGGTTTGAACATACAACCTTAACACAAAATAATGTAATTTGAATCATAATATTTCAAAAACAAAAATAACAACAACAACAGCAATAAAAATAATAATAATAGCTGTCAGCCGAAATCTTTATCCAATGGTTCAAAAAACAAAATAATGATGTAATTTGAATAATAATAATAATAATAATAATAATAATGACAATAGCTAATAACACCATAACCGAGACGTTCCCCTTCAGTCAGTCACTTTCGGCGTTACGTCGATACTGACGAATGGGTTCATTTGGAAAGCGCCACAACCACTGAACTATGTCACAGGTTTTGGTGATGCAGATGCTGGCAGGCTCAAGTGTGGCAAGTAACAACTGGCACCCCACATCGTAACCTACCCAGTGCATCATTGCAGGGGCGTAGATTACGCGGGGGACCCAGGGGACGTGTCCCCCTCACTTTTAATATCACGTAAATTCGTCCCCCGCACTTTTTCGGGCAAGTGTGTTCGCATAGAGGTTTTCAAGAGCCAGTGTGAATAAATATATATTTAAATTCAAAGAGACAGGATAGTCTGTGCATGATCTGATGGTTTATTCGGATCCAGAATAAGGCAAGATGAACATCGCGGAGCGCTAAACACTCATGCAGTGTATGTTTCATTCATACTCGTAGCCGGAGGGCGCTCTCGCGCAGAAAGTCGTACGAGGAAATTCCTAATATGGACAAAAGCGTCCAG
>NW_015548207.1:1070060-1070281 GCF_001515605.1 Sinocyclocheilus anshuiensis | reverse complement strand
AAAGAGTGAAAAATTTAAGGGGGTCTGAATACTTTCCGTACCCACTGTATATATATATATATATATATAACGTTTCTGTCCCCCTCACTTCTGAAACGATGGCTACGCCCCTGCCTCATTGCTAGCCATAAATCTTTCGTACCGGATTGGGACAGAAAGAGCAGTGCTCACAGCGAGGAGGGTCGCAGCTGTTGTTCCTTAACTTTGAGTTCATTGTTGTA
>NW_015548207.1:1033943-1067398 GCF_001515605.1 Sinocyclocheilus anshuiensis | reverse complement strand
ACAGAAATGTTATATATATATATATATATATATATATATATAACGTTTCTGTCCCCCTCACTTCTGAAACGATGGCTAGCCTCATTCCTCATTGCTAGCCATAAATCTTTCGTACCGGATTGGGACAGAAAGAGCAGTGCTCACAGGGTCGCAGCTCGCAGCTGTTGTTCCTTAACTTTGAGTTCATTGTTGTACTCACAACGGGAAAGAGTGCTTTGTGCTCTTTCATATTTGACAATGGTACAGCCGCGACCAGATGATTTACACTAGGGAAGCCAGCCTTAGTCCAAGCAGAGAAGGACATTACGGAGACCACATCCTTCCCAAAGGGAGGTAACATGTGGAGAGTACACATATGGACTGACCAGCTGGGCAGTACTACATATGGCAATCACTGTGGTAGGTCCTGCCTGAAAAGGGGAGGAACTACTACCAAAGCAGAGACTAGACAGAAGTAATTCTGTCAAGGGAAGACATGGGTTTACCAAAAGGGAAAGCGTACCGTGGAAGAATACACACATGGGATCACCAGAAGGGAATCACTATATGTGGGGCACCTAGATCAGTACAGCGGCTGTCCAAAGGGCCAGACAATGCAGGTACTGATCCTGGTCTCAGGCTCCTCCGCCGAGCCTGACAGCTGAAGTGTGCTTGGAGGATGTTCAATCCAGTGTTCGTCAGATGAGGAACACGCCTGGAGAGATGAGATGGCATTCACACCCCCTGTTGAAGGGTGACGGCAGTGCAAGCGAGACACTGAGCCAGTCTTTTCGCCATTTACCTGTTAGTACTCAACACACGGGAAGTGCCCAGGAGGAGGCCACACTCCGAACCGAGTGAGCCCTACTCCTAGGGGCACAGCTCACCTTGTGTTTAGTATGCCAAGGTGATGGCATCCACTAGCCAGTGGGACAACCTCTGTTTGGAGACAGCCTTCCCCTTCTGCTGCCCTCCGAAGCAGACAAAGAGCTGCTCAAAACTTCTAAAGCTCAAGTGCGGTCCACGTAAACACGCATGACACAAACAGGACACAGCAGCGCAAGTGTCCTGGCAGGTGGCTCGACATTGTAGCTGAGGTGTCACGACAGCCTGCACTGGAGCAGATGTAGACACCACAGGGGGATGCCCTCGACAACGAGCAGACTGGAAGCCAACCCGTGGCAGCTTTGTGGCAGTAGTATCATGCCGGAGCAAGATGTGATTGATGGCCTCGGTCTGCTTCTGGGTTGCCGAGAACTGCTGGGCAAAGTCCTCGACAGTGTCTCCGAAGAGGCCAGCCTGTGAGATGGGGGTGTCAAGAAAGCGAGCCTTGTCAGTGTCCCTCATCTCAGCAAGGCTGATCCAGAGATGTCGCTCCTGGACCACTAAGGTGGCCATCGTCTGGCCAAGGGCCTGAGCCTTGATCTTAGTCACCTTAGTCGCACACCGGATGAGAAGAGCAGCACCGTGCTGCATCTAGAACAATTCGTATAGAGAACGATGTGCATACACTCATAAAAAACAATGTGTTCGAATTTTAAAGACAGGCCCACCATCACGGGTAGTAAGGGAGGAGGAGGCAGCAAAGCAGCTTCGGGTAGAGAAAGGTGACTTCGTGACCTCTTCATGCACTTCCAGGAAAAATAGCACTGAGGCGGGTTGCGGCTGCGAGTCGCATCCCGTGCCCTGGAACCAGTCGTCCAGCTGAGAACGCTCTGGGTTGAGTGGAGGCTTCCACTCAAGCCCAATGTTCTCGACTGCCCGGGAAAGCATAGCAGACAGTTCAGAGTCAGACTCTGACTTTGCAATCCTTCCATAAGGAGGAAGCTCAGCAGAGTCCTCATCCTCTGAAGCGCCTGATCCCTCCGATGCTGTGATCGATCTCTGATCCTCCTCTGGAGCCCCAAACAAAACTGTCGGACAGCTGCGAGGTGGCCCAGCAATCTTCTTCGGAAGCTCAACGGCACGTAATACCGTAAAGGAGTGGGAGGTCCGTGTGGACTGGCCTGGTGGAAGAGCTCCCACTGTAACCCTCAGATCTCCCTGAGTGCTAACCAGCGAGGACATCTGCTTCCAAGAAGTCCCAGGCCAGGGAGCAGCTGAGGGGACTTCCACCCTCACAAGGAGGCAGAGTAACAATCTCAAAGTTGCCATGGACATGCGCTCACAATAAGGGCATGAACCATCCACGAACGAAGTCTCAGAATGTTTACGGCCCAGACACGTGAGACATCGATCGTGGCCGTCAGAGGGTGTCAGGAAATGACCACATCCAGAAAAGCACGGACGAAGAGACATCTTTAAAAAGACGCTCTCGTCCGTGTAGCTGTTTAAGGGAAACTGCTCAGGGGGGATCACAGCACTTAACCATGCTATTACTGGCGAAACACTGCTGAATGTGCCATAAACAGAAGTGTCCAACGAAGAGAATTTCGTGCAGGTGATTGTAGAAAACAAGAAGCACATATTGCAGCAACGGTTTGGCTGCGAAGCAAAAATCTGAATGAGCAGATGCATGCTGCCCTCTTATATACCTGTGTGTACAGGGGAGTGGCTGGGCATGCAAATTCCACTCATCAATGTTCATTAGCCTGTTTTTTTACTACTAAACTGCTGCTAGGGCTCCCAAGGGAAACCCCATACATCAGTATCCATGTATCTTTGAAAGTGACTGACTGAAGGGGAAATATATTTTCTTCTTATTAATAATAATGATGATGATGATGATGATGATAATAATAATTTGTTATTGACAATAATATTTTATTGTTGTATTTATAACAACAGCTATTAAAAATATAACATTTGCTGTTATAATTTTATTCATTTCTTTAAATAATAGCTTTTTTAACAATAATATAATTATTGTTATAAATATTATAATAACAACAACAGCTATTATTATTATTTAATCCCAAATATGCCAACTCTTATATGCAAAAAATAAATTGGTTGTTTTGTCGCTGCAAACCACTGTCGATACAAACGCTCCTTTAGTCTAATTATAATTAGCTTAAATTAAGAACAACAGATGTGAAAGGGAAGACCCTCCAAGGGATAAATATACAAGGTTATGCACTTGTCTTCACATTTTGCATCTCCGCCACACAACAACATGAACAAAATCCTATCCCACATGCACACATTCACCCTAAAAGCGTTTACTGAGAATTCAAACAGGATTTTTAGTTGTAAAACACTCTTTGGCAGGCACACCTGTATGTCGACTGAATTTTGGATGCGGCTGCCTGGCAGGCTGCCATTGCAGACGGCAAACTGAATCTCTGCACGTCCCTCGCAAGGGAATAGTGGATTCTCTGCCGGGCTGACATATGCAGATTAACTCGTTGAGCTCCAGCGCACAAACCCCAGATCTGTCAATCATTCGCCCTGATTAATGCACAGCATTTGAGGCGTAACATTGCTCCATGTCTTCCTCTGCCAGGTCAGGCTCTGAGTGACGGCCAATGGCACACAGTGTCCATTAGCGTGGGAGGTTTCCAGGTTTCCCTCTCGGTGGATGACGAGCCACCGTCCACCATGCAGCTCAAGGACATCGCACAGCCTGAGAGGAGCGTGCTAATTGGAGGTAGGGTGCTAGTGGATTTAAACAAACAAACTAACCCTTCAGTTTTACAATTCAAAGCTTTGACTAATAAAATATGTACAACGGAATCGTGTGGGCTATAATTACAAAATCCCCTTCTTTTGGTTCTTTATCATGCAAGCTTTATCATGGATTACTGGATGCTTAATTGTGAAGAATATACACATTTCACCCCAAAATGAAAAGAAAGAAATATGAAATGGTATGCAAAAATTAAGACTACAGTACTTTAGGCCCAGTAAGATATTTTACACTGAGAGATAATTTTCATGCAAATAAATAAATAAATGAATAGATAAAAATACAAAATCAGCAATAGATGAGTGTTAAATAATAGCATTAAATTACTGCATTACAATAATGAGAATCAAACTTTCACAAAAGAAACAATTGTAATGGTCCTAAAATATGATTGCATTTGAAATAATAATAATATTTTTGAGGTGGATTGTGGCCCTGTTTTGTGAGATTTATATTTCTTAAAGCAGATGATATCAGGCTGCGTTCTGAGCTAATATTTCTAAAGAATTACTACAAATTTTAGTACCATACTTATTATAGTCTCACGTGGCCAGACTCTCAGACTGACAGCAGAAGGTCTGGGAACCTTGGCCACTTTGAATGGCCAATCATGTTTTGTTTTGTGCCGCGTCATGTCTAGGGGCGTGGAAATATCCCCACAATAACAGACCAGTGTGTAAAATTCTTGGACGTATTTTAAAGCGTCTATGCCATGAACTTTACATATTTCATATACTTTTGAAAATCCAGGATTTAGTTGATCCTGATAAGTGCCCATTGTCACAGTTGTAAACACATCATCACAGCATCTTTATTTCCAGGCGTAACGCTAAAGAACGTGGCACACACGTCTCTCAGAAATCCTGTATATTTAAACCAATTCGATGATGACTTTGAAACTCCTGAAGTATTTTGAATTTTGTATGCCATATGCATCAGTCGTTCAGCCAATGGTCCGTGTGCGTGATGTCTGATGCTGAGACTACACTTATTATGACTGAAAGAGCTAATAGTCAAAACCAAATATATTGACAAAATGTAATTAGTGAAAAGATAAAGCTTTACTTTTAGTTTTAAATGTATTGCTTTTAACAACAAATACGTGCTTTTTCATTTATATGATTTTATTTACATTTCTTACACACTTTAATTTTTGTATCAGTGAGATACTTATGTTTTTTATTAATATTTTGAATTAGATTTTATTTGTATATTTTTTTATTTTATTGTATTTTACATTTCATGATTTCATATAAATTTTAGTTAATAACAGTTATTAATTTAGGTAATTTAGTCATTTTGTTTTGTGTTTTGTTATTTCTATATAGTTTTTAATACATTTATTTCAGTTTTATCTTCTTATATTAGTACATCAAGTTAAATTAAATGAAAATGTAAAATGCTTCCTTGGCAAGTAGCTGAAATAAGTTTGTTTTTATATTTTATTTTATTACAGTTAAAGCACTCTTTACGTAACGACAATTGTGTTTTTAGTTTTTGTTAACTACAGTGACCCTGGTTACACTGCCACATTATTGAGATTTATTATCTATTATTTCTGTTGTAAATATTTTTAACAGGTTGCCCATCAGTGTTAACCAATCTGGGTTGTTGGAATCCGACACTGGCATATCAAGGCTGCATGCGCTCTGTTATCATTAACAACCAGCCAATCAACTTCTACCTGGTGCAGCAAGGCCTGCTGGGAAACTACAGCAAGCTCCAGTTTGACATCTGTGGCATTCGTGACAGGTATATCTATTAGTCATTCTGTTTGAAATGCTAATGACGAGTATCTTTTTCAGTAAATTATTGTGATTCACTCATTATAAGATAATGAGCGACACAAACAAGCACAGTTTCAAAACAACATAGCGTAGTGGTAAAATCCATGCCAGTGATTTTGCAAGCTAATTGGTATTCACCTTTTTTGCCTGAAACTTCAAATGTGCAAATTTGTTTCACACCTCGCCCAAGAGGATTGATGTTTAATGCGATGTTTATGTGACTAAAAATCTAAATTCATACAGCTGAAGTTTGTTTAACAAGTGTATTCTGTGTGAGTGCAAAAGCCGTGGGCAAAGTTTAAAGCTGCAGCATCAGACAAGGACACAACCTTTGTAACACGTTTGTTCAGTGTTTAAAAAAGAGTGCAATACATTAGAAGTAATTAGCAAGCTGGGAGACCCAAGATCAGAGTTTAAAAGGAAAACGGCTTTGAAAAGTACGATTTGGGCAATGCATCACTTCTCTGCATGCGTGATGTGAGCATTGCGCAAATGACACCAAAGTGCACTACACTGTTGCTTGCACTGTGAACAATATAATGACAGATTTAATGAATAGAGGGAATGAGCAGATGAGACAGTTCCTCCATTATCCTCCATCCTTTAGCATCCTGGCCTGTTTTCCATGGTCTACTTTATGGCACACACAAGTGGGAGATAAACAGGGAGGAATAAAAATGAGGCAGAATGACAGAGAAAGAGAGAGAGAATGCTAAGCAGGTGAGGATAAGAGCGTTTGGATGGTGGGGGAAGCCATTCAGGTTAGGGTAAGGGCATTAGACAGAGGAAGAAAGAGAGACAGATAGAAAAGCTAATGTACTGAAGGATGGAGGGATGAAACAAGGAAGGAAGAAAGAAAAGGAAGTGGCAATGGATAAACTAATGAAGGAAGGATGAAATGATGGAAGGAAGAAAAATAATTGATTGATGGATTGTTAAAAATGAATGATTAAAGAGAAGGAAATAAAGATTAATGTACTGAAGAAAGAAAGAGAAAGAAAAGGAAGTGGCAATGGATAAACTAATGAAGGAAGGATGAAATGATGGAAGGAAGAAAAATAATTGATTGATGGATTGTTAAAAATGAATGATTAAAGAGAAGGAAATAAAGATTAATATACTGAAGAAAGAAAGAAAGAAGGAAAGAAAGAAAGAAAGAAAGAAAGAAAGAAAGAAAAAGAAAGAAAGAGGGTAAATGAATGAAGGATAGATAAATGAAGGGGTTGAAAGAAAGAAGGAAAGATAGATAGATAGATAGATAGATAGATAGATGATGGATGGATGGATGGATGGATGGATGGATGGAAGGAAAGATAGATAGATAGATAGATAGATAGATAGATAGATAGATAGATAGATAGATGAAGGGGTTGAAAGAAAGAAAGGGTACATGAATGAAGGATGGATGGATGGATGGATGAAAGAAAGAAAGAAAGAAAGAAAGAAAGAAAGAAAGAAAGAAAAAGAAAGAAAGAGGGTAAATGAATGAAGGATAGATAAATGAAGGGGTTGAAAGAAAGAAGGAAAGATAGATAGATAGATAGATAGATAGATAGATAGATAGATAGATGAAGGGGTTGAAAGAAAGAAAGGGTACATGAAGATGGATGAAGGGGTTGAAAGAAAGAAAGAAAGAAAGAAAGAAAGAAAGAAAGAGGGTAAATGAATGAAGGATATATGGATGAAGGGAAAGAAAGAAAGAGAAAGAAAGAAAGAAAGAAAGAAAGAAAGAAAGAGCGTAAATGAATGAAGGATGGATGGATGAAGGGGTTGAAAGAAAGAAAGAAAGAAAGAAAGAAAGGAAGGGTAAATGAATGAAGGATGGATGAAGGGGTTGAAAGAAAGAAAGAGGGTAAATGAATGAATGATGGATGAAGGGGTTGAAAGAAAGAAAAAGAAAGAGGGTAAATGAATGAAGGATGGATGGATGGATGAAGTGGTTGAAAGAAAGAAAGAAAGAAAGAAAGAAAGAAAGAAAGAAAGTAAAGAAAAAAATAGCCAGTTAACTTAGGATAAGAGCATTGAACAGTGAAAGTCAAAAAAAAGAAAGATAGCCATCTAGCAAGTCAGGTTAGGTTACAGCATTGTACAGAGAGAAAGATAGTTAGGGGAGAAAAGAGAGATTGCCGGGTTTGGAAAAGAGCATTACTGAAAGTGAACGCTAGCCAGGGAAAAGTAGAGGGGGTGAGATCGTACATTCTCTGCTGTCAATCTCGCCTCTGCAGGTCTTTCTGGCAACGTATGCCACATTCTTCACCGAGCAAATGCTCAGACCTGGCACCTGGGCAATTGACTGTTGGCAGGGCCAGCGTGGGGATGAATTGTGATTTTAGCTTTGCCAACATGCTGTGAATGTTCCAGGGGGGAAAGGCAGTTCCAGGCATGCATCCACAACCCACTCAGACTGATGTGCCCTTATCAAACTAAATTTGAAATGTTCTTTTGACCAACCATCACCTCAGAACTAAAACAGGCCAAAATTGTGTTGTGACAAGTTTAATTGCTTACAAGAAACCAACTTGGCCTTCATGGTAGCAGCTGTTGAATTCTAACATATGTTGTAAAACATTAGATTTAAGGTTTCTTCCCTTTGACTTAATTTAGTAAAGCAGTTGTACGCAAGCTTAGCTACTTTGAGACCTTGATTTAATACCAAATTTGGACCTTTTAAATTGTGAGATTACTTTCTTATACTGTTTGACAGAAAAGTTTGTTGAGTGTTCAGAATTTAGCTTAGGCTAGCTAGCTTAATCCTAGTTGTCCTATATACTGATAGCTTTTTGACACTTAAAAGTGAAATACCCAAAACGATTTTGATGGGTTGTTGAGAAGCGCCCAGAGTAGGGGCACATCAGGGTGATGGTTAGTTCTGATGGGTTGATGACCGGCATTCAGAGTAGAGGCATGTCAGAAAGAGGGTTAGTTCTGATGGGTTGGTGAGCGACATCCAGACTTGTTGCATGTCAGAGTGAAGATTAATTGTAATTGGTTGGTAAGCAGCTCTTTGAGTAAGAGGCATGTTGGAATCATGGTCTTTTCTGATGAAGTAATCAGCAGCATCCAACATATAGGCACCTCAGAGGAATGGAAAGTTCTGGTGAGTTGGTAAGCAGCAACCAAAGTAGGGGAATGACAAAATGAAAGTCAGTTCTGATGGGTTAATGAGCAGCATCCAGAGTTAGGGATTCATCTTAGTGATGATTATTTCTAAAGGGTTGCCGAAGATCCATGGATGATCCAGGGTGGTAGTTAATTCTGATGGGTAGGTGAGCAGCATAGACAGTAGAATAGGTGCGGTATAGCGCTTGTGATTTCTGATTGGTCAATAAACAGAATCCAGAGTGGGGGCATGTCACCAGAGCACTTCCCGCAGGGGAAGCCTTGAAGGTTAGCTCAGAATGGTGTAGGATCCTGACAGGCAGATAATAGGTAGTTCTGACTGAATGAAAGTCATTGGAGGAGTTGCCTCAGTATGCTGAATAAACTGCATTAGAAAATTCTGATGGGTAGGTGAGCAGCATCCAAAGTAGGGGCACGTCGTAGTGATGGTTATTTCTAAATGGTTGGAGAGCATCCATAGTAGGGGCATGTCAGGGTGGTAGTTAATTCTGATGGTTGGGTGAGCAGCATCCACAATAGGTGCATATTGCATTAATGGTGATTTCTGCTCGGTCAGCCAGCAGCATCCAGCGTAGGGGCACATCATCCAAGCTTTTCCTGCAGGGGAAACTCAAAAACTTCAAGGTTAACTCAAAAAGGTGTAACAGGGGCGTAATTTCGACAGGCAGATGAGGTAGTTCTGTTTGAATGAAAGTCATTGGAGAAGATGCTTCAATTGCTTTAGTGTTGAAACAGCTCATCATTTTGTAAATTGACTGCCTGACAGCGTCTTCAACACATTTGCCTTGACATAGTAATTTGGTGAAAGTTATATTTAGAACTTGCTACATATAAAGGCTTGTTCTGTAAGAGAAGGATTATAAGATTCATGGGACTTCCCACTGATTTTTAAAGTCTCCGCACATGCTGGCTGACTGTGGCCATATTAGAGACCTTTTGCCAAAAATTATGTGGGCAAAAAAGGTCCATTGTCTATTGTCAATAGTGTAGCGATGTATAAAGCATAGCTCACACAGAAGTCACTTTCAAACCATGTAGCTTTCTGCTGATCATCTCGTGACCAACTTAAACTTGAGGAAATGTGGGGTAATGTTTTGTCCTCACAGAAAATACCTGATTGTGCAGGTTTCTATCATAATTACTGGATTTCTCCCATGAAAATTTGCCTAACAACACTAAATATGACCACCCCCTTAAGCTGATGTCATGTGCGCAAGTTATTATGACTCTTATTGATTGTTACGCTTTTTCCAATGATATAGGTTGCCATGTCCTCTTATGTCCTAGTGATGGATGTTGCTATTTTTTAAAGGTTAGACCCAAAGTATTATTGTCATAGTTTGGTTAATTTTGATTGGTTTGTAAGCAGCACCCAGAGTAAGGGCACGTCATCTTGCAACGATCCTGAACGCTGTTGACTTATGACTGTCTAGCCAAGCCAAGGACAAAAACATAAAGAATCATTTGAGGGACAAATGAGCCTTCGAGATGCAACATTATTAAAAGCCACATGAAGCTTGTTGAGTACCAATGCTGTAGAAGATGTGCCTGTTTTCGCTTCAGTAAAGCCTATCAGTTGGAGTAAATGAAGATAAGCGAGGCCAGTTGTTTGTTTTGGCTGTCCTCTAGAATAAGTTTCGAAAAGGTGTACTCCTCTCTGACAGCCTTTGATCACCATCCTAAATCATTTGTGTAGACCTAGACTAGCATGCTTCAGACACTTTCCCCCTGTCCCTAGCTGCATTCCTTTCACGCTCTATATCTAGCTATCTCTTGTTTCTTTTTCCACCACTTTCGTTGTCTCTTTATCACCCTGTCTAACCTAAGGCTAGGCCCGAAGTCCCTGTCCTCGCCAGCTGACTGCAGTTTGATAGTCAAGACAGATCAATAGACATTTGGACAGCGGCCACTGGGCCAAGACACCTCAGCTCCTGCCAACAACCGCCCCCCCCCAATTAGCATATGGGGAGGAGCTGGTTTGTGGGTAAATATATGTAGCAGTCGTTTGTGATGCTACCCACGTTGCCCTGCTCTTCATGAGATGCATAGCAGAATGAAATGAGAATGAGAGAGTAATGGTAATCTTTAATCACACTCGCTCTGACTGAATGAAGATTCGCACCACAGAACTTTAGATATCCTTCAGTTACCATCCGTGACCCTTTAGATTTTGCTCCTTTTAACCTTTCTGTACCAAGCACTTTCCCTCACCCCAAAAGATCGTCTTTTGTACAGTTGTGCTTAACCTTGCAGAAAAGACACAATTAAGATGTATTCAAATGCATTTCAGTGTTTAACAGTCAGGTTTCATCCCATATTGTTCGTCGGTTAGCGCTGAGATCAGCCGGCAATGGTGTAGATCGACCTCTGCTGAGTTTCAGAGACGTCCGCAATCTTGCAGCCAGTGTGGCGAGATGGTTGTTATTCCTGTCCTCCCTTCCCTCATCACACTTATTGTGCACGATTCATTGTTTTTTTTTACAAAATGGTTTTATGTCTTTGTAATGTTACGCCTCTGAAACGTGAAATGTGTTTCAGGGATGACATTGTTTTGGGCTACTGTTGTAAGTAATACAGCGTTTCTAAAATCCCGCCGATAGTTAACGCAGTAATTTAATGGAGTTCAGTGTTAATAAGGTTACTTAAATTATGAGTTGAAAATTAAGCGTTACCATTGGGATGTGTCAAAATGTTCTCAAGGGTGACTTGCAGCTTTCACAACCCGAACTGCCAAAAGATACAATTGAATATAAAAAATACCAACCTATTTTGGGGTTCAACTTCAGTCCGGTTTCATCCTCCACTGTTCATCCGTTAGTGCTGAGATCAGCTCACGCTGGTTTAGAATTGACCTCTGCTGAGTCTCATACACGGCCGCAATCCGGCGGCCTATGAGGCGAGACGGCTGTCATTTCTCTCCTCCCTTCCCTCATCACACGCTACATGGATATGAGTTATTTCTGCCACAATGGAGTCTGACAGCTGTGTTTTCTTCTTCTTCTCATTATCCTAGTCTTTTGTTCCCTCTCTCTACTCTAAATTAATCAAAGTAGCAATCAAGCATCAGAAGATTCTTTAAAGTTATTTTTTCCACACCTCTGCAGGTATTTTGTATAGCATTTGATTAGTGGATTCAATTATTCAATTTTCTTCTAGTGACAGAAACTATTACAACATGAACACCTTTCTCATTCAACAGTCGACAAAGAGGCGCTTCAGAAGAGATCGTAATTTTAGAGCTAAATACATACCCAGATGGTTTTGTTGAATTATATTTTAACAAGGGAGTTCAGTCGTGTCACAGTTTTAATTAGCATTTTTACATGCAGGTATTTAGCATATGCTTTGCATTAAATCGCTTGTGTGTTATTGTCTTTCGGAATTTAATATCCTTTCTGAAATTATTCGTTTGTCATTTAGGATCCATTAAGGGATTTTTTTATGAGTAATGCATCATATGAATATAGATTGTTTACCTGTTGATGAGAGAGGGATAAAACAGTAGATAAACTTCATCTCATATGCAATTAAAATGCAGGATATTGCATGTACTTCAAGAACTTGATCATTTCAAGAGTCGCTAATAGTTGATATATGGCTTGACAATAAGACACATCCTAACAGAGACAGCAAAAGAGTTCAGTTCTTGGCTTTTACTTCATCACATTCACAATCTTTTATCACTTGTCCAGCATCCTCATCCTTGAGTGCGTGTTCAGTCTGTTGCAAAATTGATGCCTCCTTCGTGAGCTTTCAGCCTCGCTCATCTATTTCCTAATAGTCACTTGTGGTTATTGATTGATGTCACGTCCTTAAATCCCTCTGAGCACAAAATGCATCATTGTTCAGTATTGTACCGTATGTCGAAGTGTGGCGTTTGTGTAATTTGTGTAATTCGATAATGTATCTTCCACTCTGCTGTAAGTACCGTTAAAGTTTGAACAGAAATCTTATTTTTCCTGCAGATGTCTTCCTAACTACTGCGAGCATGATGGGGAATGTTCTCAGTCCTGGAACACGTTTTTCTGTGACTGTTCGGGAACTGGATACACGGGAGCCACCTGTCATAACTGTGAGTTGACAAGAACGATTACAAAAACATTACTATTTGTTTGTTTTTTGAGAAAGTAGCTACAAACTCTTTCAAAGCTTTCAGGTTTTGGCATTGATGAATAATATGTTTAAACTTTGTTTTAAACTTTGTTTATTTTTTCAATTCTTTTGAAGTTAGTAATACTGCTTAAAAATGCAAAACAACCAAACATGTATTCTCTACAAAGCCAAATAAACAGGTTTCCTCCTTTGATGACAGTCAACATGAGCTGACTTTAGGTTTTTTGTTGCTGTTTTTTCTGGTCAGCCATCTTTGAACCCTCCTGCGAGGCCCACCGGCTCACAGGAAGTGCCTCAGGCTTTTTCTCAATCGATCCTGATGGAAGCGGGCCGCTCAAATCCACTGTCATCTACTGCAACATAACCGGTGAGACCTCTGTGGGATAAAAAACATAAGTGTTAACATGAATACTGCAAGTGTGGGATAAAAATAGACATGCTGCATACATACTGTACATGCAGTTTTCTCAAATTGCATGTGTTAAGAAAACATTCACTCTTCAGTGAATGCAGTTTCACGTTCACAGCTAAGTTTGAGCCTGCCACCTTTTTTTTAACATCTAAGATTAGTATTTTTGTCTTTTTTGTTTGTTTTAAACTCATTGAATATTACAATAAAGTTCAATTTGCTAATGTTCGTTAATGCTTTATTTATTATTAACCAACAGTGAACACTACTGTATTTTTACTGCATTTTACAATAGGTAAATGCTAGTTTACAAATATATTATTGTTTACTGTTAAATTCATGTTTGTTTAGTTAAAGTTTAGTTAAAGACTTTAAATGTTAAAGTCTCTTATGTTCACCAAGGCCAAGTTCACCATGTGTCCATATATATAAAAAGTAAAATTTTAAAGCATAAGTTGAAGTATTGTTGGTTGCCATTTCATGTTAAATGTAGCATTAACTAATGTTAACATATAGAAACTTATTGTAAAGTTTTACCAAATTAATAATTATCATAATATGAAACTACAGCTGACCAATACAGAACAAAGTTAACACAAATATAGGCTACATAAATAATAGCAAATAACTCTTAAGGGTGAATCTGACCTTCAGCGTCCGTGTTCTGGTCAAAAAGCTTGTCAGAATTATTTTTCCAGATTCATTCATTCTTTTTTTCTGGAGTTTTTGAAGATACATAGCTGACGAGTTTTTGAAGGCAGTTTTCGGCCAGGGGAAATCTGTTTGAATCCACACCAATGCGAAGTTGTTAATCAGAGCTTGAACTTGTCCAATCGCTGATGGATGTTGCACTGTCTGCCAGGGCTGTCGGGGTCTCAGGGTGCAGAATGATGGGTCTGTCCAGGGGGGAAACCGCGGCCAGGCCAGTTTTGCTGGACTGTTATATACGCTGCTCATTCAGTGAAATATTACTCATCTCCTGCAGAATTGTGATAAAGCGTCAATCTCTTACACACATATCCACTGGCTCTGGATCTTCTAGAATAAAGTGCCACTGACTTTGGCCAACCTCAATTAGAAATGCCGTATGAAATGTAAATTACTGTACGCTTGGCACACGCGGATTTAAGTGCCTGCTGGCTGAGAAAACACAGCCAGCAGGGGCACCGTGATTTCACCAAGTACAACATGTTCCTGGATCAACATCCTTGTTGATCCTGGAACAACATTCCTATCAACCAATCAGAATTGAGGGATAACTTTTCAGGAAATATCTGTTTTAGGCTTACAATCAGGGTTAGGTGCTTCTACACCCTTGTAAATCAGCTATCATTTCACAATGTATTTAGGAATAAATTATGGGTAGGGTTAGGTTTAGGGGTAGGGATTGGGTTAAGTCTATATTTTTGGACAGTTATGTTGATCCAGGATCAACAAAAGATGTTGATCCAGGAACATGTCTTACTTGGCAAAATCACGGCGACCATCACCCCCCCCAGATCTTGTCCGACATCAGAGATGTAGCAAAGATTGGCCTTAAGTCTGGGTTGGAGGAGACTTGCTGCGCTGCCTTATTTTTAAATCTAATTGAAGTTCTTTTCTCCTTAAGGTTTGTGTTCATTATTATCTGGATTACAGCTCACTTTTGTGATTGAATGAACCGAGGAGGTATGAAGTGCTACGCATTCAGTATGGTAAAGGATTGACTTTGAAAGCACGGAAAAGATGGGTGATGTGCTGCTTAATACATGCTGTGTGTTGTATTCTACAATGCGCTGACTGTAAAAATAGTATTTTCAGTTAGTGCTGAAATGCATATGGATAATTTCAGATTTTTAAAACAGATTTTTTTCATATTTTCCAGATGATAAGGTTTGGACCGTAGTGAATCACAATAGCACGGAGATGGTGAGGGTTCAAGGGTCGTCGCTTCAGAAGCCCCACGTGATGAAATTCAACTACAGCACATCTCTGGAACAGCTGCGGACACTTGTGGGCAGGTCTGAACAGTGCCAGCAGGAAGTTGTTTATCTCTGCAGGAAGTCCCGCCTCTTTAACACATGGGGTGGGTACTGAACAACCTCTGCACTGTTAGTTATAGCATTATATGATATATATTAATATATAAATAATATATTATTATTTACCTTTATTATATACATTTTATGTAATTGTTTTATATTGTCATTTACATGTTAATTAATGTATCAGATGTTTTTATCCAAAGCACCTTTTATATCTATTATTTATTTATTTATTTATTTATTTTTCCTCTCTCTATTTAAGTCAGTATATAAAGTTTCATGGTACTTTATTATTTTACAGTATTATTTTATATACAGTGTTATTTTATTATTATATGCTATTGAAGTTTTATAAAAAAAATTTAATTGTTAATATTGTCTTTTATATATTTTTATTTTAATTTTGGTATTTTATGTGCTGTTGTCTTTATTTTGCTATTTAAATTTTATTTTATTTTATTTCAATTTTAGTTTTAATTCAGGTTTTTTTTTCAGTTAGTAATTTTAGTGGTTTAACTTAAACTTATTTCGGTCAGTTTCACATTTCTAATTTTATGCATTATTTTACTATTTAAGTTTTGATTTATTTCAATTTTAGTTAGTTTCCAGTTAATAATTTTAGTGCTTCAACTTATTTAAGTTAGTTGCCAAAGCAACCTTTCTGATTTTCATTTAACATTCAAGTTTTTCATCCAGTATTTATATATTATTGTATTTGTTTATTTCACATAACAAATGTGTTTTTAATAGTTTTAATTAGCAATGATAACCATGATAATGTATGACTGATCATTGCTTAATGTCATAATGTTTAATGACTTATTAATGCAAGGGTGAAAGTTATAATGCTACTTAATATTTGTTGATAATTCTTAAAAGTAGTCACTGATCAGCGTTCACTCTCCGAACAGCTCATCTGCGTTCTTTCCAGGTCCTTATTCTTAATTAAAACATCTCAGCTCATTGGATAATTTACCCAAAGTGGAATTTGTTCAGATCTATAATCTGACTTGACCCCAATCTAATTACAATATAAATTGATGGGAAATGGCGACATTTATGAACTAGCCAGTCCTTGAAATTGTTCATCAGTTTGTGCCGGGCACTGAGATATTTGCATAATGAGATCTGAAGTTGGGTCCCGTTCTTGCACTCTGGTGGCTGCAGAGCAAAGGAACAACGATCTGCCTGATTTTTCCTGGGGGGGATATTGAGTAGAAAGCTAAACGTGTGGAATAATGGTGGCTGGATCTTGTGGGAATATCTCCATGGATTGTACTCTTTTCAGATCTGTTAACCACAGAGGAATATGATGTCAATTCTGACCACGTTTTACAGGCAGGTAGAGTTTTACAGTGACAAAAACCTGCAGCTCTTACTTATCTGCAATTGTTAAATGTATTTTTTGTCATTATTTAGATTATCATGATTGTCATTCTTGGCTTTTTTCAAATTAGTAAACTCCTTTTGTTTAAAAAATTAAATATGTATTTGTTTGTTTATTATTATCATTATTATTATTATTATTATTATTGGCATTTAGTATACAGTATAAACCCCTTTACTTTTTAATCAATTTAATATTACTTTTAAAATTGAATAATAGTGTACACGTAAACATTAAATATGTCATGTAATATTTATTATTATTATTATTATTATTATTATTGGCAAATTTGGCATGTCAAATTAGTGTATAACTCTTTTTTACATAAAAATAAACAAATATATTTAATATTATTTGTAAAATTGATATAATATAAAGTAGAAGTAGTAATAATAATAATAATTATTATTATTGTTGTTATTATTATTATTAAAATAATAAATAGAAATTAAGATCATTTTTAAATTGACAGCATTCAATTGATATAAAATATAAACTTAAATTACAATGGTTATCATAAAATTAAATATTATTTAATATTTTGCATGGATATAATAGCATAAAATATAAACATTTTGTATGCCATTTTATTATTATTATTTTTTAACTAGAGCAAAATTTATAGTCAAAACAAAGTAATAAAGTTGCATTTATCAAATATAAAGTCAAAATGACTTCTATGTCTATCTATCTATATATATCTATATCTTATTATACTATATATTACTATATATTACATTATTATATCTATCTATCTATCTATCTAGATAGATAGATAGATAGATTGTCCTAAGCTACCTAAAGTAGAAAGATAGGATATTTGCAAGAAATAGTTTGCAATATTTGTATTCATATTTTTCAAATTGCTAAACTATTAGCCAGCTTTAGTTTTTTACTGAATGTTCTAATGTTTTCTTGCCTGATTTAACTTGAAACATGTAAGTGTAGTAATTAATAAAATATCTTTGGGGAAATTATGTTTATCGGCCATAACACAAAAATAGTAAATTACTGTCAGTATTAACCTTCTATATTGGTCGTAAGGTGTTTTTTGTTACATGTCACAGTCACTGGCAAAATAAAGAAACGTGTTGTCTGAAATGTGTTTGCTTCAGATGGAACGCCCTTGTCTTGGTGGCTGGACCGGGCAGGAGAGAGAAGGACGTACTGGGGTGGATTTATGTGTTTGCTTCAGATGGAACGCCCTTGTCTTGGTGGCTGGACCGGGCAGGAGAGAGAAGGACGTACTGGGGTTGATTTCTCCCCGGGGTGCAGCAGTGCGCCTGCAGTCTGGATGAAAACTGCATTGATATGAATCACTTCTGCAACTGTGACGCTGACCGCAGCTCATGGTACGAGCTGTCATTGTTTGCCTGTTTCTACACTGGTGCTCTTTCATATTAGATTTTGTGTTGTTTTGTTTGTAATCTGTTGAATATCATCTCAGCACGTTTACAGTATCAATAGCTGCAGATAGTGAGAGCAGTCGTGTAAAAACAGCTATTGTTTGCTTGTGAAAAGGGAGAATGACACAGGAGTGCTGTCCTACAAAGAGCACTTACCAGTGACCGAGATCTTGGTAGGAGACACAAACCGAAGTGGGTCTGAAGCCATTTACAGAGTGGGATCTCTGCACTGCTACGGGGACAGTACGTAAGCATGCATATCTCATTTTAGCATACTTTAGAAACTTTTTAAACTGCAGATGTGCAACTGAATTGTAACACGATGGACAGGAATTTTTTTTTTGTTTGTTTTTTTTAATTGTGATAAAACTCTGAAAGGTAATAACTTCCTAACTAATTAACTAAATAAATAATCTCTTTTTTTTCTGAACCATACTTTTGTAATTAACATATTAAAAACTTTTGGGTACCTCCTACTTTTTAGTTGTATTTTAAGAAATTTAGTATCTGCTGTCAGTTTACTAAAATAGTACATAGCTATTATTTTTTTATATAATGATAATAATAATGTTAAAAAAATAAGTGAGAAAAAAATAAAAATAAGTGAGAATATACTTAGACTTTAGACTTCAAATATGTGGTTTGTTAATAAAAGTAATGTCTATTTGAAAATCTGCTTCGTCGTTTTCGGAGATGTGAGCTCCAGGGCGTCAGCGGCCGTTCAACGCTTATGAACCCGCCGAGAGCAGCCTCATCTCGGCCAGATCTTCTGGAATTTACCACTGGCTCTGATGTCTCTATAGTGGTTAAACATGAGATATAATTTGTTTTGGGTAAATCTAATGGGCAGTCTTATTATATATTTGTTCCAGAGCAAATAGTTTTGTCTGAGAGTAAAATCTCATCACGTTACATTTTATGTAACTTTAATGCTGTATATCAGAGCGCTGCCTTTGTACTTTTGACTGAATTGCCTAGAAATTTGTATGATGGTTGTTGTTGTTTATTAAGTAAGGGATAATGCACGGCTAGCTGTGAATTAAACGATTTTAATGCACGACGTGTAGGCCAAGAACTACCCGACGCAAAGCGGAATTTATTACATTTACATTTATGAGTCTGACAGATGCTTTTATCCAAAATGAGTTGTATTGCAAGCTATGATTTTATCAATGCTTATCCTGGGAATCAAATTCATGATCTTCTCGTTGTCAGCACTGTCTTCTATTGTTTGAGCGACAGTTGTTGCTGTCAGTTTATTAAATGAATCAACCTTTTTTTAATTGTACATTTTTGTAGTTAGTGTATTGACACATTAGTCCTATTAATCCCATGTGTTAATGCATTAATTTTAACAACCTTAAACATTGGTTATATCTAGAACTTGCAGTCAGATCTTGTCTTCACTTACACAGTCTATCACACCTTAGCTATAAAAGAGTGATATAGTTTAGCTAAATTTCTGACAAGACTCCTTAAATTCCAGGTCATAATTAAGTCTTAACATAAGAATATTTTAATAAAACCATAATCGGTCTCCTCTTACCTCAGGGTTTTTGTGGAACGCCGCTTCCTTCTACCAGGAGTCGTCTTACCTGCACTTCCCAATGCTTCAGGCCGAGCTCAGTGTCGACATCTCACTCTATTTCAAAACCACGGCTCCCTCCGGAGTCTTCCTGGAAAATCTGGGCACAAAAGACTTCATTAGAGTGGAACTTAGCGGTGAGTCCCTTATATTGAGAGCGAGACTTTCAAAAAATGAGAATTAACAAAATTTTCAAATGAGGATGGGTTAAGAAAATGTTTTTTGTTACTATTATTTTTCTGTTAACACAAATGTCAAAATAAAATGGTAAAAGCCTCTCATATTCATGCCGTGTCATTAGTATTTGCCGCAAAGAGGAGAGGACGCAGCCAGTTTGAGTGGAAAGAGCCGTTTTAGTGAACTGTGCCGTTGAAACCATCGGCTGTGTAATTACTGTACACAGTACACTGAGGCTGTTCATCTTCATCATACTGCCTGCCATCATCTATTTTATATATTTTCCCCCAAGTATAAGGACTATTTTTTTCACTAAAAATTGCCAGAATATATTGCCGAGGTAGTGTATATATATATATATATATATACAGTATATAATAATAATATTTTTTTTATGTATTTAAAATGTATATATTGTTTTTTAAATGTATGTAAAACTTTGTAATGTTATATGTAATGTCTATTATTATTTTTCATTTACATTTTTTAAATAATTCATTCACCAATAAATATACCATCAAAGGGCTGAATCAAAGGGCTTAAAAATTTAAGTGTAATACATTATTTTTTAATTATTTTAAATTAAGTATTACAATATAGTTTGTAATTAATTCTAAAATATAAAAAAATATAAAGTGCTGAATAATAATAAATATTGAATATAATATAAAAATGCTTTATATACATTTTTAATATATTATTGAAAAAAGTTATATTTGTAACTTAAAAAATATAACTATTAAATAATGTATATAACTAATAAATAATAAATATATTTAAAACATAATGCATTTTAAATGTATATAAACGTTTTAATATTATTTGCAATTTTTTTCAGCCCTTTGATGGTACTTTAATATCTTGATATTTATGTATTATTGTTTTAGAACCATACTTATAACCAAACAACTAAATAGATTATTTTAATATAAGAGCTAAAAAAAAATGTTTTTACCTACATACTTTTAATAAAGAATCTAAATATTTGAGACAAGTCATTAAATTGGACAGTTGAACTGATTTACGATAACTAAAGTGTAGCGTAATTTCTGCTACTTAAGATTAAATATGAAATTTAAATATGAATATCAAATCACCCAACCCTACAATTACATCCACAAATTCCTGTTGCATATGAATTGATTGTTTTCTTCTCATTCCTGCAGCGCCCTCTGTCGTGACCTTCACGTTTGATGTAGGTAACGGCCCGATGGTTCTGACGGTGAAGTCTCACGTGCCGCTGAATGACAAGCAGTGGCATTACGTCCGAGCGGAAAGGAATGTGAAGGCGGCGTCGCTGCAGGTGGACCAGCTGCCCTTGCGCTTCCTGGAGGCTCCATCTGAAGGCCACACCCACCTTCAGCTCAACAGCCAACTGTTCATTGGTAGGCAGCGCCTTGAGTGACAGCTCTGTGCCAGCGGGGCGCAAAAGAATAATATCCCTGTACCTCCACACAGATGCTGCTAATAGAGTTTGCATGCTAATTATTTCCATATTAATTCTTCATTTTTTCCCCTTTTTTTGCTATATTATTGTTTGCTGACTTCATTTTGTTGTACCAGCACTAACAAGGCTTTCTATTTTTTGCACTTAATTTAGTTTTACTCACACTAACAAAGCTTCCTGCCTTATTTGCTCTTAATTTTGTTGTACCAGCGCTAACAAACCTCTGTGTTTTTTGCAATTAATTTTGTTGCACTACCTCTAACAAAACTTAAAATTTTTGTGCTTAATTATGTTGTACTAGCTCAAACAAAGCTTTGTCTTAATTACTCTTAATTTTGTTGTACTACTGCTAATAAAACTTTCATTTTTTGCACTTAATTTGATTTTACTTACGCTAAAAAATCTTCCTGTCTTATTTGCGCTTAATTTTGTTTTACTAGCGCTAACAAAGCTTGTTTTGATTACACTTAATTTTGTTGTACTCGCGCTAACAAAGCTTTGTCTTTTTTGCAATTAATTTTGTTGCACTAGCTCTAACAAAACTTTACATGTTTTGCGCTTGATTTTGTTGTACTAGTGCTAACAAAGTTTGTTTTGATTACACTTAATTTTGTTGTACTAGCGCTAACAAAGCTTTGTTTTTTTGTGCTAAATTTTGTTGTACTAGCGTTAACAAAGCTTTGTCTTTTTTGTGCTTAATTTTGTTGTACTAACGTTAACAAAGCTTTGTCTTTTTTGCGCTTAATTTTGTTGTACTAGCGTTAACAAAGCTTTGTCTTTTTTGTGCTTAATTTTGTTGTACTAACGTTAACAAAGCTTTGTCTTTTTTGCGCTTAATTTTGTTGTACTAGCGTTAACAAAGCTTTGTCTTTTTTGTGCTTAATTTTGTTGTACTAACGTTAACAAAGCTTTGTCTTTTTTGCGCTTAATTTTGTTGTACTAGCGTTAACAAAGCTTTGTCTTTTTTGTGCTTAATTTGGTTGTAGTAGCTCTAACAAAGCTTTGTCTTTTTTGCACTTAATTTTGTTGTAGTAGCTCTAACAAAACTTTACATTTTTGCGCTTAATTTTGTTGTACTAGCGCTAAAAAAACTTTCTTTTTTGTGCTTAATTTTGTTGTACTAGCGTTAACAAAGCTTTGTCTTTTTTGCGCTTAATTTTGTTGTAGTAGCTCTAACAAAGCTTTTTCTTTTTTGTGCTTAATTTTGTTGTAGTAGCTCTAACAAAACTTTAAATTTTTTGTGCTTAATTTTGTTGTACTAGCGTTAACCAAGCTTTGTCTTTTTTGTGCTTAATTTTGTTGTACTAGCGTTAACAAAGCTTTTTCGTTTTTGCACTTAATTTTGTTGTAGTAGCTCTAACAAAACTTTACATTTTTTGCACTTAATTTTGTTGTACTAGCGCTAACAAAGCTTTTTCTTTTTTTGTGCTTAATTTTGCTGTTCTAGCGTTAACAAAGCTTTATCTTTTTTGCGCTTAATTTTGTTGTAGTAGCGCTAACAATGCTTGTTTTGATTACACTTAATTTTGTTGTGCTAGCGCCAATAAAACTTTTTTCCACTTAATTTTGTTGTACTACCACTAACGAAGATTCTGTCCTAAATGCACTTAATTCTGTTGTACTAGCGCTAACAAAGCTTTCCATTTTTGTTGTTAATTTTGATGTACTAATGCTAAGATAGCTTCCATTTTAAAAATTACTGCTTTTTGTCTGTGCAGGAGGCACAGCATCGAGGCAGAGAGGATTTCTAGGGTGCATCAGGTCATTAAGCATCAATGGGATGACACTTGACCTTGAGGAGCGGGCTAAAATGACCCCTGGGGTCAGTTCGGGGTGCCTGGGTCACTGCAGCAGCCAAAACAGCTTGTGTCACAACAGGGGGAAATGTATCGAGAAGAGCAGTGGCTACATTTGTGACTGCACACACTCAGCCTATGGAGGACCCAACTGCAAGAAAGGTTCGTTATTATTGCTGATAAATCGTTTGCGCTAATATTGAGTTTGTTTGTACGCTTGGTTTCTGAACAACCACCACGATGTCGTAAAATACCAGCGGGAAGGATTTATTTTAAGCACTGACTTTACAAGTTGAGGGTGTGTTAATGAAAGAAACTTGTTTGAAGCAAATTGCTTATGATCATAGTTTTTATTGTGACTGTTGATTGTGCTATTAAGGTTGCATGTAACATATTCTGATGAAGAATAATGCTTGATTTTTGCCAGTTTATGAGACCACGGGCTTGTTTCTCAAAGCGTTTCCCAGAAATTCTATGTGGTGGCACAAAAATAATAAGTAAATAAAAATAATTTGTGCTTAATTTTATTGTACTAGTGCTAACAGGTTTTTCAACTGCCAATTACAATATCTTGAAAGCAGGTTGCCCAATGGTCAACATTATACCAATATATACACAATAAAATGTCTAATTAGATCTTAAACAGTCGAGATATTCATAACTAAAGTAAGGTGCTAACTGGCCAAATATTGACCAGCACATCTGTCTGTGGCTATTTATGACAGAAGGTTTTAGATTTTCTTGCAGTTCAAGGGTGCAATTCCTCATCAAAAACAGTTTGTTTCAACTTTGTTATCCTCCTAACTCCTCTACGGTATATCAAAGAGCTTTCCAGAAGGAGGACGCTTAAGAGCTCGATAACCTTGATTTCCGAAGACGACGTTTTGCCCGCAGATTGCACCTGATCAAAGCTGAGCGGGATAAAACATGAGATATTCAGTGCAGTTCTGCTATTCTCTGTCTGTCTCGCTGTCTCAGTATGGCTTGAGTCCATGACCATGAACTCCAGTTGTTTGGATGAATTTCGCTCAAAGGGTTGCAACCTGACCAATCCCAGCGGACCCTCCCTGCCCATCACGCTCAATGCTAAACCTCTCTGTCGTCAATACAGCCTTTATCACATTTGATCCCCTGATATGCCAGACAGCTGAGCCATTCAGCGCTCTGTGAATGAGACTGCGTTCTTGGCTTTGCGTTTTCTTTATTGGACTCTAGAGGGATTGTGTTTCTATTCAGATAATATTATGAGTAAATGAACACCATGAGATGCCCAGGGGTCGGTTTCAGTCCAAGCATAATTTTGCATTCATTTAAAGTTTAAATGATTAATTTCCTCTGCATTTTCCACTCTGTCCATTCAGCATTGTGTCCTTGGTGTTCGACAGCACATTAATGATAGGGAAACAAAAACACGGCCAATCAGTGTCTATGATCTGCCCACAAGCATTTGCACCAACATTTTCATGCTTTTGTGTTTTCTTCCTTTCTAGAAGTTTCCGTGTCCTTTGAAAGCGGGTCCTCGGTGACCTACACCTTCCAGGAACCATTTTCTGTGATGCACAACCACAGCCGTCAGTCCTCCGCTATCTTCGCCCAAAGCAGCAATTCACGAGAGAGCATCGCCTTCAGTTTCCTCACAACTCAAACGCCTGCCATGCTTCTGACAGTCAACACCTATCATCAGCAGTACATGGCCATTATTCTGGCTCACAATGGTACTAACTGTTTCTTTCTTTTTTTCTTTCTTTCTATTTTTACTGTAATATGGGTGAATCTCACAAAACATGTCAAGAACATGTTCAGGTCATACTGTATTTAATCCCAAAATAATAATAAAAATTAAAAATTAAAAAATTAAAGTTAATTTTTCACTTCTCACTATTGTACAAAAAAGTGACATTGTTAGTGCACAAAAATCCCTCATTATATTCATATATGTTATATAGTATAATGTAAATTATAAAGTCTTTATGCATAATAGTAGTGTTCGTTGTTACATTTAGGCTAGCTGAAATTGAAATATTTAATATACAATAATAAAAAATTATAAATTATATTTTGATTTAAAAAAATAAATGTAATGTTTTGCTTATGGGGGCAGTCGTGGCCTAATGGTTAGAGAGTCGGGCTTGTAACCTGAAGGTTGCGGGTTCAAGTCTCAGGTCCAGCAGAGATTGTAGGTGGGGGGAGTGAATGACCAGCGCTCTCTTCCACCCTCAATACCACGACTGAGGTGAGACATTTGAGCAAGACACCGAACCCCCAACTGCTCCCCGGGGGCCACAGCAATATGGCTGCCCACTGCTCCGGGTGTGAGTTCACGGTGTGTGTGTTCACTACTGTGTGTGCACTAGGATGGGTTAAATGCAAAGCACAAATTCTGAGTATGGGTCACCATACTTGACCACACGTCACTTCACTTCATTTTTATTATTAATTATTGTGCAAAAAAATTATTAATGCAAAAACCTCATTCTCATTACTGTCATATGGAAGCCCGTTTCCGCCAATGAATAAAAAATAAAACAAGGTAATTGTGACTTTTTATCTCACAATTCTGACTTTTTTTCTCAGAATTGCGAGTTTATATCTCGCAATTCTGACTTTATAACTCGCAATTCTAACTTTCTTTTTTTCTCACAATTGCGATTTCATATCTCGCAATTATGACATTTTTTCTCAGAATTGTGAGTTATAAAGTCAGAATTGCAAGATATAAACTCGCAATTCCGAGAAAAAAAAGTCAGAATTGCGAGTTTATATCACACAATTCTGAGGAAAAAAAGTCAGAATTGTGAGATAAAAAGTCGCAATTACCAAAAATGTTTTTATTTTTTATTTAATGGCGGAAACGGGCTTCCATACTTTCATGCATATTGTATAGTATAATGTTAATTATATAGTTTGCATGCATCATAGTAGCATTTTTTTGTACTGCTTTAAATTAATGCTAATTAAAATTGAAGTATAATATATGTTATATATATGAAAATTAGAACCACTTTGAGATTTAAAGGAATATTATGGTAATGATACTATTTTTTTTTTTTTATAGGTATTGGCTAAATTTAGTTCATATAAAGTCTATAAATCTATATTATCAGAGTATAATAATAATGTTCTATTGAAGATTTTGTCGTGTTACAGCATGTAGCAAATCACAGTTTTATATTGGCCAATCAGAGCTGTTTTTCGATTACCTTCAAACTGTCAGTAGATGATTACTACAATGATGGTGATGGTAATGATTGGAGAGGAGCATCCTTTTCTGTGTTTCTCATATTTCAAAACAGTGGTCAAGCTAGCAATTACCCTCATCAGTGGGGAAGGAAATGAGCCATCCAATGTGCTGTGCTGACTTGATTCTGTCTCACTTATGTCTCAAATTGCCTGCCTTTCTTGCATCTCATTGGCGTCCCACAGGGAGTTTGCAGATTTGGTATCGGCTGAGCAGAGAGAAAGAGCCTGACATCTTTACACCAACGTCTCTTAATTTGGCCAATGGAGAGCTCCACAGAGTCCAGATTCATAGAGAGGGAAGGGACATGTACGTCCAGGTGAGTTGTATTTATGTTTCAAAGTGAACATTTTTTTTGGTAAGTTTTGTAGCAGCTGCTAACCAGTTATGGCAGCTACTGCACAGTTATATGTTAACAGCGTTATTATAAATCATTGGTCTTTATTCATGAAACGAGCTGAACAAATAACTTTCTTAATTTATTGAACCTAACCAAGACAAAGTACATAAAAATGGTTTTACAAACAATTTTAAAGATGGACGTTGCAGTCATGCAACAATTTACATACGAATATGAACGAATTGCACTGAAATTCAGTTAAAGATGTGGGTCACATTCATGCAACAATTTATGTACAAATAGTTTTATGAAAGAATTACACTGAAATTCAGTAGAAGATGTGACTTGCATTCATGCAGCAATTTATGTACGAATTGTTTTATGAACAAATTACAATGAAATTCAATTAAAGATGTTGGTAACATTCATACAACAATTTATATATGAATTGTTTTACAACCAAATTAGGCATAAAATATCATATATAATAAATAAATATAATAGATAAAAATTATTCTATGAACAATTTATACAGACATTTAATCAAAGGTGCAAGTCGTATTTTGCGACACTACATAGTTTTTATGACCATTTTGCACATATATTTAATGTCTAGGTCACATTTTTGTTACAAATTATGTAAAATTGTTTTTATGAATCATTTGCATTACTTTGAATAAATGTGTTGCACTTTACATAAGAATAGTTTAAACAAAAACACATTCTTGTTACAATTTACATATGAATGTTTTGCTAAATAAATTACAAAAAAAAATCATAATAATTTATGCTTCAATTTTCATAAGAATGCTTTTACTGACAATTCACAAAGGAGTTGAGTTCCACTCATGTTTTGTGAGTTAGTCCCAATGCTGCTGAGGGAAATTTATAGCATCATTAATCGCATTCCTCTCAGATCAGATTTGTTTTCAGTCTGAGTTAAATAAAGTGCCCTGATGTGCATGGCTGATGATACATTTCAGTTTTGTACCCCGGTAGCACAGACTTTATGAGCAGTGCTTAAACTCAAGGATGTCATCAGTATTCTTCACACAGTCTTGCAGATTAACACGTGGAGGCTTTTGTCTCAGACCAATAAAATATTTGTAGAATCTTGCGAATGTCACGTCACATCTCTTTCTCGTTCTCTCTGTATCCTTCTCCTTCTTAGATTGATAAAGATACCAATCTGAAATACAGCCTGTCAACGGACAAAGAGTTGATCAAGATAAGGTCTTTGACATTGGGGAAAGTCACAGGTAGGTGGTTTAATTAAACTCCAAGATTAAAGCTGTGGGTATGCGAGCTTGTGCTTTACTGACTAATTCACCACACCAAGTCACCTTGAGATAGACTGATGGGCAAGAATCCTTCATTTAGCACTACATACACTGGTTTGGTTTAGTTTAGTTTAGCACTAGTTGTTGGGGCAAATAAGAACCTATTGAGGTACGGTCTTCTTGCCTCTCTCAGGTCGAGCTGGTGTAGATGAGGAGGTTCTCCAGGCCGGATCCAGAGGCTTCATAGGCTGTCTGTCTTCAGTTCAGTTTAACCATTTGGCTCCTATCAAGGCGGCCATATTGAATCGAGGTAGCTCGTTGGTCAATGTTCTCGGTAACCTGGTAGAGTCAAATTGCGGAGAACTGGCGGATAAGTCTTCATCCAGATCTTTGTCAGGTTGGTAAATGTGCCATTATGTTTTCAAGAAATGGCAAAATTAATGGAATCCCTGGACAAACAACAAACTTTATTCACAGACCATGCAGACACAGGAAGTAGAGGGAAGAAACTTATGAACGCTGCCCAAAGTGACTCCGCTGTAATTGGAGGTAGGTGCCGCTTTCCTGCTCCATTTTTTTAAGGCAAACGTGCTGTAAAATCAAACCTTTTATGAATATTCACACTGTCAACTTTCGGTAAGGTATTTTGAAGGTGCGAAAGATGTCACAGGCAACAAAGGTCCATCGTCAATCGTCAATAGTGTAGCTATAAAGCTTAACTCATGAGTCACTTTCAAACCAAGCAGCTTTTTGTTGGTCAACATGGAAAATCCTTGTGTCCAACTTGAACTCGTTGCAAAATCTGCATGGGAATATCTTTCACCCTCGCGCGAAACTCCTAATTGTGTGGATTCCTACTGAAATTACTGCATTTTGCCTGTGAAAATTCGCCAAACAGTGTTAAATGTAACTGCACCTCTGACCATCATAGATAGAGAGCGGTGGTTTATGAAGCATTGCTCATAAGTCGCTTTCAAACCAAGCAGCTTTCTGCTGGTCAACGCGGCAAATCTTTGTGACCAACTTGAACCAGTTGCGAAAACTGCATGAGGAAATCTTTCGCCCTTGTGCATTGGCACAAGTGCCACTCACTTATTCTGTCTCTCGTAGGTTTGATAGCAGCAGTGGTGCTCATTACCCTCTGTGCCGTGGCCGTGATGACCCGCTTCCTGTACCGCCATCGAAACGAGCGTACCCGGCAGATGGCCTCCGTCAAGGAGAAAGATCACCAGCCCAGGCCAGAACTCAGATACCGGGCCGAGTTGGACCTACACAGTGCCATGAGAGACAGCAGGAAAGAGTACTTCATCTGACCTGTGGCGTACGAACCTCGCGACCCCCACTGAGTCACTGCGACCCTATGTTTGGCGCCAACTCAGTGGACAGGGATTGGGGACAGGAAGTCAGCTGAGCCTTGTGGACACAGCCAGTGCCCTTCACCCTCCCAACCACTGTCCTTTAGCATCCAGGATTCAGGGAACGGAAAGCACACAACACAGATACGTTGCATTATAGCGGTATGCAGGCAGCGTGGCGGATTTTAATATATCGGTGGTTCTTTGCTGCGGTTTTAGAAAAAATGTTCCCAAGAGTTAGAAGATCAGGTGACTTCAAAACTCAGAAGCTGTACCCAAACATGGCCTTCAGCCCTTCGCAGAGGATGGAGAATCAGACGTATGAAGCGACTCTTTTGCTTACAGGGCTAATTGTTTAACCAGACAACAAAGAGATTACAGAATCGTTTGTGTGCGCACATGCGAATCACTCTGGCAGACAAACAAACACTCGACGGTCTCCAGCCTGTGGACCGTGACCAATCAAACGGCTCTGGTGTGGTACTAATCCAGCACGAATGGTCTTGTTCAGCCACAGGCGAGCACGATGTAGTGATGCAAATAAAGTGGTTGATGTTACCAGTGGGGCTATTTCACTTCCTCCTTCCTTTGCTCTGTTTCTCCTTCATACATTCACTCCCTGTTTCCCTTACTAAGGACTACTTGAAACAGCATTCGCAATGCATTTCATTTAACAGTTATGTGATGAATCGCTGAGTGAAAGAACAGGAAATAAGGACTTGATTGTGTCCATGATTGGGTCATGAAAAGCAGGCGTTGTGTTTCAGAATGGTGGCGGGCAGTTGGAGGGATTCGCACCGAAAAATCATTCCAAATAAAACCAGTAGCCATTTAATTATGGTTGTGTCATATATTTTAGGGTGAAAGTGAAATAATGGGTGTGGATTTTATTCAGCATGATTTGATTGGATCATTAAAAGTAGGATTGATATTGATCAGTATCATATCAGTGCCAACATGTTTTTGGTTACATCAGCAGAAAAGTTGTGGAATAAGTTTTATGAAAAACATTGATTCGTGCACAAGAAAACCTGTAACATTTATTAAGAAATTTGAAACTGGACATTTTGAGTATTTCCTGTTGGTGCTTTATTTTAAATAGCCGAAAGCCTTTACTTTACTGCATACTTTGCAGGTTAAATGATGTTGCTAATCAGTTTAGTTGGTATCTGGGGAAGGGACATTCTCATTCTAGTGGATTTTCTGGTGGATTTGGACACAAATCTGTGTAGTTCTCAAGACAAGTCCTCAGTCTTCTTAATCTGTTTTGTTAGAAGATCACGATTGTAAATTTGAAATGTGTAGAGGTGCTTAACGTTTATTTAGCCAACTTTTAAAGGTGTTCTACCATATAAATGGCCTCAAAGCTAAT
Organism: Sinocyclocheilus anshuiensis; assembly: GCF_001515605.1. NCBI lineage: Eukaryota > Metazoa > Chordata > Actinopteri > Cypriniformes > Cyprinidae > Sinocyclocheilus > Sinocyclocheilus anshuiensis. Next base: position 1,036,955 of record NW_015548207.1, on the reverse strand, counting down.
AGACGAGATCTTACAAGCCACTGAACTCCAACTTTTATTTCATAGGGTCTTTAAGTAAATTTATACGGTCAATTTTGATTTTATGTCGTCTTTAAAGTCTAAGACTCACTCATTCAGTGCATCTGTTTCTGATGCACTCTATAAGGATTTTCCAGGCCCTCATGTGACCCCTAAAATCTGAGATCAGTGACTGGTTCCAAGAAATGTTGTTCTAGAACCAAACAAGTGAGAACAGACATTTTCTTTCACTTTTACCTTTGTAAAGTCTCGTATGCTGGTCAGAAGTGGCCATGATGTGTTTTCTGGGAACATGAAGTTCCCTGTGAATCACAGATTTGATGAAGGGAAGGTTTCACATTGGAGTGCATCAAACCAGTCCACAATAAACTCTTAGACTGGGAATATGAGAATTCACTCTGTACTGGTGGGACCTGATTCTATTGCATTATATTCCAGAGGAACCGAGTAATGGAGTCAAAATATCATTCACAGCCTTTTAAAGGTTGCCAGGTCTTTCCCGTATAAGCCTCAAAAATGTCTTAGATCATATTATGATTGCTTCCTCACCGCAATGAGATATAATCTACATATAATTGGTTCCTGGACTCTACATGATAAAAAAATAAAAATAAAAATGTTCTGAACAGAATAGCATAGGAAAGGGTCAAGATGTGCAGATTCCTCTGATAATACCCACAATGCACCAGAGCGAAGCTTCGAGGCGGTATCTAATCATCGCCCAACCCCCTCATTTGTCATTTTCAGTGAAGTCAGGACAAAGAATCAGTAATGCTAGATATTTATCTAGCCGTGATCTATGTAAATGTCAGTCCCGCGATGGAACAGAAATGATGGATCCTCTCTCAAACAGCCCTGGGCTCAGAACTGAGTCTGATTTACAGCGAAATCCATCTCAGCTTGGATAAACACCAGCCGGAATGTTGTACCACGATTGGCTCATTCCTCTCATTAGATTTCAGTTCGTCTCACGGAGGTAATGAATCCTCAACCTCAGATATTCATGCTACCGAAACTGAAATGAAGTGGGATGGCTTACCGAGCAATTTCAGCTGCTCACAGGAAGTTTAAGATGTGATGGGGGTTTTTAAATTAAGCTACACATCACTAGAAAAACAAAAATGGTAACTTTTTAATGGTGGCAGTACATCCACACTGAGGGGGGAAACAAAGTGGTGAAACAGAAGTAATTACAAATTAAGTTTTAGAAGTAATTACAAATAAACAGCAAGTAACACATCTTTTACAGTGCAGGTCATGGGCGTCGCTAGGCCACGACTACTCAGCCCCCCTAAAATTTTGCGATTAGCTCCATAAACTGCTTCAGTGCACACTGTAACTCCTTTTGCGTCATGTGTTATACAACACGATTGATGGGTCAATGACAAAGGAAAAATATAGCTTTAAAAAAAAAAAAAAATTTTACAGCATACAAGAGTTTGCTGTATTTTTACAGTACAATTCTAATTATTTTACAGTACTTTTGTAAATTTACAGTCTTACTGGCAACCAAAATTGCCACTAAGTTATTGTAAATTTTACAGTAATTTTTTTACAGTGTATGCAATACAGTGGAATACTGCAATACAGTGCAATACTGCAATATATATATTTTTATTATTAGGCTATTATTGTTATTATACCCTCACTGGGGGCTGAGCCCCCCTAAAATTAAAATCCTAGAATCGCCCCTGGTGCAGGTGTGTAGCAAACATTATAAATGCAAATCATTTTGGGAAATAATTAAAAATGTTTAACAAAATTAAAATTTATTAAAATGTAAACACACACAGATGTGTTTGTAATATTGCATATTGTTATTTTTGTATTATTTATATGCTATTCTAGTATTTATTAATATTCGGAATTAACCTTTGTATTTTCAGTTTTCATTTTTTTTTTTTTTTTTTTTTATTTTTTTACCCAGTTACTTTGTCAATGGATAATTGCCATTTTCTCTACTTTTCAGTTTTGCTTTTATTAAAATAATAAAAAAATAAGACACATATCATAGATACAATAATAGATATCGCACAGTATACCAGTACTGAAAAAATAGTGTACCTTGAATGTATCTTGATTTAAGAATGTTTAGATATTTGTATTGGATAAATGAGACAATATCAGGAATATTCACATAATGTTAATGCTTCTGTGTGTATTTGTGCACTCTGTGAAGAGTGAATAAGGATTCTTGGTAACACTTACTCACTATTAAAGGTTAGTTCACCCAAAAATGAAAATTCTGTCATTAATTACTCACCCTCATGTCGTTTCAAACCTGTAAGACCTTCGTTCATCTTCGGAACGCAAATTAAGATATTAAATAAATTAAGATAGGAAGCTACGAGAATAATTTTTGTGGGATACGCTGTTTTCATTCAGATCAAATCACAACAACGTAGGAAACAGATCCGGCATGACGCAGCTGACACAGAACAGCATACGCTGTTTACGTCCAGCTGATACTCTCCAAAATGGCGCTAGGGTGACGCGGAGGAGACGAACTGTTGAATAAAGTCTTTTTTTTTTTTTTTTCTGCACAAAAAGTATTCTCGTAGCTTCGTTACATTTTTTTAACTCTTAAATACAGTGCACAGCATAAATGAGTACACCCCCTCTGATTAAATATAAAATAATGTATTTTCTTAATGAACACTAATATAATTCATAGAAAGATGGCAAAATTAAAATGTATTAAACATATTCTTAATAAAAACAGAGAAATACATGCCATTAATATCTGTAAAATATGAAACTTAGCCAATTTTTGTTTAAATTAAGGATTGCAGAATTGAGTACACCCTAGATTTAATTCAACCAAGTGTAATATTCTAGAACTTAATATGTCCTCCATAACTCTAAGTACACTGCTCTGACACTTCTTGGCACTGAGTGTACAAGTTCATGACAAATTTTCACATCTGTGCTGTTTAACTCCTGGAGGACGACCTCCTTAAATGCCCTGGTCTTTAATGGGGAGTGTTGCTCAGC
>NW_015548207.1:1032476-1033238 GCF_001515605.1 Sinocyclocheilus anshuiensis | reverse complement strand
ACTTTCAATATAATACATATTCCAGTGCATGTGGCAAAGAGGTTTGCATACTTGAGCTAAGGAACGAGGGTTGTACTAGAAATGCAAACAGTAAAATGGTGTGTGTGTGTGTGTGTGTGTGTGTGTGAGATCATGAAAACTTGTATTTGGCTTATTCAGTTATATGTTATACCTATGCAATATAGTGGAATACTGCACTTTTTAGTATATAAATTTAGCATACCAACCCTATTAGTCAAACATTTTTTTTTATATATATATATATTATATACCCTCATTGGGGGCTGAGCCCCCCTAAAATGAAAATCCTAGAATCGCCCCTGCTGCTGACATAAAAAACAACCGGCGGCAATCGTGGCTTTTCAGATCTGTAAAAACAAGAATAATGAATGTTTTGTGATGAATGGACCCTGTTTGCATAACAGATATACATTATCGAGCACAATAGCAATACGACATACATTTACATTTAAGTCTTAACGGTTCAGTAACACAAACAGCCTGTTTGACATTGAGGAACAGACAGCTAGGGTTTAAAATGGTCATTAAAATGGAAAATTATAGTGAAATTGCACTTGATACCTCAATAACATTGTAAGTGTATGTTATCTATATTTTTATGAAACCTCTTTGTTTTGATTATAAGATTCACCATTTATAAAACTGGTTCTGAATTTAAGATGGTCTGGTGGTAAACACTTGGGTCATGTGACCAGTGTTGGGGGTAACGCATTACAAGTAACGCGAGTTACGTAATCAGAT
>NW_015548207.1:1011544-1029385 GCF_001515605.1 Sinocyclocheilus anshuiensis | reverse complement strand
GTTTTCATTTTTTTTTTTTTTTTTTTATATTTCTTTATAGATTTCAATTTTATTTCAGTTTTAGTATTACAACTTAAACTTGCAGTTAGTTTTAGTTAAACTTTATTTCAGTTGCCGGGGCAACTTATATTTATTTATTTGTTTGTTTGTTTGTTTGTTTTTTATCTAATATTTATATTTTATTTCAGCTTCATTTCAGTTATCAAAAAAACTTTTTATTATTGTTTTAAATAACAATAACGATACTGATTGCACATTGACTACATTAAAATGGTGTGTGTGTGTGTGTGTGTGTGTGTGTGTGTGTGTGTTCATGCATATACACATATTTAAAAATGACATGTGAGCACTAATACTAGTCTAGCTAGCCCATTTGCCTGCCTTTAAATAAAAATCAATTTGTACAGTTGGGTGAACATTGTCATCTAATTAATATTTATGGTTTATCAATTCGTTCCTACACCCTGGGTACATCAATCTAAAAAAAAATTAAAAAAATGGTGTGAGCTGTTAGTATAGTTTACTTTTGTGAATGTTCACCGTATGCAGGAATATGAAGTATTAGCTGCTGTTTTCGAAGGACTGGAGTATTGTGTTTGTAGCCGTGGGAGTTGTGTTATGCTGTTTTGTAGATGTTTGGTCTTAGCTGAAATTCGCAGAGTTCGCAGAATTCGCCAAGCTGCTGTCACGTAAGACACACATCCTGCTTCCACCATAACAAGCCAGAACATCTGGCACCCCAGAAACCACTAACAAATAAAACCTTTCACAGAGCTAAAATCGTGTTATCTAAACAGTCTTGGTTGCATTGCTTTGGCTGAATGCCACAGGTCTGCTTGGATTCTTATGTTTGCAAAAAAAAAAAAAACTGTGGTCCGTTGCCTAAACACATTTTTGAAGTGCATTTAAATATTTAATTAACATGACAAATCACTGACAATGTTATGGACTATAATATACACTAATGACTGGTTTATTTTGAGCTTGTTTTATATGGATAGAATTATAAAGGTGTATTGTAAATAAATGTATATTTAATAATAAAAAACAAACATTTTTGGTAGCTTTATGTGCTACATTTCTGTGTCTTCTTTTTTTTTAAACTACTTATTAGTAGAAACGATGTTGACATGCATTGAGAGTCTGTCTTGGGTTGGACAAGAACAAACAATGAGTTTTGTTCTTGTGGGTTTGCATTCATCTAGCAAGTGTCAAGTGTTAGAATTGTCTGCTTTGGAACTGTATAAAGACAAACATGGGAAACACTGGGTTTATATTTTTGTCCTAACTTTTATCCCGCTTTTTTGTAGCTCAACAGCCACTGGGCAACTGTTTGCAGTGTGAATATTCTTGAAAATGTCTTCCTTTGTGCTCCATGGATGAAAGTAAGTCATGCAGGTTTGGAACGACACAAGGGTGAGTAAATAAAGATGCCATTTTCATTTTTGGATGAACTAATCATTTTCCTGTCCTTGGTAAACATGAAATGCTATGATAAGTGACAAAAATCACAGCCAATCAGAACATATTTGATGTGTAAAATACAGCTATATGGAGCAGGCTTTTGGACCAATGAGATTTCCCTGTGGGCGGGGCTATATGCATGACATGGCAGAAATATAGACCAATCAACTGCTAGAATGTTGGCAGTCACGTGGCTGGGACAAAAAATCAGATTAAAATGTACAATAAATTAACGAACACCACTATCTCGTCATACGTGGTTATGATACTGTTTTTTCTGCCTCAAAATTTCGTAAAACAATCAATTTTGAGCTGCATAAAATCAAATTAAGAGTTAAAGAGAGATACACCTTGTCCTAACTAGTCACATCAAGTATTATTTTTTTGTTGTTGTTTTTGTCACTGAAAGTGAAATGTTGTACAATGTGAAATAATCACACCGAATCAAAACAAAAAATCCTGCTATACGCAATAAGATTCAATGAGATTTCACAGTGGGCGGGGCTTCATGAATGACATGGCAAAAATAGAATTAGCGAATGACACTATTGCATCATACCTGGTTATGATTCTTTGTTTTTCTGGCTCAACATTTCATAAAACAATCACATTTTTGAGCTGCAGAAAGAGAGATACATGTCATCTTAACTAGTCATGAAGCATAACATTTTTTCGTTGTTGTCACTGGAAGCGAAATCTTGCACAATGTGAAAAAATTACAGCCAATCAGAACAAAAAATACAGCTTTATGCAGTTTTCGGATTTTAGGCAAATGACAGGTTATAGATTTTCATGTATTACATAACACAAATAGAGACCAGAAGTTAGCGACTGACGCTTTGTCGCATCATACCTTGTTATGATGCAGTGTTTTTCTGCCTCAATATTTTGTAAACAATGAAGTTTTCAAGTTGCAAAAAGAGAGATACTCATTGTCTTAACCAGTCATGATGCAACAAATTTTCACTATGTTTTTTTGTTGTCACTGAAAGCAAAATATTGTGATTGCGGGAAAAAAAATCAGCCAATCAGAACAAAAACTAAAACTGTATTCAGCACGATTTTAGGCCAATGATTTGTCATTGTGTGCAGGGCTACCTAGTACAACCAAAATAGGAACTGTCAAAACGTCTTAATGTTTGACGCCATTGACTAGTTCGAACAAAAATTTGGCGTCATGAATTGAGATCCCAATTCGTCGGTCACGACGTGACATCTCCGTTCCCTCCTTCAGGGAACGAGGGTTACATACGTAACCGAGACGTTCCCTTTCAGTTGGTCACTACGAGTCACGTCGTGACCGATGAATTGAGATCTCAATTCGTCAGTCACGACGTGACATCTCCGTTCCCTCCTTCAGGAAACGAGGGTTACATACGTAACCGAGACGTTTCGATGTTAAAGTCGATTCTTGTTTTAAGAGAATGCTTCATGTATCAGTTTTCTCGAAATGGAAGTGCTAATCAAGAATCTACTACTATCCCATTGAATATGATCTCTTGTAGTTGAACCTGGGGCGACATTCGTATTCGAGTTTCTTCATACCGATGCAACAAAGCTTCAGACGCTGATGTTGAAAGAAAAAAATAAATAAATCAAGATCGGATAAAAGCTTCTGGAGGAGAATTCCGCATCCGATGCAGGCAGCACTTTAGGGACTGGATCAGGTATCTAAGTGTCAGGGAAAATAAAGTCCAGGTGAATGTAGCGAGGTAATTCTGAGTCTCTAATGCAGAAAGACAGACAGGAAGGGATACTGTGTCAACAGCAACCATCTAACAAGTTGTAGGACAAAAGGTTGAGTGTATCAACTAACGGGGAGAAAAATTGAGGCCTCTTTTTATTTCCCGTTTCGCCCTGTTGTGGAGGACGATAAGGCAGGATTCATGTCACCATTTTTATCGAGTCATTTTAAATTCCCATCTGTTTCCAACAGCCAAAATTAATATTTTCATACGTTTTGTCTTGCTCAAGACAAACACTTGCTCTTTCATCCATCGGCATGGCTCTTTTAGTGGGCGTACTGCTGTTGAAGTGGGAACTGTACATTGATGATTCACATCTGTAATGAGTAGACAAGTAGATGGGAACGTATAGACTCCCGCAGTTTGCTGTTTGCTGGTGGTCTCCAGTGCCAGGGTTCAACTGTTCAGTTCAAACCAGAATTCGATTCCGCCCCCTCTTCTTCAAGTCTCTGCAGGTAATTTTTACATTTTAGTATTTGGCTATTAACTGTGGTACATTGTATTATCAACATCATTAGTGTAGTTAGATAATGACTCTGGAACAAAAGGAATCAACTTGACTGTTTTACTTGTTTTTGTCATTAGTTTTACTAGTGTGCGTGAAATGGTGTTCGCAATACATTTTACTTCCATAATGTGACTTGTTTTTGAATTTAATGGTATATTCAGTTGGGAAAAAAATATTATTGGATAGTGAAGTGTCTCTATTTGACAGGAAGATTGAGGGGAGGGGTTGAAAAATAAAAGGCATTGATAATGTCATCAGAACTAAAAGTTGTTTTTGGGCGGTTATAATAATTTGATGGAAGATTACGAAGATTAAAAAAAAAAAAACTTGAAAGTGTATGACCAGAAATCTTAATTATGAATGTAAATAGTGTTGATTTTAATTTCGTACACAGATTTTTTTTTTTTTTTTAGCGATTTAAAATGCAATCGCTGTAATGTTTAAACTGAACTTGAGTTATGAGTCTGTCTTTATTGCTCTGATGTTCTCGTTTTAGATACTATTAGATTTTAACTGCAGGTTATTGACATAATGTCAGGGGAGCCCACAATTAGCTGCCAAAAGAGTTTCAGTTAACAGATTCTGAATGTATTTCCTGTTTTTCTGACCCCTATGGACACTCATTCAATGCAGTTATGTTAAGTATAGGATTATTAAGATTATTAAGTATAGGGCAAAATAATATTGATTAAATATTATGGTTTATTGATTTGTATAATATGAACGATTAATTCTAAGGTCCAATGTGGGAAACATTGCACTAAGCTCCTGAATGTTTCTTCCAATCGAAACTTTTACCTGAAAACATAAGCTGTTTATAATTTTCTCCACTCTTGAAACATGGAAAAGATTCCCAATTATGTTGTTTATGCAGAACCACACGAGAGCTCGACACATTTGCTAGAAGGTGTTTATTTAATCGCTAATGCCGTGCTACTGCTAATAACATCTCCTCCCACTACAAGCTAGAGAAGAGTTTTCTGATTATTTTAAAATGCCATTTGGCTCATTTTACTTATCATAATGTTACTAAAATAGGTTAAAAAAATACAAATAAAAAAATAGTGCTGTCTGCAGTAAGGGACTGCTGGGTTATATAATCACAGTTTAGCATTGCATATATGCTAATGTGTTTCTGTTTGGAATGTGTTATGCAAAACTAGCAGTAATTTCAGCTAGATTCCAAAGCATGATTTTTTTTTTGTTTGTTGTTTTCATGCTTCATTACATATAACACCATGTCCTAGCCTGGCACATTAAAGCAACAAGACAGAGCCGCTAGTTTGTAGTTCTGACACATCGTACTGGCTAGCCCACAGTGAAATCTCATTCATCCAAAAACTCGCTTTAAATAGCTGTATTTTAATCAAATATGTCAAGTTGCGCTACATTCTGCATTTTGTAACCCTTTTCTACTTCATACACAGCCGGTGTCATATTAGCGTGATGCTAACAATGTAAAATGTATGTATCTTGCTTTGTTTTTAAAGCAAATCCTGTGTAAAAACAAGTCAGTCTTCTTAGGAAACAGTGTAAACGTATAGTATATGCTAGCATAGCTGGAGTCAGTGTTAGCAGGATCACATAGCAATAAACTGTGCAACTAGCCGCAGTTCCAGTCAAAGAAACTTATGATAATCCATTTATTTGTCAGACAAAGAATTCACCTTACGAATCGCATCAAACGCTTTCTTAAGATTAAAAACTAGTGACTCCCGCTGTGTATTAGCATGATGATAGAAATGTAAAATGTATGTACCCTACGTTTTTAATGCAAATACTGTGTAAAAACAAGTCAATCTGCTCAGGAAACAGTGTAAATGTATTAGTATATGCTATAGTGTAGTTAGAGTCACTGCTAGCAGGGTCACGTAGCAATAAACCATGTGCAACTAGCCGCAGTTCCTATCACAAAAGCTCATGATAATCCATTTATTTGTCAGATAAAGAATTGAATTCGCCTGATGAATTGCATTGAACGCTTGCTAAAATTAAAAAGTAGTGACTCCTGCTGTGTAATAGAGTTTGAAAAATGGATGGGGATAAAAAAAATGGCCGTCTGAGAGGGCGGAGGTGAAGTGTTACAAAGCATCAAACTCCCACTCGCCGCATATAGATGGGATTTAACCGCAGCAGAAGTGATGGCAGCCGTTGTGGCCACATATCAGCTTTTAATTTAAAGCTGGGCCTTCAACCAGTAATTTCATTAAAATGAGTCCAAGAGCAGAGTTGAACTCAGCCGTATCTATCTCGCGTCATCACTCAAACCTGCAGAAACTCTCTCTACTCCGTGATGTACGACCCCTCTCGTCAGATCGATCATCTCTCTGGTTTTCTGTTTCCTGCCTAAAACCTCTGCCTCTCAGCTCAGATCAAATCCAACTAATGGCTTCACGCCGCCATCATTTATAAATGCACACCTCTGGCATTCTTTCCACCTTTTTTTTTCCTTCTATGCTCCCTTCCTCCTCTTAAGGTGAAGGGCATATCATTCATGAATCAGTGTCACCGACAGACGTGGATCAAGAAGGCTTGATTTAGTGCTAAATTGCACTAAATCAGGATTAGCTGAGTAAATGTTGACAAGACTGAATCATACGACTCCAAAAGATGTGATGGATGTGGAGGATTATGGGTAAATGTATGACGTCCGTATCTAAATGCATTTTTTTAAAGGAATAGTTCAACTAAAATGAAAATTGTCATTCCTGCTCCAGAAGAAGTCAAGGTTTGGTTAGTAAGCATAGGTCAGTTAAGTGTTGGTATTACATCACAAAAATAGTTGTATATTCCCCTTATTTGTTTTATTTGTCGTATGATTCAGGCTTGTCAGCCTTTATTTGGAATATACAACTATTTTAGGGTATTTATTAGGGATGCAACAATACAGTTAGTCCAAGGTCCAATACATACTTCGGTTTTTTTAACCACAGTTTTCCGTTCGGTTCGGTTCTGATGGCTTGTTTTTTTGCAATTTGCAATTTTTAAAACAAAATAACAACATAAAAACTGTACACTTATGTACACTGGAGAAAAACATTGATTATCATATGTCTACTTCAAATTTGTTTCAGACATTTGTCTACTTCAGACATTTCTACTAGAGCTTCAGAAGTATCAACATTCTCAAAATGTGCTCTGATTAGCAAAGAAACAAAAAAAGGTCTCAATTTGAAATCAGACATTTCTCATCAAAGAGTTCACTATCTACATTAATTTGACATCTCTATATTCTTACTGTATGTCAACAGTTGTCTCATGTCTTTCTCATAAGGAACTTTAGGAGCAATATATGAGGCAAAGTTGCAATGGTAATACTTACAATCCTCTTTTATGAGTTTTCTGGGCTGAGACGTTTTTTCATGGTTAACTTTTGTGGCAAAAAAATCCAGGCCATTTATCACAAAATACGAAAATGCAGTTTATGTAGTTGTTCTTATCAACAAGTGTGTTTTGATGGTCTTTTACCTTTTAAAAGACATTCTGTAGGTTCTGTGCCCCGACATATGCTGACTCGTTCAAACTGAGAGACGTTACAGCAGAGCAGGTGGAAGAGAGTTAGAACATAACCCAATGTGTCATTGAAAAAAGAGACAAACATCTGTCACAGTGCTATCTCAGCTCTAAAACACCTCGCCATCGCTGCCTCACACACACACACATAATACAGAGCAGCGATAGGGCACACTAAACTACTTTATAAACACACCCGAAAACAAACCTGTCAGGTTCCTCTCGGAACGATATACATTTAAAAAGAGACAAGTACGAAAGAGAAGAGGGAGAAAAGGTCAAATCTTTGAGAAACTAAACAATATGGGGGTGATGCAGAGTGTCACTTCCTTCTGAAAGCAATTCATTCTGTCATTTATGAGAAAATTATCTCAAGTAAGGGTAAAAATAAACTGTATTATAAATTAGGTTTTTACATTTTCTGAAAACAACTGTGTAAAACTCATGCTGTAGATCATTGTAAGGGTGTTGCTACTGTATATGGTTGCTTATTGGTTTTAGGTGCCTGCTAGTAGCTGATTAATGGTCCAGTATCTCACCACCAAGTATCTATGATGTTCTGGTCTCTAGATATGATTCAGATCCATGTGGAATCCTGGTTCTGCCTCAGAGTAAAAAATAATAGGCACCTGTGGCTTTTTTTCTTGTAATTGTGACTTGTATCTCACAATTATAACTTTATATCTCACAATTGGGCTTTATAGATCACAATATGAATTTATATCTCACAGATGGAGCTTTATATCTCATAATACGATTCTATGTCTCCTAATAAGTCTTTAAATCTCAGTTGTTACTTTATATGACTTTATATCTCACAATATGATTTTATATCTCACAGATTGGACATTATATATCTCAATATTGGCTATCACACTATAATTTTGTCTCACTAATATGACTTTATATTTCCCAATATGACTTTATATATCACAGTTTGGTCTTTATCTCTCACATTATGACTTTATGTCCTAATATGACTTGTCATCTCAGAATCAAGACTTTATATCTCATAATATGATATTACATATCTCGATATTGAGTAGATCTCATAATCTGACTTTATAAATTACAGTATAAAGTTTATCCCTCAATTATAGCTATATGTCAAAACTGACTCTCATATGGCAATATGTATATTAATATTGATTGAGATATTGATGAAATATTGAATATCTCATAATGTGAGTAAACTAAGTAAAATATGATTTTATATCTCATATGTGACTTTATCTTACAGTTTTACTTTACATCTTATAATATGACTTTACGTCTCACAATTGTGATTTTTTTTTCAACTTCACACAATTATCTTTTTTTTTGTGTTTACTCAGAGACAGAAGACGACTTCCATAAGTCCCTCATTCAATGAAAGTCTATGATATTTTTTCACCTATTTTATTGTCTACCAGGCAAAAATCTAAAGTCTGATCACTTAGAAAAGCAATATCACACTTCTTTGCATGCCACACAATGTGAGGTGTCATTCATGTCTGTAACACAAACGGTGTGTGATGAATTACTCATTAAACTTTGATACTTGAGGATGAACAATTGCAATTAGCACCACTAATGAATTATTCCCTTCATTTGGATATTTCTCAGGAACTTGCCCTTTGGTCAACTTTATAAAACAGCATAAAGCATGATGACAGTGCATGGGAGCAGGTAATAACATTCTGTGGATTGAAATGAAAGATAATCATCTTTATTTGATATGTCTGAATGTGAAGATGTAAGTACTGTAATGCAAAGATAATACAACATGGAAATATTAGATTGGAAATGAAATGTATCACTATTGGTATCATTAGAGATATAGTTCACCCAAAAAAGAAAATGATGTCATCATTTACTCACCCCTGTGCCGTTCCAAACCGGAATGAGTTTCTTTATTCTGTTGAGCACAAAAGAAGATCATTTGAAGAATGTTGGTAACTAAACAGTTGACGGTGGCCACTGACTTCCAAAAAAAAAAAATAATACTATGAAGCAAATGGCTACCGTCAACTGCTCGGTTACACACATTCTTCAAAATATCTTCTAAGTTCAGGAGAAGAAAGAAACTAATACCGATTTGGAACAACTTGAGGGTGAGTAAATGATGACAGAATTTTCATTTTTGGGTGAACTATCACTTTAAGTTTATTTTAATAGCTATAATTAAGCATAATCATTATAATTTATATTTTATTTTTAATTACTTAAATACTTTTTTAATTACTTTAATATTTTTTATATATTGTTATTGTTGTTTTACATATTTTTTTTTTTAAATAAATAATTTCAGTTTTACAATATTTAACGCATACTTCTCTTTGGGATTCAATTATGGAACTTTCATTTAGAAGCTAAGGAAGATAGAGATTTGCATGATGTAATTTCACACAGGGAAAACTTTTGTAAATCACGGTAGTCTGAAACACTACAAGTCCTGGCTTGTTATCAAATCACAACCGCCCTTGCGCAAAGGTGTCAACGAGTCGTGAAATCAAGACGTGAAAATAGTTTGTTCACGACTCACAGCCTTCCTGTGTAGGAATTGTTGTAGTATTCCCTGAGCTCAACGAGAATAAATTAACACGTTTAAACAGACGTGTGGAAAAGACCAGCTGCTCATCCCATGCTGTTTCCCTCATCACTTCGCTGCGGTCCAAAACACGCGAGTTTGTTCGCTAAAAGAGGGGTTTCTGACTTTATTTGGGTCGATACTTTAAGAGGAACACTTTATAACCTGAAGACAATGCTGATTATGCATAGTTTTAAAGTCAACTTGACATTTTTAGAAAAGAGTATGAGGACAGACCTCGATACATCAGTGTTCGGCATTATGTGACTGAAAGTGTTTTTGAAGTCTTCCAAACCCTGTCCTGCTGGTTGCTCGGCAACCCCGTGAGATTTCTGCATTTGGCTCCTTAAAAACGCTGCGGTGAAGCACCTGAGAGAAATCAACAGCCTGCTAACCTGTTCTGCTAGCCGCCAGCCACACGCCATCTCATTCTCTCTCTCTCTCTCTCTCTCTCTCTCTCTCTCTCTCTCACCTACTATTCACACTTATTTCCATGTGAAATATTATGTGTGTCCCTGAGGACGTGTTTGGGCAAATACAACTCTGGAAATCTGATATTGTTTTCCAACACTGTGACTTAAGTCTAGACACTAATAGCGTATTTGTAAAAACACTTTTTAATTGGGTGGAAAAGCGTGAAAAATGTTGACGTTTTAATTGAGTCCAGATTCTGTTTTCAGGTTGTTAAATCAATATAACACTAAAAATAAGTTTTTTGTAAGACTGACAAAAAGCCTGTGAGTAGGCCTATATGACTTAGTCCACATACACACTGTGCTAAATTTGGTTGTCAGTTCACCTTTTAGTGCTTAATTCTGTTCTACACACAGTTCAGTCATTTGTGGGAGTGACAACGGCATTTCTACGACTGAATTGGCTCCCTAAAAATGCAGGTAGTGGCAACCGCATTTGCACTGAACAACTAGTTGCTAATGACGTAGGCTATTTAAACTCGTATCAGAGTTGTCTCAGTCTCTTCTATATGCATGGTGAAAGAAATCACAGTGAACCAGGTCTGATTTGACTCGGTGATGCCAGATCTTGCTATAAAAATAGCAAATAAGAACAAGCCCATAATAAACTTAAATCCAAATGCTTTATCTTGGAAATAAGCCACTTACCTAAATATTGTGACCTTCACCTGCCTACTTTAACTTCATAAACTGGATTGATTTATGAGCCGAGCCTGAACAACAAGCCAAATGCTTAAATGTTTAATAAGCATCACTTATAATAAGTGGATATGGCGATACTTCAAGAGTGCGCTTTGCAAAGCAACAAACAAAAAAAAAACACAATAGCTCTGTCGACAGTGGTTTAGATAAAATCTCTGTACATAAGTCTGTGGTCACTGTAATATTACTTAGGTCAAAAATAGCAGATACCAAACGCGAAAGACTGCAAAACATTGAGAGGGTTACAACAGTCTAAGTCAGTGGTTTAAAATTTCCAGTCCCTCGCCTCGCTCTCTGCATCTACTGCATGTCTCTTTTTTTTAACACACCAGATTCAGATAACCAGCTCGTTAGAAGAGAGCTCCATGCATGAACTGTTCTGATTGACAAGGTCCCTACACAGTGTTCTTTGCTCCCTACTCCCTGAGCACGGGAAATCCATTGAAGTTTACTTCACTTCGATCATTCATTCATGGATTTGCGCTACGCCACGGCCTGCAGCGTCTTCACACACAGATGAAACTTACTAGAGAAGTGTAAGGTGTGACATAATATACTTCTGTAAATAAATAGCTACAATTTAAATTCATGTCTCACACATTTTAATGCCCTTTGAATGGAACATATACTCTCTCTTCAAACTGTAATCATGGTGGAATATCCTGTGATGTCCACTCCGCAGGGCTCTTATGGTCGAATAGAACAAATGTCTGAAGTGATAAGTGATACATACAATATGTGCTGGTGGTACACGAGGACTGGAATTGAGAACCACTGGTCTAAGTCATCGCAATTTCGAGAGTGAGTTCTGTTCCATACACACACAAAACTGTAATTTAGGGGATTCACATTTAAATGCAGTTGTCACTCCTGAACCGTTATAGGTTAATCCATATTTGACCCAACATTGGGTTGAAACAACCCAGCATTTTTTAGAGTGTGTGTACGTGTCTTTAGTAATGTAAAGAAAGTCTGGAAGAATGTGATATCTATGTTGTTTTTAGTGGCCAATTCACTAAAGCAAAAAAAGAGAAAACTTCCACAAAATCTGTGCTAAAAAATAAAAAAAATAAAAAAAATATCATGAACAAATCATTTAGACTAGTTCTGTGAACTGATTCAGATTCACTGAAAATATCAAAAGAATAATTTATGCATCAGTCCTTGCCAATATGAGTATGTATGCAAGCCTGTTTCGCCACAATATAAAAATAAATAAGTAAATAAACAAGGTAATAGCATATTTTTTATCGCAATTCTGAGTTTGACATTATTATTATTATGCCATGTATTATTTTATTATTTTATCATTTATGGAAACGGGTTTCCATAAGTATCACATATATAATATATTATATAATATAATATATATAATATATAAACATATATAATATAGCAGTCAGTATGACATAGAATACACGTGTGTGTGTGTGTGTGTGTGTGTGTGTGTGTGTGTGTGTGTGTGTGCACGCATTTTATATATATATATACAGTATATATATATATATATATAATTATATTTGTAATTTTCCTTTTTCCAGCTCTGATAATGGAGAGAAAAAGTCAGTAAGCATAGATGCCAGGGGAGTTCATTTGCTCCCTTTGAAAAGTAAATAAATTAATAGATAAAGAAAAATCGATTTTCCATTATAAAGACAAAAACAATTTAACAATCAACTCACTTCACTAAATGAATGCAAGATTTAAAAGCTGCTTTTTGTACTCCCGATAAGTAATCGTAAAACTCAATATGTGCAATATTTGTCCGCCAGCTAAACTGCCAGCACTCTTGCCCAAATGGCATTAGCTTCAGTGCAATAACAAATAATGAAAACAATATTTCCTGCACCTCTTTAAAGGCTCATTTATTTGAAGATTATCCTTATATGAAACATAAACCCATTTTATGAATTTGCTTTTGAGAATTTGTCACGAAAAATTGGACAGGATGTGAGTTGACAATAACTTCCACATGCATCGCTTGTGACAAGCTGCACAATTGTGCTAATTTTGCACTTAGAAAATAGTTTCACTTGTCAGCGTGTGTCTGTGATTGTGTTTCCTGTATTTGTGTGGGAAACTGAGACCCTTTTGGGGAAGGACCGTTATTGATCGTGTACAGTTCGTCTACAGGAGAGGAAGCTCTTGGAGGGACATTTGCACTATATTACGTTTGATTTCTCTAGAGTGCTAGTTGGCCTATTGTGCTCTTTTCTGCTGGCAGTAAAATCAATTAAAAGCTTCAGCGGAGATGACCTGCAACTTGGCAACAAAGGGCCTGAAAAAGAAAAGAGTACATATAGATAGCACTCTGATTAAAGTGCAGAGAGATAACTTAGTCCACATAGTCCAAAATAGTCCACATGCTGCAGCTAGCTAATAAACTGTGCAGGTCGTGATTTCTTTAAAATGTCCTAGCATTTGGCATTTGACTTGCTTCTTAAAAAGTATTAAGAAATAACTAGTGTTTATCTGTGTAAAAATAGCCGCTATGATGCTAGTATGTTGTAAGCAATGTTTTTAGCACATTTCTATGTAGCTGCTAGCATGTTGCTAGGTTTTCTACTTACGGTTAGTAGTTTGTTCAAGTCCGCAAGTCTGTATTTAAAAGTACAAGCAAATATGTACCTCTTCACAAACAGTCCTAGCTGTCTATTTAGCCATTTTAGCTGGTAATGATTCCTCTAGAAGTTTATGAGTTAGCAAAATGACATCCTAAAATAAACCACACCTGACAGATTCATTATTCACTTGTCACCTCTTTTCAAAACATTTTTCCTAAGGCTCTACAAACTGTCCTGGAGAATTGAGATGGGAAAACTCTGCTAGAGCCCATCCACACGGAGACGCATTTAGCTGTATACGTAAAAATTGTGTATCGTATAGGCATTTCGTTCAGACAGATCCAGAATTTTGGGAGCCTGAAACCGCTATTTTTTTAAACCGGGTCCCCGAATGGATAAATCTGAAAACATTCTTGCGTTTTCGTGTCTACAGCCAATCCGTATATTTTGTGAAACGATGATGTCATCACCCCATGTCTCGACCTTAGCCAGACACCACTACGTCACGTAACAGTAACAACAACAACAACAATGGTGGACTACATGCTTGTGGTCGTGCTTTAGAAGCTACTGTCCTATTAGCTTTACTAAAGCAAAATTTAAAAATTACTAAAGCAAAAATGCTTGTATACAGCGCGCAAGGTTTATGTGCGTGCTCCAAGTCTTCTCTATTTTTAGTGTATCTCTGTGGCAGAATTACAGCGTCACATACTTGGCTGGCATGTATACTACATCGGTTTCAGTGGTTTCGTGTGTACGCAGATATTTCTTGAGACGACGCCGTGTTTACAGATTTTTTTTTTAGAACAAGGGAAAAAAAGATTGGATAGGGAAAGCTGTGGATGTGGCCCTTGTCAACTGATGCAGTTAACAACGCTAAGACCAATTACTTACAGCTGAGAGTTTTTTTGTTTTTTTTTAAGTGCATATATAGCACTGGTTAAAGTGCAGAGATATAGCTTAGAAAATAGTCCAAATGCTGCAGCTAGCTAATAAATATTGTAGGTCATGATTTCTTTAAAATGTCTTAGCATTTGACATTTAACTTGCTGCAGAAAGTATTAAGAAATAACTAAGTTGTTTAGTGTTTGCTTGTGTAAAATACCTGCTATATGATGCCAGTGTGTTGTGAGTAGTTGTTTTAGTGTGTTGTGTAAGTGTTTTAGCACATTTTTTTTTGCTGCCAGCATGTTGCTGTCAGTCCTGTGTTCCCGTGTCTTGTGTTTTTCTCCCCATGTTCTCCCCATTACCTAGTTTCTCCCTCGTGTCAATTATTTTCATTTGTTTCAGCTGGTTCCCGTTAATTTCGTGTCTTTCCATGTCTAGCGTCCGGTATTTTACGTCTAACCCCGCGAATGCTATGAGTGTGTTCCTGCCTATTCCTTGTGTTCCTTCCTTTGGATCATTAAAGACTGTGTTTTGCAAATCTCCTTCGTCTCCGCGCTCCTTCGTCTCCTCCACAGTAGCAGTATCGTGACAGAATACTGGACCGAAACAATAGAGTAAGCGGCGCCCCTTCTCCCTGTTTTTTTTTCCCGTTTGTTGAAAGTCAACAAACCCCTGAGTCCGCTCCAGTGTCGGCTCCAGCCCCTGAGTCCGCTCCAGAAAGTGCTCCAGTTCCCACGTTCAACCCTAAGAGGGCTCCACTTCTCACGTCCAGCCCTAAGAGGGCTCCAGTCCCCACGTCCAGCCCAAGGAGGGCTCCAGTCCCCACGTTCAGCCCAAGGAGGGCTTCAGTCCCCACGTCCAGCCCAGTGAGGGCCGCTGTTCCCACATCCTGAGGGCCTCAGAAACCAATATTCTCCCCAAGTATTTTTGGGGGGGGGTTATAGGGATCCGTCCATAGAGGTCGGGCCGAGGCCAGGCCCCCTGAGCTCCTTGTTCCTGCCTGTTCCTTGTGTTCCTTCCTTTGGATCATTAAAGACTGTGTTCTGCAAATCTCCTTAGTCATCCGTGCTCTTTTGTCTCCTCCACAGTAGCAGTACCGTGACAGTTGCTAGGTTCTACTTACGGTTAGTAGTTTGTTCAAGTCTGTATTTTAAATTATGAGTAAATATTTACTTTACAATTAGTGCTAACAGTCTATTTAGCCATTTTAGCTACATTCTTGAAGTTTGCGAGCTAGCAAAATAATGCTGGTGTTTTGTAAGTAGTGTTTGTATCACTTTGTAGCTGCTAGCATGTTGCTAGGTTTTTCTACTTACTACTACAAGTAGTGCTAGCAGTCTAATTAGCAGTTTTAGCTGGTAATGATTCCTGAAGTTTGAGTTAGCAAAATGGCATCCTAAAATAAACATATGTAGATTTATTAATCTGTCACCTCTTTTCAAAACCTCTTTCCTAATGCTGCATTTGCTTGGTAAACTAGAGAATTGAGATGGAAAACAGTGCTAGCTATCTAAACAGTGTGTGTTGTGACGACTATAAAATGTCCTACCATTTGACATTTAACTTGATACAGAAAGTAGTAAGACCAAATTGCTTAGTGTTTTCTTGTGTAAAATACCTGTTATATGATGCCAGTGTGTTGTGAGTAGTTACCTGCGAGTTTTTAGCACTTTTTTTGTAGCTGCTAGCATGTTGCTAGGTTCTACTGACAGTTAGTAGTCCCTAAGTCTGTATTTTAAATTATGAGCAAAAATTTACTTCACAGGTAGTGCTAGCAGTCTTAGCTGTAAGATTTCTCTTTAAATGTATTAGTTGGCAAAATAATGGTGTGTTGTCAGTAGTTGCCTAGGTTTGTAGCTGCTAGCATGTTGCTAGGTTTTCTACTTGCGTTAAGTAGTTGGTGCAAGTCTGCAAATCTGTATAAGTCTGTGAATATTTACTTCATAAACAGTGCTAGCAGTTTGTTTAGCCATTTTAACTGGTAATGATTCCTCTTTAAGTTTATGAGTTAGCAAAATAAACAATATACAAAATAAACAACACCTTACAGATTCATTATTCACTTGTCACCTCTTAAAAATCTTTTTCCTAAGGTAGCATTTGCTCGGCAAACTGGCATGGAGAATTGAGACGGAAAACACCGCTAGTCAGCTGACACCATGTGACTGTTAACAACGCTAACCCCAATTACTCGCCGTTGAGAGTTAAAAAGAAAAGGGGAACAACTAAAATTCCCGATTGACTGCTCGAGGGATCGGATACTAATGAAACAGTCTTTCCTCTGCTAGCTAGCGCTGACAGGCAGAGAAATAGAAGTGAAAGGGAAAACACCAAATTACCAGGCACCTTTATCTGTGCACTCCCAGGTTGGGTGTGATCGTACATTATGTGGAGTAATGATCATGACTGCAGGCGAGTCATTTACCGCACATTAAATACATATCCATATACAGAACGTCTGTGACCGACGAATTGGGATCTCGCTTAGAGAGACCAATCCACTTCGAGTGTAAACTAAACAAGCCAATGCACATTGGCATGCGATGATTGGGATCGGGGAATTGGGATTGGGATTGGGACCGATGAATTGGAATCTCTACCGAAGCGCCATGGATCCGTCCCTTCCAGTGTCCTGTGCGAGCCTCCTGTGCCCTTTTTTGGTGTAGGCCGGGGCTTGCAACAAGAAGACCAGTCACTGTTGTCGTAGCACTACCCACTCAGAGAGATTGGATAACACTGGGAAAACGTACCCATACCAGTTGGAGCAGGAACGCTGCAGAAGCCCCATACTTCCCGAAGAAGGTTTCGGAAGCACTTACACATATGAACAACCGTTTAGGTGCATATGGAAGATTAGAGGTGATTATAACCCTTTTAGAAATGGCAGAAGTCTGCCGGGGAAACACGGGCTCTGTCAGCGAGTCAAATATCTGTCAGCGAGGCACCACGATCCAGCGCCCAGCTGGATGCAACACTTCTGGTAGAGTGAGCTCGCAACCTGAGCGGGCAGGGCACACCCTGTGCCTGATAAGCCAGGGTGATGGCATCCACTACCCAGTGGGCCATCCTCTGCTTAGAGACGGCCTTCCCCTTCTGCCGGCCTCTGTAACGGACAAAAGAGCTGGTCTGAGGTCCTAAAGCTTTGTGTTCGGTCTACGTACCATCTCAAGGCTCGGATGGGACAAAGCAAAGCTAGGGCTGGGTCTGCCTCCTCCGGGGGCAGCACTTGCAGGTTCACTACCTGATCCCTGAAGAGGGTAGTAGGAACCTTGGGCACATAGTCGGGCTGGGGCCTCAGGATTACCTGGGAGTCAGCCAGCCCAAACTCTAAGCACGAAACGTCGACCGAAAATGCGTGCAAGTCCCCTACCCTCTTGATAGAGGCCAGTGCAAGCAGGAGCAGAGTTTTCATTGA
>NW_015548207.1:963331-1011260 GCF_001515605.1 Sinocyclocheilus anshuiensis | reverse complement strand
AAAATGCGTGCAGGTCCCCTACCCTCTTGATGGAGGTCAGTGCAAGCAGGAGCAGAGTTTTCATTGATAGAAACTTCAGCTCAACTGACTACAAAGGCCCAAATGGGCCCTGCTGTAGTGCTTTGAGCACTAGAGACAGGTCCTAAGAGGGTATAGAGGGGGGCCGGGGAGGATTTTACCTTCTCCCCCCCCTAAGGAACCTGATGACCAGGTCATGCTTCCCTACCAATGTCCCTTCCACGGGGTCATGGTTAGCAGCAATCGCAGCGACATAGACTTTAAGGGTGGAGGGAGACAGCCTTCGCTCCAACCCTTGCTGCAAAAAGGAAAGCACGACCCTGATCAGGCATCTCCGGGGGTCTTCTCGGCGAGAAGAACACCACTCGACGAACAGGTTCCACTTCAAGGCATAAGCGTGTCTTGTAGACAGTGCTCTTGCCGAAGTGATGGTGTCAGCTACCTCCTGGGGTAGGTCCCCTAGAACCTCTGCATCCCATCCAGGGACCAGACATGAAGTTTCCAGAGGTCTGGACATGGGTGCCACAGGGTGCCCCATCTCTGAGTCAGTAGATCCTTCCTCAGAGGAATCTGCCACAGAGGGGCTGTCATGAGGAGCATTAGTCCCGGGAACCAGGTCCGAGTGGGCCAATATGGCGCCACAAGCAGGACCTGCTCCTCGTCCTCCCTGACCTTGCACAGCGTCTGTGCGAGAAGGCTCAATGGGGAATTATTTTGTTTTACCATCTGGGGATAGAGTCTCCACTCTCCGGGCAGTGCAGCTTGTGACAGCTCATCGGCTGCACGGTTGTGCAGGCCCGGAATGTAAATGGCATGAAGCGACCTCCGCACCCGAAGATGCATTTCTGCGTCAACATCTTGAACGGTAACCGATGAAGGGCCCGTTTCAAGACACGCAGGTCCAAGATTGGTCGTAACCCACCGCCTTTCTTGGGTACAATGAAGTAGGGGTTGCGAATGCGGCACGGGAGCGAGGGTGGATGCAGGAGGCCACCCTCGGCGATGAGCAGGCTGGGGCGCGGCAGCCGGCAGATGGGTGGAGGCAGCAGCTGCCCACCGGGGCAGGACATGTCAGATCGCCTCAGTCTGCTCCTGTGCAGCCGAGAACTGCTGGGCCACGTTCTCAACTGCGTCACCGAAGAGGCCGGTCTGGGACACAGGGACCTTGAGGAACCGAACTTGTCGGCGTCCCTCATGTCGGCCAGACACAGCCAGAGATGGCGCTCCTGGACTACAATTGTGGACATCGCGCAACCCAGAGAACTCGCAGTGACCTTCGTCGCTCGGAGCGAGAGGTCAGTTGCGGTTCGGAGCTCTTTCAGAACTTCCGGATCTTGACCACCCTTGTGCAGGTCCCTCAGTGCTTTAGCCTGAAGAACCTGCAGTAATGCCGTAGCGTGTAAGGCGGAGGCAGCCAGTTTCCGGCAGAAAAAAGCCTTCCACGACCTGGTAAGCCCCCTCATGCACCTCCGGGAAGAATGGCACTGAGGCGGGGCGCTGAGAACCAGCGTGGGCCACCCCGAAGAACCAATTGTCCAACCTTGAGGGCTCGGGACACGGTGGAGATTTCCACTCGAGCCTTACCCTCACGGAAAAAGCTATTTCAGCGTGCTGAAGCGCACAGGGGAGATGGCCGCCTGCAACACAAACAGGGGGTAGTGCAGCCTGATGTGTGCAACCCACTGGACACGGGAACCACCACCACTGAAGCGCCGTACCGCCAACACCAAAAGCTCCAAAGAGCGTGCTGAACTCATTCAGTCTTCTTCTCTCAGTAGTCAGGAGCAAAATGATGTGATCGCTCGGCTCCGAAGCGAAAAGCTGGTGTGCAAATAATCGCATGCCAATGTGCATTGGCTCGTTCAGTTTACACTCAAAGTGGATTGGTCTCTCTAAGCGAGATCCCAATTCGTCGGTCAACGACGTGACGTCGAGAGTGACCGACTGAAAGGGAACTCTATATTCTGCTTTGTTTTTGTTACATTTTACTATATTTAAAAATATTTTCATTCAAAAAAATTTAAATAAAAAAAAAAAAAATTCATTTTTAAATAATAAACTAATATTATTATTAAGTAAATAAATAAATGAAATGCATTATCTATACTTTTATATTATTAAATTGATTTTATTTTTATTATATGATTATTATTATTGATTATTTTTATTTATTATATATTATTTAAACTTATTATTATTATTATTATTATTATTATTATTGGTTTTAGATGCCAGTCAGATGGAAAGTAGTAAAAGTTGTTAGAAATGTTTTTAATTTAAAACACTCATGAGACGTATACAACAGTGACACTGTTTTTTTTTTTTTGCTGTTATTGCATATGTTGCAGCCCTTCGTAAAGTTAACAGCCAGATTAGTATCTCTGTATCTCTAGTATCTAACTGAAGCTAATATTAACTTAACTTGCATTCAGCAGCTATAAAATATAATTGTCAGGTACTGTTCATAGACTCATCTAACCTCACAAAAACACAAACGAATGAGACGTCCTGCCACCTCACAATGGGTCTCCACAACACTTTTAGTGAGAAAGTTAAAATACAAACAAAAGTATTAAATCTCAAACATAACAACAGTAATAGTAATAATTCCTTGCTTCTTTGTTTAAATGTCAGAGAAAATGTCAGATTTAATCACACAGGTGGCATTACTTCTGTTAGCATGCCACAGTCGGACAATAATCTGTTTACTTGAGAATTCTTTCGGTGCGGACCAGACTAATTTAAAAAGATTTGGCTTGTGTTCCGTGAGAGGCTGTGATATGAAATGTCAACTGCAATTTGTCATATCTCAGAGGAAATCATTCTATTCACCTTCTAACCCGACTAACAAGGTTGAATGGACAAAAAAACGTAAATATAAATAAATACAAATGTCTAATTTCATTGAATAGTTACCACTTTACTGGCTCAGAAAATGGCTGAAGGTTTACAGCAACAGATTTTTTTTTTGCAAGCTATTTTAACTTAAAAAAAAAGTTTGTATTTGTAAATACTTTTTATTTAGCAAAAAAATTAAAATTACAATTTTAAAAATGTAAATGATCACATTTTAATTACTTACTCTCCATTTTGGCTGACGAATCACAAATCCGTTTTGTACAACCAACACAATCGCATGGCAGTTCGTAACTTTTACATTTTGATGAATCAGTGGCTAATTTGTATGAATATAATTTGTACGTTTTCATATGATCTTTCATATTTTCGTACGATTCACTTCATAAAATTTAAATGAAATGAATTTGTATGAAATCCCATCCCTACAAAATTACGTTTTGCCAAATTGGCAGCTTATTCATGTGAATCTGTACGATCTCGGAAGTTTTTTTTTTTTTTTTTATCTATGTGCTTATGCCCCAGTCACATTTATGTTTAGGGGTGGACCTTAACATTTGCATTTTTAAAAAAATCACGTTTTCGTACAATTCACTTCGTATGAATTTGTACAAAGTCATACAATCTCATTCATACAATCGCATTTGTACATTTTTATAAACTCTGTTTATGCCCTTGTCATATTTATGTTTAGGGGTGGGATTAGGGGTAGACCTTCATGCTGGTTTTTTATAAAATGTGTATGTTTTCATACAATTCACTTTGTTCACATTCATACTAAATTAATGAATTTAATACAGTTTTCATACAAAATTAAATTAGTATGAATCAAATTCATATGAATGAAATTCATAGGAAATGAGTTTGTATGAAATGCCTTCCCTACAACCAACACAACCTCATGGCAATTCCTAACTATTTTACGTTTTGGGGAATTAGTGGCTAATTTGTATGAAATCCAAAATCGCCACCCTGTAAAATAGTTTTCCCTTGAGATTGGGCTAAAATCCCACCCATATCTATCTTTAGTAGTTGGTTTGAAGACAAAGATAATGAAGCCTGATATATTTTTTAACTGAGGTCAGATGGTACACTGAATTCTGTGCACTGTATCTCCGTTGTGACCTTTGCCCCCTCCCACTCGCCGTCTGTGTGGCTGATCTGCTGGACAGGCAGCAGTTCTCAGATATTGGGGTCAGTTGAGTGTGTCTTTCCTGTTTGCAGAGAATGAGCTACTCAGGGAAAATGTGCCACCTCAGGGACTAGAAACACCACAGTTGCAAGTTCCAGATTGCAGTCTATATTCCTCTTCCGGGCCTGATGGCTGTGTATTTTTTTTCTGCTAAGCTTGTATTTATGTCTCACAGTTGGCGGTGGGCACCAATCAATTTTTAGATTACCACAGCTACACAATTCTAATTTAATTCCCACCTGCTGTCTACAAAGCAGAGTAGTCTTTAACGCTAATTATTGTTCTTACTTGTCTCAAAAAGACAAGTGAAAGGTGAGTGATTTTAATTGAATTAATTGATTTTAATGATTTTTTCTATGCAGTATGTGCAAGCATGTTTGTGAACCATGGTTCCGGAGACATTTCCATCTGGTAGAGTATCAGATGATGATGTTTTCTGCTATTATTATATCACAAATTTGGGCCTTATAAAGCACACATTTTGATGGTATGTATGAGTATCTAGAGGCTAGTTAGAATGGAAAGTATAATGTAGGGAATTTCAGCATCCCTTAATGGGGATCAATGTGCCATTCAAACACATTGTCAACCTGTGTGCTAATTAGGGCTATAGTGTGTGCCATTATAAAACTCCTTAAACCAGCGTTCATTCATGAGCTTTTGCCTTATTTGATTGGATCATGATTCCCAAATCCATTTTAATATGTTCTAACCCCAAGAGTGCATAATACTGACAGACTAGAAGAGACAGAGCTGATTTTTTTTTTTTTTTACACAGCAAGGTTTTAAAATCTCTCTTTCTTTTGTCAGATATTCAAAGCCAATACTGGAGTGTATAGCATGACATTATTACCTAGCCATGTCTGCTTTTGAAATGTTTCATATTCTCTGCGAACAAAAGGGCAGACTGGAATTTTGGTTGTTGTTGTTTTTTTTTGTTTTGTTTTTTTTTAGATTTTTCTATTTGGAAACTTTTAGAATGTAGAAAAAATGGATGGATGGATAGTCAGACAGACGGACGGACGGATAGACGGATGGATGGATAGATAGATAGATAGACGGATGGATGGATAGATAGATAGACGGATGGATGGATGAATAGGCAGATGGATGGACAGATAGCTAGATGGACGGACGGTTGGATGATAGATAGATGTGCATTACTTGACTAAAAAAATGCCACCACAGGGTGCTGTTTAAAATGTATTTTATGCATAGTGCATTATGGGTGTATTCGCATGAATATACAATGTTCAAATACCAAGACTTTCCTCGGGTGTTCATACGTGACAACGTGCAATTAATAGACATCAAGCAACTTTCTAAAGGCACCAACAATGAAACAAGGTTACCACAGTGACATTTGCACATTGTTTCTTTTCCATACAGTTTGCATTGCACTCGGTTTGACATCCAGGCAGCCAAAGTGATGGTGGCAGATGAGAGCGAGTGAGATTGTGCACTTAGATAGTGAGGACAGCCGATATACTCTGGCAGCAGACCAAGCATGCTGAGAGGAACGGATGACCTGCATCAAAACTGGTGCTGGCAACCCTGACAGCTGTGTAGGAGGGCCGAATGGTCTTTTGCAACTCAAGAGCCCCACTCCACTGTTCCTAGCCCCAACAATAAATGGCTAAACATATGGACCCTGGCCTCAAAGAGAGCAAAGATTGCAGAAATTAATTCAATCATGCTTTTTCGCTTCCCGTTAGACACAATGGGATATGTGAGCAAACAGCGCTGGGATGGCTAGTACATTAGGTAACGATATGCCCGCTACGTCTTTCCCAAAGCTATGAATTTTCATGAGGATTTTTAGGCTTTAATACTGGAGTTGTACACTGGGTCTTGATTGATTCTAGCTTGTTGGCATTCACATTTTCCTGTCCTTTTGTAATCGCTCTTTAATGGACTGCTAGTAAGAACCATAATAAACCATTTAGTAGGATTACTCTACTCGAGGACTTTCTGACCTAGAAGGAGCTTAGCGATACACTGAAAGAGAAGGACAAGAATGATGAACAAAGGAATGAGGTCAACTTCAATCGGCCTGATGGTTCTCATTGACCCTATGACCATGTAAAATCAGGTCGTAATGGATTCTTGAGAGACATCAAATGACAGAAATAACCATAGTAATGATCGCCATCATCTTTGTATTTCGTCTACTGCATTATAGAACTTCCTGCCTGTTATTGTTCACAATTTTCCTGACCTTTTGGTTTTGACCACCTTTGAAAGTTGAGCTCTTTTTTTTTTTTCTTCATGTGAGATGTGTACTGTTCTTGCAGGTCCAGGCCTAAATAATTATTGAGGGGCATCAAATGACAGAATTGTCCTTAATAATGATCCCACAGATCATATGTATTTCATCTACTGCAGTGTAACTATATCAAACGCTTAAAGTTAATATGAAATCAAAATGGACCCTATGAATTTAAACATCTTGCTATTCTTATTGTGCATGATTCTTCAGTTAATGTTATTGCAAATGTCTTTATGTTTCACTGTAAGATAATAACTTGCAAACTCAACTTTTTGGCCAACAGCACAACCCTTCGTCTCCAAATACCTGGCTGCAAGACCTGAACCTAGATGGAATATAACATCAAGATAAAATCAAGTCCTGATCTACAGTACTTTTATTTTTCTCTCTCATTGAACATTGTTTCTCTCAGGAGCACAACAGAGTATGCAAGTAAAATGAGTTGTGAAAAACATTTCATGTTTCTTCAAGAGGGTTTTAGGGCCTGAATAATGTGAGCTTTCTGATAAGTCGTGCATGGTATCCAAAACTGCTATCTTGAGTTGTTCAAGGTTGGTCACCAGCATCACAGCCTGTATTCCTTAACTTTAATAATAACCCGAAAGATGCAATATTTCATTGATGACTCTAACTCTAGCTCTGGTTTCTAACCCTTCACAGCTTAATTGTCCTCTTTCCTGCCTCCAATCTCATCTCTCCTTCTGCCCTGAGCTAACAGCTTAAAGAAAGCTCTCAGTAACAGAATGACTATGGCATGGAGAGAACAGAGTGCCCCTGCTTTCGTTTGAGGCTACGGTAAGTCTATTTTCCTCTAAGAAATTGGGTTACGCCTTTGTCCAGACTTTCCAAATTACAGTGGTATATTCTGGGAACCAGACTCTGTCATTTTTCCGGTTACAACATTATGCTGGAGACCTTCTCCTGCATAATAGAGATATGCTTATTTCACCGAGACTCAAATGAAGCCGTCTCTGGCCTGAATGCACCTTTGTGTGGCTAAAAGATAACATGGAGAAAATTTATCACACGTTTACAACCACAGTCAGAGAACTCAAATGCAAGTTTAAGAGTTACACTTGATCACCAAGACAGGAATGGGACTGCTGGCTGGTGTGTGTGGTAGCAAGTAGAGGGACTTTAACAAGATTTCCAATCGCAGT
This sequence comes from Sinocyclocheilus anshuiensis, assembly GCF_001515605.1. Lineage (NCBI taxonomy): Eukaryota > Metazoa > Chordata > Actinopteri > Cypriniformes > Cyprinidae > Sinocyclocheilus > Sinocyclocheilus anshuiensis. Next base: position 1,003,765 of record NW_015548207.1, on the reverse strand, counting down.
TGTTATCACGAATGATTCACTTCGTGTCAGACGGCTTTTGTTAAGGCTAAATTGCAGTGTTCAATAGACCGTGTCAACTCTCTCATTTAGATTTGACTTAGTCTCGGTCAGAGACAGTTTGATACGACAAGAAAGAAGCACATTTAAGGTTTGAGAGCTTAATAAATAAAGGGCTCAAGGCATACCATCATTTCGTTGTTTAAAAGGCAAAGCATTAGTCAGGAGAAAAATGTCAGAATGAGAAGCCAAAATACCCAGATAGCGCTTTGGGGATAACAGCAGTTATTGTCAGCAGGTGACATCCAATTGTACTACAAAATCAGATTTTAAGTCATGAGTCTTCTTTAGGAAGAAAGGGATGAAGAAATAAATGAGGACTTGATGGATTCCCAAGACTTCAAAGAATCTCTTTGCTGCTTTAACGTCTTCCGTAACCGAGATTTGTCTGGTTAGCATGGGCTAGTTTGCCCTTGCTGGTAGATGGTGGAACAACAGCATTGTGAGGGCAGAATGCATATCATTTCGGGAATAGCTGTGTTTTCTGACAAAAACAAATAAATAAATTGTACTCCACATATAAATGGAAGGTTTCAAACCACTGAGCAGCCATTGAGATATATGGGAATGCTAATGCCTAGTGATGTCCAGTTCGCTATCGAATCGTTCTTTTGAACCGGTTCTTTTTAGTGAACTGGTTCACCAAATCAGACTGAATCGTTCAAAACAGTTCGCACCTCAAGTTAGCACTGATCCACAATTTTCTAAAGTTTCTCACTTTCAGACATGCCTTACAGTCCCTACGACTCGCAATAAACCAGTATCCCGGAGTATATGTTACACCTACTCCAACAGCACTGAAACATGCTGTGCAGACTGAGAGAACCGATGAGCATGAGCAGCTGATATACTGAGCATGCGTGGACTACCGAACGAACGGTACTGCTACAGCGGTTCTCGAGTCAACAGTTCTCGAATCACCAGTACACTGAACCGAGAATCGTTTCTTTCTGATGAGCTGGAGATACTGAGCATGCGTGAAGCTAAATCTGTCTAGCTGTTTATTTCGGAAAACTGATGCTGTGCTGATATTTATATAATATGAGCGCGAGTGAACCGAGGACTTGAATGAGGGGGCGAATTTGACGAAATGAAGTTTACTTAATAACAGATAAAACTTACTGGAAAGTGCAAATGCAACTAGTTATATTAAACAACATTTTAACATGATGAACATGCAACAACTGTTCAGTCAAAACATGTAAATGAATTTTACTATTTACTATTGTATATGCACGTTATATTTTAAGCTTTATGAGCTGGATTTCTGTACGGTTACGGTTCTGTTACGGTTTCTGTAAAAAGTTGATGAAGACTTCACTTACTTTATTTTCATATCTTTAAGACAGCCGCGTTTGCACATCAGTGCCAGTATTGGGTGCTTTTGCAAAACGTAAATGTAAGAAACTTATCCAAGATGATGATGACGATGGTTATTACTATTTATCTTAAGTTATGATTACAAATTACTTTATTTGAATGTGTTTAAATGTATTTTCATTTGCCGGGATGATAGAATTGACGTCATTACGTGATGACGTAAAAGAACCGGTGAATTCATTGAAACGAACTGTCCGAAAGAACCGGTTCGCAGAAAAGAACCAGACTTCCCATCACTAATAATGGCAAACTTTCTTGAAGTATCATACAGATTCTTGGTTGTAGTTTTGTAACGGTGGCGGCCCAACCCAAAATAATCTTTCAAAATTTTTTACTTTGAACTTTTCCTTGCACCGCCACCGTTTTTAATTGTAATTTGAGTAAAGTAGTAGATAATAGTTGTCTCGAGCTTTGCGTTTGGCCTTAATAGTTGTATCAAGCTTCAGTCATAGTTTTTGTTTGTAGCTTGAGTTAAGTAGAGATGATAATTGTCTCAAGCTTTGGTTTGGACCACATTTGAAACTTTGGATTAATATTTTGATTATTCGAGATGCGTACTGTTCTGTTAGAGCTTGACGAATCCATTTCCAGACCATTTGTACAATGTCCACCATTGTGTGACCATTTTCCAGTCTTCCAGACTACTGAATCCACACCTTGAACGAAACCAAGAAACATGTCATCTATAGCTTCAGACGCCCCTCCTTTCGCAGTTGAGATGCACCTGGACTATCGCTGCTGGACAAGCCCGACTCAACAATCCAGAGTAGCTGAGGTGAGCTGAGGCTTTTCAAACAGCACAAAAATGATCAAAACATTGCCGTTTCCATGTGTACTGTGGCAGCATTATAGATGAGAATGAGCGAGCATCTTCCATCACACTTATATACATGTGTTGAAAGGCATAGAATAATGAGAAGGCTGGGTTTATGATTAGCCCAGGAACTCAACTAAGGACACTGCCGGAATAGTACCTGTCAAGCAGCTTAAGAATTTAAAAACTGACAAAAGCTGTCACTGACTGTCAGCTAAGCTAATCTTCACACTCAAGGCGAAGAGCGTCGCCGAAAAACTGAGAGGCAGCTTTGGTTAAATTAGATGTGTTGAGGGTTAGGACTGAATGACATCAAATTTAATGAGGCGAGGTGGTAACTGTCAGCGATGGTGCTATAATAACAGATTACAGCAGTGCAAAATATAAAAAATCTTAACATTTCTGATTAGCTGCATGTCACTGCAGCCTGTGAAGCATTCTTGAGTGTTAAATGTTATTTAACATCTTACACCATCAGAATTGTATTTACCTCAGAGAGTAGTCAAGTACATCTACTTGTGCATTTGTCATGGACTGTCTTTGATCTATGTTCCTTTAACGTATGTCTTGTTGAAAAGCCACGCTAGGTGTGTTAGTATATCCCATCATTCTCTTCACCTCAGAGAGCCCCAAAACCGTTTGTCTTGCTGACAACTTATACAGCTTTCATCAGCAATGATACCCCCAGCATTGGTCTAATAGCAGGCAGATGGTGCTACGCTAGACAAACCATTTGTCACCAGGGAAAAAACCTAGTCGAGATCTTAGATGTGATCTGTAACAAAATAAACATACTGTATGGGTGCCCTTGTGAAAAAGAAGTGAGCTTAATTGTGTTAAATGTGCACTTGTAGTGTACTTCAAATCTTAAAACACTATACTTGCAGATGTAATATTCATGAAATTAAATGCAAATAAATTCACTTACTTTGATGTGCTGACTAACATGCTAAAGCACATACCGTAATTGATTATATTTTTGCCTGTGTTATGTGCTATTACATTTAAAGTTAATATATTTTAAATGTACTTAATTGTGAATTCATTGCAACTGTGTAATTCTAAATATATTTAGATACTGTACATGACATACAAGTTTTAATAGAAATAATAGTGAAGTATATTTTAGTTTACCATAAATGCATGTCAGTTCATTCAGTAGTATATTTAGCCATGTTTCAAAGACAATAGAAGTAATTATGAAATTACAGTTATTTTCAATTCTAATTCCTGTAGGAAATTAACAGTTATATTCATTCATTTGGTAGCTGGTTTTAACCAACAGGTGTGACCTAAAGTGCATTCACAGTATATATTTTATCCATATATGTATTCCCTGGGAATCAAGTCTGTGATTATTTTGGTGTTGCTAGCATCAAGTTTAGTACAGCATCTTAGCATATGGTACCAAGCTAGTAGCTGTGGTTTGGAACATGGTAGCTGGTTTATATGCTAGCTAGCTTGTGAATCAGCTATCATGTTCCAAAAACTAGCATGTCCATCTTATGACCTGATTGGAAAAGCTATGACAAATTTAGTCCTGTTAGAAATCAGCTACCACGTTCCAAAACGCAACTGTACCAGCATTTTCAAGCAGTAGATATAGATGTTTTAATTTTTTTCATTTTTCAGATTAAATGTCTAAACCAATGAAGAGCTAAGTAAGCTTAAACCTTAATTCATATCATTGCAACATTCATATCAACAACATCCTACGTTATGGACGCCAGTCCCCATGGGTTTAAGTTTAAATGAATCAGGCTAACGTTTTGACATTCATTAAGTTTAAGCCTCAATGCTACCAGAACCAATTAGCGTAAGCTGCTTAGCTGAAAGGCTACCACACATAGAGCTCTTTAAAACCTAGCAACAATAGGATGATATGAAACTGCTCTCCCCGAAAAGATCAGTCGAGGATTTACGAGCAAAAAAAAGCTTCTCACAAACACAAGACTCTTGTGGACACTTCTGTAATGAGTCATAAAATGGAAATTACGACAGTGGTGCTGTATTCAAACTGAAGCGCTGGAGTATGCGAGAGCTTTGCTGATTCATGTTTTTTTTTTAATTAGCATGTGAATTTTCACTTGTACAGTACAAGTTAATGTACATTGTTAAAAACTCTCTTCCTTTGTGGTTTGCTTTATTGATTCTTTACAGCGGAATACTAAGCTAAGCCGACAAGTTTGACACATGGCTGACTCTCCATAGTAATCCATTGGGCGTCCGTTTTAACATGATGGGGAAGTCGTGTATGGGTTTACTGGGACTTATTGATTTTAAACATGCCCCATTTTCGATGGATTGCCAATACAAACCAAACACTCCATACAAGAAAGGAGTGCTGTTTAACATTCAGCCCATGAGTGCACGTATAATTAACTCTTGGGTAAAAATGCCCTCAGGAGAGTCGCTGTGGAGTCTCGACACAGAGCTTCACTCATCTCAGAGTGTGTGTGTGCGGCCGTGCGAATGTGTGCAGACTTTACAGAATACCACGCTAGTGTAAGTGAATTAACGTAAATGAATTAGCCAATTAAAAGCAATAACATGGCCCAACAGGGAGTTTCATATTGCAGACCAGCAGCATTAGACAACCTTATGAAAATGAGCAAACCACATTTCCCCTGCAGTTAGCATCATTAAAGCCAAGATTGTAAAATCTGTTTTGCATGACTTCCGTCAAGCTATTGCACCAAATTGTACATTTTCTCATAATAGCAACTTTTTTCCTCATATTTGTGGCTGAAGTTATATGTCCCAGTATGTCTAGTTGGGAGTTTATATGATGACTTTATATCTCACACAGTGAATTTGGTTCTAATTTTATACTTTATCTCACAACTTTTTCTCTGTTTTTGCTTTTTACTCTGAGGAAACAAGTTACCATCATAGTCAAATCTGAAAGCTAACCGCAACGTATTTGTGCATATTGTGTAAGTACATAACAGTATCTGTTCAGTATTGAACCTGTAATGCTTGCGGATTTTCTCATGAGAAAAGTGTGTCCTACTTCTTGTCGTAGTTTTGTTCTTTTACAAAATGTAATGCAGAAAATCTATAATATTTCTGCTGTGAATAAATTGATTTCTAGATAACCAGTGGCAAAGTTTTCTTTTTCATTTTTTCTGTTCTTAGTGGGCTCATCAAATATTTAAGAGTTGAAAGGGTCTGTTCCCCATGAAATCACTTTTGTTTATGGTTTATGTGTATTCTATAAGGAAATTAAGTGGGGGGGCGGATGATGCCTTCTGTTCTCTGCTGCCCCCTATGATAAATTGGTCCCAGAGCGCTTTTTCCATTACATCACAGAAAATTGGAAAAATTGATTGCGTGGTGGTATGAGTGTTAATTTTCTCGACTTTTCATTTAGTATAAAGGTGAAGTTTTATAGTGGAATTCCAATGGGCCATTTTAGACCATCCAAAGCCCTATTGAAAGGAATAGTTCACCCAAAAATGAAATTTTACTGACCATCCATGATGCAGATGAGTTTGTTTCTTCATCAGAAGTGAAATTTAGCATTACATCACTTGCTCACCAATGGATCCTCTGTAGTGAATGGGTGCCATCAGAATGAGAGTCTAAACAGCTCATAAAAACATCACAATAATCCACAAGCAATCCAAACGACTGCTCCAGTTCATCAATTAATGTCTTGTGAAGTGAAATCTGCGTGTTTATAATAAAGAAATCCATCATTAGGGCATTTTAACTTTCAACCATCACTTCTACCGAGTCCATAATCCATAATAACGCTTCCTTCAATGAAAAAAATCCATTCCCTGTTGTCCCCTCACATCAAAGTGCACAAACATATTTGTTTAGAACTATTTTTGATTGTTTTCACTCATAAATGGTGCTTGATCTGTGCATATTTCTCTCCTGATTCAGCCGAGATGACTTTTTTTCTGAAGAAAGCAATATTATGGATAGAGGACTCGTATTTTAGCCAGAAACAATGGTTTGAAGTTGGAAACAATTAAATAATGGATTTGTTTCTTACAAAAGCACACAGCCTTTTGCTTCTCAAGATGTTAACTAATGATGAACTGGAGTGGTGTGGATTACTTGTGGATTAATGTGATGTTTTTATCAGCTGTTTAGACTCTCATTCTGACGGCACCCATTCACTGCAGAGGATCCATTGGTGAGCAAGTGATTTAATGCTAAATTTCTCCAAATCTGTTCTTGTATGTTTCCCAGTATATGTAGAATTAAATGTTTGTATGTTGCTGGTGCTTGGCATTAAAAAAGTGTTCGAGTTTTATAGCTTTTAAGTACGTTTTGGGTATGAGTTCAGTTCATGTTTATTTGTCACTGTGTCTGTAATCTCTTAATCTTAATCCAACACCAACCAGGCTTGTGTTTTCAACGAATGACTCATACGTACTTTGTCAACTCCAGTTGCTCGATATCTTGACAGAAAAACCATTTACTTTTTTAAAGCAAGGTGAGAAATCTTTTGTTTTTGCTCTCAGGAATAAAAACACTGCAAGTGAGGCATGTTTTCTTTCATTTGAAACTCCCGAAAACGAGATCATTCAGTCGCACCCATGGGATGAGGTAAGCACATAATCTGTCTTTTATATTCTTTTCTTCTTTTGTCAAGTTTCTCACTCCCTCTGCATTGATTCAGGTTTGTTTTTTTGGATGCCACGTCCCAGACGAAAAGTATAGAAGCATGCTTTGATTTATTTAAACGCAACCTATATTGCACTTTGCACTCTTCTCACAAGACTGACGTGTGAGTCTTCACAAAGATTGTCTAGAAATGCCCTGCAGCGCGTTTATTTATAGTTAAAAGATAACATTTATTTTGATAAGAATGGAAGCGTCTCTTTGAAATGCATTCGAGAATGTTTAATACTGATCTTCGCTCTGGGTTTTTGAAAAGTTCAATGAAAAAGTTTGAATCTAATAATTTGACATACTGTACTCACACTTATTTTCATTTCTATCATTCAAGTTTATTACTTTGACTCCTGCATGTTCTTTATTTTCTGGTTGTGTTACAAAGAAAGTTTTTGTCATACAAGGACACAGGAGATCTTGTACATAAATGCATTTTCCCTTACAGAGACTTTCAAATGACCACCTTTCCTTCCTTTTTTTGAAAAGCTTCGGCAGCTCATACAGTCACACAGATGCGATTCGCAGAATCCACCGTGCTCTGTTGATTTAGCCCGATTGACAGGCTTTGTATTTTCTTGTGAAAAAGATGAATACGCCGCTCTCATTTATGCATGACCAGCCACAAAACGGCTGAAAAAAAAAAACACTTCAGCTTTGAAGGGATGACCAAAGCGTCTTGTCATATATAGAAATAGCTCTTTTGAATAAAAGTGAATTCCAGGGTTCTTAAAAGGTATTGAGAAATATTCCTTAAGTTAAAGTATGTGTACTTTGTCTAAATTTTACCTTTAAGTCAAAGTATACTTTGAAAATTATATAAAATTTAATATAATCAAATTATTGATATAATAAATTTAATATGATAATATAAATAAGTACACATTATAAATGTGTAAATTTTAACAATTAATTGACTGTAGTGTTACCATATATACAGTGGGTACGGAAAGTATTCAGACCCCCTGTGTTTTTCTGTCAATATGGGGTGCTGTGTGTACATTAATGAGGAAAAAAAATTAACTTAAATGATTTTAGCAAATGGCTGCAAAATAACAAAGAGTGAAAAAATTGAAGGGGTCTGAATACTTTCCGTACCCACTGTATATAGAGAGAGAGAGAGAGAGAGAAAGAGTTAATTTTATTATTTTAAAATATTGCGATTTTGCATGTTTTACCATTTGCTCATGACATTATAGTGTTTATCTCCATGTGTGTATTTTCTGTGGTTCCTTAGGTTAATAATACAGTAGTTAAATGATTGTTTTCACAGTCAAGAACATTTTCAAGTACTTTAAAAGACAATTTGAACTTCTAACAATTTGCTTTCTAAATAAATCTCTGTTTTTGCTTTGAATTATTAATTTGTGCACATTAGACTATATAAAATATTTGTTTTCATAAGCTTTCATCGATGTGTAGAAACACTCTCCACCTGACTTTTTTTTTTTTTTTTGCTTATGTATGCTGATAAATACTGTATTTTCTGAGGAAAATGTACAAAAACATGTTGTGATGATGCTAATTCAATTCAATTCAAGTTTATTTGTATAGCGCTTTTCACAATACAAATCGTTGCAAAGCAACTTTACAGCAAATTAAGTTTCTACAATATTTAGTGGTAGCTTATCAGTGGTGACTGTCAGTTAATGTACATATGGTAGAAATGTATGGAAAAATCAATTCAAGACGTAATCAAACAGACGATGAACACTATTAACAGCAATTATTATATGATGCAATCAAACTTATAGCAAAATGTGGTAGTTCTGTAAGTTGTTTCAGGGTTGGCATCATCTGAGGTCCTCTGAGGGGTTGGCTAATGTTATTTTTAGTTTGTAAGTGATTTCGAGGGGATTTTGGGTTGTTGCTGGAGTATACGGTGAGTAAGATGTTTATTCAGATCCCTAGCTCATATTATGGAAAATTAAAGACATTGTGATTTGAGTAATTTTATGCTGTTTTAATGGTTTGTTGTAGTGTAAAATGTTCCATAGCTTAGCATTAGCTGCTCTGACAGAATATTTCATTTCCCCACAGTCAAGTACAGATATCATTGTAATTGCACATTCACTTTTCATCTTTTCAACCTCCCATATATTTGCAGTTCTTGGTAATGCAGTCAGGTCTTCGCCCCTACGGTAATAAATCCCAATGAGATCTCAAAGGCATTTTTTTTAAGTGTACTAGGCCTATAGGTCTTAAACTACAAACACTCTTTCCTCAATGCCAGCCACACATCTACAGTTGGGAACAGTTCTGTTAGTCTCATTAAAATAGCATGTTTTGTTCTACCACACTTGCAGGTTTGCACCTTTTTTCCCCTACAGAGACTTTCCACAGAGCAGGCAGCATCTTCTGTTTTTCTGCTCAAAGCCGCTTGCAGAAAAATCTGCATGACAGCTTCTTTTCCCAGGAACAGCTGTATGAAGGGTATCTTTAATGCAAGCTCACAGCGATACAAATCCCTATGAAATCTAATGCTTCCAGGTCATCATATTTCAGGCCAGAGTTTGGGCTGTGAGATGTACTTATTTAGCTAGTGCTGTGTCCGTGGAATCACCTCGGCTCTAATATGATCGTCTGAATGTCGATAAGCTCTGTGGTAAAGGAAAAATGTACATTGTGGCCCATAATTCAAAGCCGTTTCAAAGTGTATTTTGCTATGTTTCTCAAAATGTGCTTTTTCGAAGTTTAATGCCATTCTCAATTTAATAATCAATTTCATCTAAGATATTTCTCAGATTTGCTTGAGAGGAAAATCTGATAAGCCGGTTACTTAAAGGGATAGTTCACCCAAAAATGAAAATCACCCGTTGATTTCACCCTCAAGCCATCCTAGGTGTATATGACTTTCTTCTTTCAGACGAATACAATCGGAGTTATATTAACAAATGCCCTCGCCCTTCCAAAGATTTATAATGGCAGTGAATGGCTGTTGAGATTTTGAAGTCCAATAAAGTGCATCCATCCGTCATAAAAAGTACTCCACACGGCTCCGGGGGGGGGTTAGCAGATAGTAGAAGCTAGAGATTACTGTATATAAAGTTTTAAATATGGATATTTTTCTTACAGAAATGCATCGATTCACTGAAGACCTTTATTAACCCCCGAGCCATGTGGAGTACTTTTTATGATAGATGGATGTACTTTATTGGACTTTCTCTGCCATTATAAAGCTTGGAAGAGCCAGGACATTTTTTAATATAACTCAGATTGGATTTGTCTGAAAGAAGAAAGGCATATACACATAGGATGGCTTGAGGGTGAGTAAATCAAGGGGTGATTTTCATTTTTGGGTGAGCTATCCCTTTAAGCAGATGTCTCAATTTGCTCCCTATTTAATCTCATTGCTGTCTCAGTGAAACTATTAAGGTTTAATTTTCAGATTTTTCTGTCCTATGCTATAGGTATTTACCCAGAGGAACATTTTATCACTCAAAGGCTGCTCGTTCTCAGTTATGTTTAATGTAAGAATTCATTAGTTCTTTTAGAGAAACATTGGTGACACATTTGAGTGTATGCTGGGATCTCTTACTTTTGATTGAAGGCATTGAGATATTTTCTAAAAGAGACACCTGTGAGATTACTGGGGACTTTTTTCTCAGAAGAATAGTCTTCTCAAAAGTTTCAATTTGCTATCGACCTCAAGTTACAGCAGTCTAGGAGAAACAATCGAGATGTTACAGATTGTGGTTTTTTTTTCTCTCCTATGTGTAAATACCTCATATTCCTATAGTGTTAGAAAATCTGTGATAGTCCATGAACCTTAGCATTGAATCCGTATCAGTCTTGACCTTGATGGCTTTTTACTTTGCTCTTCAAAGTGTTCTCTAAATAGTGACTCGAGAGTAACAACCTTCTAACTTTAAGAGTTTCGGTGGCTTTTTCCCTTTCTTTCTTTGTAGTCCATCAAACTGATTCAAAGAGACCTATTGATCCCTCTGCCTTATATGACTAATTCCAACCGAGCTCCACATCATCAAACGCTACCTGAGATGCTCTGATTCGCTATCAGCCACAGTGACACAAAGGTGGAACTCACCAAGGCGCCCATCTGTCCATCACGTCATGCTGTAAATAATGCGGTTTAGCATTTGCTCCGGTTAGCATACAATTACCATGCCTTTCACAGTAATTGTCACACCATATCAAGAATTTCATCTCAACTTAAAAGAAGCTAATTGTTTTTTCAACAAGCTGCATGTCATGTCCAAAACAATGTGTGGTAGAGGTAGTGTGGTTTTTTTTTCTGAATAATTCAGTAATTAGTTATTCATATATCAGATAAACTGCATGACCTCTTCGTTTCCCAGTTTAGCAATACCAGCATGCACCACTCCAGCTGTGAAACCTGGCAGGTGCTTTTTTTCTCATCGTGTTTTTCTTCCACAGTGTTTCAACTGTAGTCAAATGCTACGACCCCACAGTGTGCAGGATTTTGATGTAAAGTGATTTTGTTGCCTAAATAGAAGCTGAACAGCATGAAAGGGAATCGGAAAATCTACTGCAATATGCTTTACACGTCGTCTGCCATTTTTAGAAAAGTAATTGTTTTTGGAATTGACTGGAAGAGACAGTGTTGGTTCAACAAGGTAATGCAAAACGATTCAGACAGATTTGTGAATGAATCCTTCACATTGGTTCGGTGAACCAGTTCTACCAATTAATTGAGTTATTTCTACCAGTTTTTGAGTTTAATCTTTTTTAACTCAAAATAATGAATAATTTAGGAATCGGACAGTGCTAGTGTGGTTGAAATCCCACCCGAGAATAGAAGGTCAGTTGCATCGACCTCAGCACATTACAAGACAACGACTTATTTATTCATTTCCCAACAATGAATTACAAGAAGTCTTCTAAAGCAGAAACCATGGCAACTAGAATACATATCAAGTATTTGTGAAGTGTGTGCGGTACGGAAAGTAACATTTACCTCCAGAGAGCCTGCATATATTATGCTCAGCTTGTATGCAGTCCTGACCTTTACCCACACTCCTGCACTCTCCCATTGGCACCATGCAGTCATTAACAGGGTTTAACCTTTCATATGCATCAGGGAAGAGAGACAGACAGCGAGAGTCTGCGGTCCTTGTCTGTATTGGTATAAGCAGTCTGAAAACGAAGAACTCCTTACGTTTCCCACCAGAAAAGCGTCCTGTATGAAATGATCTAAACCTCTCGTCCAACTGCGAGGAAAAACAACACAAGAATCGGCATGATGGAAGTTGAGAGGGATGAACCTCAGAGAGAAGGATGCTGGTACGGATGATAAAACGATGGAGTTCAGAGACACTGATGAATGGTACAGTCGCTGCCATCAGATATGTTGCCTAAAAATAACGAGCAAACAAATCAACATGTCGGGCCGAGGGAGAGATGGAGGAGGGAAAAATTAGGGAAGAGGAGAGACGGGCCAAGCAGGAGACAGCTTGGCCAATGCAATTACCAGCTGCCACCGGAGACCCCGGGGGAATCGTAGGTCCTTCTGAAGGGTGTAGTCAGGATCGGCGCTCAGATCCACTCCATCCGAGAAGTCCACTCTAAATCACTAATGTTCTTGACTGGAGATTGCTAAACAGCAGAAACCATTTCAGACTTCAGATAATTAGTTTGAGTCATGAGAAGTTTAGAGTTCACCTTTTCTGGATTGCTAGAGACTTCCAGTTGTGGCCAACAATTAACCTCAAGTTTGTTTTTCAGAAACTATGTGTTCTGAAACCCAGTGAGCATCATGACTGTTACAAAGTGGACATATAACTTAAGCTACCATTTTTGTTCATTATAAAGCAGTGCCACATGTATCCTTTGCAGAGAAGGCCCCATAATGCACTGCTCAGTGAGGAGGGAAAAAAAACATCTAAGATGGCAAACATACTGTAGCATGGTAAATTATGTTTAAATGTATATATCATTTTCTCAATACTTAAAATTATAGATTAAATAAATGTTTATTCTAATCTAAAATTGATTATTAAGCCAATATTTGTGTATGCTCTTTGGTTTTATGCTTAGAGTATCCCGGTGTTAGCTTAGCAACATGCTAACAGAATACTCTATTGACATCGATTATGAGTTGTCTCAGGAGGTAAGTATGATTAAGAATAAGATACCATTTTTGGCCACATTCTAAGGCGTCATTGCAAGTATTGTTTGCATATGCACTGCAACAAACTAAAAAAAAAAAAAGCATCCAAGATGGCAGACCTGCTGTAGGAAGATCATCTTCCCTTATGAAAATTAACCATTGTTTTATTATAGTAAAAGTGTAGTAACCATTTTTTTTGGTGTAATGATTACCATTTATATAACCACAGTTTTACTACAAATACTGTACCATCATTAAACTATGGTTAGTGTAGCAAAACCATGGTTAATTTGTGGTTACCATTGTTTAACTATAGTAACCAGGTTTTTTTTTGTTTTGTTTTTTTGTAGTAAAACCATGGTCAATTTTCGTAAGGGTTGTTTAAATATATTTGGTTTAGTTTAATCTAATATTGATTATTTAGCCAGTGTTTGTGTATGCTATGCATTTAGAGTATCCTAGTGTTAACTTAGCAACATGCTAATAGAAAACTATATTGACGTCAATTGTGATTTGTGCCTCCTGTGCTACTTTATTATTTATATTCAAAATCTTTCACTTAAAGGTGCTGTTTGCATTAGAGGCTGCCTTGGATATATTTTGGAACAGAGCCTCTGTTAATTAGCAGATGGCACTTAATTTGCCTAATACAAAATGTATTTACTATTTTTATTATGCTTTAACAGTTTCATAAAAGCAATAAGGCACTTATGGCTGTTCTGTATTGGAAATAAAGTGAAAACTAAAAACAAAAGTGATTGCAAAAACGTTTTAGTGGCATAGCTAACAATGTCTTTTAGCCATGACCATATTCACGATAAAGGACAACTTTATTGCTTAAATATATGGAAAAACAGAACCAATTTCTGTGTGATTTAATGAATGTTTCAATGTGGAAAAACTGAAATTTGATTGATGGATCTAATAGTTCATGAGTCAACAAGGCAAGATGGTGCTGTTTTTTTTGTTGTTGTTCACAAGACAAAATTACCCGCTTTCCATCATATTTTGTCGCCTCCAGAGCAGTTTCTTCTTCTTCATTTTTATGTATTTCACTCTAGTGCTTATCATACAAAAACAACTAGCCTGAGGTTGTTCTAGATGGCCATAAACGGGAAAGATTTGATTTTGCTAATTTGATTAGCAAGATTGAATATCAGTTGGCCAACCTGCTCTCCAAGCAAGGAGTAAATAACTCAAAATTGAGTTACAATATTGTAGCAGCTTATTTTGTTCGCAGTGGATCAAGTGGAAGAGGAACATCATGAAAATCTTGCCGCTGACAGCCTGGTTAATAAGAAAAAAAAGCTATGATAATAAGCGGTGTAGGATGCGGACATAAACACTCATGGAGGCTACTTCTGCTATGCTAATTGCTGTTAACATTTTTAATTCAGGGAGAATTAACATGATTCACACTCACAAATAGCTCTCAGCATTGCATTTTTGAGAGATGGTTGGAGTCAAGCAGAAAGACGGGGAATGTGAAGCGACTGGGTGGTGATCAGAATTTAATCAGTAAGAACTGATTGGTTGGGCTGGATGATTGACAGCTCTACTCCATCTAAGGGCCTATCTTCCGCTTTCAGTCAATTTCCCAGGTACCCTCCGGGTGCCAAAACCTTGGTGGGAAAATTGCAAACTTCTGATAATGGTTCAGCGACGGAGCGAGAACATTTTCTCTCTCGGTATTTACCTTAACATGAAGTTCCTGAGTGTGTTGTAGAGGCAGACGATCCTAGAATGCCCTTCAGTAAGGTAAGATGTATTTAAAATTAACCGGAAATCAAATTTGAAACAATCTATTTACTTTCATAACACACTTTTCCTGGTCTTATTGTGTATGATTCAGCACAGCATGGCATTCCAAAGAGAAGATTCAGCCAATGTTATTTTAGTTATAATCCCTTGCTATGGAAAAGTTGGACTTTGTGAAATAAAGAGTTTTATTTGAACTTAATGTACATCCAAAATCGCATACTAATTTGTTCAATATATTAGGAATGAGTGTATGTGTGTCGCTTTCCTGTCAGTCACAACTCCTGTTGCTCCATGGAATAGTAAAATGTCCAGCTGAGATTATGAAGTGCTGCCCATCTAATGAAGTAGTAAGTCATCCAGATACTTTTTGCACACTGTTTTATGAAATGGTATGAATTAGGACATACTATTCTTTTCATGTACTGTTTTTTCATCTACTATAGTAGGGAAGTAGGCATATTCGGACACAGGGTTAAAGCCTACAGTGAATTTAGCTATATGCTAATACTTACATGCCTGTACAAACATATTAATGCTAAACTGGGTCTGTGGAATCAATACTTTTTATATAATAGAATGTTAGCATAAGTGTTAAAAGACAGATGTGCTATATTATACGGTGGGAATTTAGCTGCATGCTAATGCTTGCATACAAATAGGAACAGTATGACAAACATGGTAGCATGCAGAGCTGGGTAGATTACTTACAAATTGTAATCCATTACTGATTCCAAATTACATGACAAAAAAAGATTTTGTTAGTAACATAATCCATTAAATTTATACACACATTTTAGGTAATATAATCAGACTACTTTTACTTTCAGATTACTTTTGACCTAACTAATTTATCGCATTGATTTAAATAGGATAATCTTGTACCATATCAATATAAAAAATGCAAAGAAAAAGAAAATATATTCCACTTGTTGTTATTGACAACATGAAGTGCATTAAACACTGCATTACATTATCAAGGTTTCCCAAACTGGGGTTCGTAATGGAACTGCAAGGGGTTTGTGAGTTTAATGAAAAGCAAATAATTAAATCATAAAAACGTCAAATGAAAACAAATCATTTTAAAATAACATCAATCAAAATAAAACACTTACTAAACAATGTAGGTATTTTCTTTGTTTACCTGCATGTGACCATTTACTGTGAACATGCATATTGCCCACAATTCAGTACGAAGAAGAGTTGTGACTGAACCTAAAAGGTAAGTAATCATATATTTAGCTAGTAATGCTACATGCTAACACTTTGGTACCAAAACACAGATTTAAGATATAGTAGCAGGTCATACGACATATGCAGAAGTTTGTGCTTTCTTTTGCTTTTCAATCTGTCATACAAATATGCTTAGCCTTGCTTTAGCTTGCATTTCGCTAGCCTCTTGGTTTGAAATGTATTAGCCGACAATCATTTAGCATCTTGGGCCCTTTTTTCACTTATGATGAGAAAAATTAACTGTTATCCCCTGTCTATGAGAAGGTAAAGAAGTATAGAGGGCAATAAAACAAGTATTCAAATTTCTTCTTATGTTATTCATTTATTTTGCCAGTGGTTCAGGGACTTCAAGAGGTTTTGAGCTGTTTGGAGAGCAGTGCTTTCTGTTCATCATTTGGAGTAGATCCCCATGAGTGAGCGCTGGAAATCTCCCAGGCACCCCTTCTCCTGAAAATATCTCTAGGCGGTAACACACACACTCGGAGCCGGTGCACAGTGTCACTCTTTCCTCTTTTGGCTCTTGATAAGCAACCCATCAGGGCTTTGCAGAGGTTTAGCGGTTTGAACTTCACAGCTTCTCTCTTCCTTTTGGGAGAAAAGTGGAGAAAGTAAGTTGTATTTAAATTTGTAGACGTTTAACATGTATCAGCAATACACACAGAAATAAACACACGTTCAAACTAAAGGGAATTTTTAGCCAAGATAAGCCTGAATGTGTTAGGGAAAACTTGAAATTACAGAAACTTTGTCTGCGTTGCTCTTTAATAGCTTGTTCTGTCCTGGGAAATCAGAATATATTGCCTTTCACGGCTTATTTTGTGCAGGAAATGGTTTTGGAAATACAAAGCTTTGAAGGCATTGCACTGTACACCATTTTGTTATTAAAACAGCGAGCGTCTGCAGCAGCTTGTGTGTGTTCTGTTGTATGTGCAGCGGGATTGTGTGAAGCGTCGTGTGTTTGTTAGCAGCTGATCAGAGCCGAGGTGTAAATGTGCTAGCGCCGAGGAGGAGTTGTGAACAACAGACCCTACGGATTAGTTGAAAACTCCCTTGAGAAACGAAAAGATGGAGTGTCTGGAGGCAAACAGAGACTGTAGAAGCAACAAACAACAAAAAAGAGAGAAAGAACAAAAGCAAATGAGAGAGACTGGTGGGCTAAGGTCAGAAAGGAATGCTGGCAAATTGCATTCTATTTAAAAAAAAATTGCATGTGAAACAATATAGAGTGTGCTACGATCACATTACGGATGTGATTACGGTCACATCCCATTAGTGAGAAAATCCCAAGATCTCAATTCTTCTAGAAAGCAATAAGAATAAAATCAGATCAAATTTAGCATACAATTTTCATATGAAATCACTGAGATCTCTTTTAGATCTCAGTGGTTTCTCCTAGAAAGCAATGAGTTTAAATGAAGACTCTTGCATGTCTTTCCATTAGAAAAAAAATGAGATCTCTTTTATATTGCAATTGTTTCGCTGAAATAGCATAGAGATTAAATGAAGATCAAATAGAGACCTTTGCATGTTTTTGATAAGAAATCATTGAGATCTCTTTTAGATCTCAGTTGTCTCTCTGAGATAGCAGTGAGCTGAAATGGAGACTTGTGCATGTCTTATGAGATATTTTTTATACCTCAATTGTTTCTCTGAGATAGTACGGAGATGATACTGAGATCAAATGGAGACTTTTGCATGTATCTTTGTAAGATATCACCAGCGAGATCTGTTATATCTTGTTTGTTTCTCTGAGACAGAAATTAGATAAAATTGAGACTTTTGCATTTTTCTTCCCATATGATATCACTCTTGAGATCTCTTTTATATATCAATTATTTCTCTGAGATAGCAATGAGATTAAATTGAGATCAAATGGAAACTTTTGCATGTATCTTAATAAGAAATTACTAATGAGATCTCTTTTATATCACATTTGTTTCTCTGAGATAACAATGAATTGAAATGGAGACTTTTGCATGTGTCTTCCCATAAGAAATTACTCATAAGATCTCTTTTATGTCACAGTTGTTTCTCTGAGATAGCAATGAGATTAAATTGAGATCAAATGGAGACTTTTGCGTGTATCTTAGTAGAAATCACTAGTGAGATCTCTTTTATATCTCGTTTGAGACAGAAATTAGATCAAATGGAGACTTTTAACCATTGTCTACTCATAAGAATTCACTCGTGAGATCTCCTGAGGATTTTAGGATAAACATTTGAGGCAACGTTGATACTTAAATGACACATACTGTAAATGTGATCTCCATTAAATCTTGTGAGCGCTAAAAGAGCAACACTTGGGTTTTTTTATGCATACATCATGCCAATTTTATTTCTATATATAGAGTATTAGTATACAGTCCACAGTATGCATACTACTTTCAAAAGCAGAAGGAAGTATGCTGAACATTCCAGTAAGATGCTTGCATATTCCCATACTTTCTCAGAGGGTGTTTCTGCATGACTTGCTTCCCTGCTGTTGTTTCTCGGGATCTCAAGGTCTTCTGTACAAGTAGCAGTTACCCTCCAACTCCGCCCATATTCACCTCCCCCTGTATTTGTGAGCTGCGATTGCCCCCCATGTGCAAAACTAATCATATTCTGCTCTATTTCTCATCATCTCCACCCGGCAAATTGCTTGTCATGGCCTATTTGAGGGTCTCCAGCCCTGGTACAGAGCAGCTGGGGAAAGGTGTGCACGTGTTAGGAGAGCAAAGGAGCGTTGCAGAGATGATGTAAACTATAATTACACTATGACTCACACTCTAAATGACCTTTGACATTAACAGGTCGAGTTAGAGAAACAGCTAGTCACAAACTGTGCCCAGTGAAAGAAGACAAAGTCTGTAATCAAGCTGTGCACTGTGATGAAATCAACTCCACACTCAATTTTAATAATAATAATAATAATAATGCGTGCATTATTATTATTATTATTATTAATTATTATGAATTATTATAATTATATTATTATGAATGGGATATTTATCTCAACTGTTTCTCTGAGATAGCAAAGGTATCAAATGGAGACTTTGAAAATAATATGTATTTATTTACTTGCTTCATTTCAAAATGAAGAATGGTATTTTCCATAAAGTAAATGTTTAGTATATTTTTAGGACTCCATGCTAATTCAGTAATTGGGTTTATTCATTTATTATTTTTATTATTATTATTATTATTATTATTATTATAGAATTGCCATTAGGAATAATGGGATTTACAAAACAACAACATCAACGCTAATAATTATAATTATTGTTATTATTTACACTAGTGGCCCTAAAATTGGCATTTATTTATGTATAATATGGTTTCTGTTGATTTTGAAATGTGACCTGGATATGTTTTTGTGAGACTCATTTCTTTGTTTTTGAAACTCCTCTTTCTTTGTCTTAGTTTATGTTCAGTTGTGTCTCAGTGACAACTCTGTGTTTGTGGGTGTATTCTATACCATTCCCTGAAGAACGGAGAAATTAATTGCTTCAGAATAAAAAAACAAAAATAAAAAAAACAATTTCACGCGCATTGGAGGTTAGCCTTCAAGGTTTGCATGCTTTGTTTTATAGAAAATAATAAAAGAAAACTGATTGTAGAAGTCATGTTTTATAACAAACCAGCATGCCAGTCACCCGGCACAATTCTGTTTTGCTGTCATGGACGTTGTTTTTTGGTTTTGTTTTTCTAATTGCTTGGCATCTGAACACCAGCAAGTTGAGCTAGTGGAACTAAAAGCACGAAACTTTTTTTAAAAATTATTATTGTAATAGATTTTGGTTCAGCTTAGATATCGATTCAGGCATCAAACCGTTTTCGTCTGTTTCTCTATCTGTCTGACTAAGTCTTTATGTTTGATGTTTTACCATAACATCGATATGGATCCGTTGGAAATCCAGCTGACGTGGTCATGGCTTCTGTTGGGATGTCGCCCGATTACCGTGAGTGGGACAAATGGATGTGCTACTGCAGGACAAACAGTTTAATTAAACCCAGTGACAGGTCATTGATTTCCACGTGTCAAAAGTCACATAGATTATAAAAGATTACGGAAAGGATTTTAACTGCGCGCTAGTGTACTGCGAGAGAGTGTGTGTGTGTGTGTGTGTGTGTGTGTGTGTGCGCGCGCGCATTTTATGCCTATTCTGTATATTCTATATATCTGTCATTGAAAAAAAAAAAACATTAGGCTAAAACCTTTTATAGTATAAAATTGTGCAGTATAGTCTTTTAAAACTATGTTGCAAGTACCAAAAAGCTTGGTACTTGGTACAATTGCTTGCTTATTTGTTTGTTTGTTTATTTGTTTGCTTGTTCATACATATTACCACAACTGTGCCAAGTTAAAGACAAAGACTTTAATCAAGCTGTGCACTGTGACAAATCAAATCCACACTCAAGTTTAATAATAATAATAATGCATATATTCTTCTTCTTCTCATTATTATTATTATTATTATTGAGATCGTATATATCTCAACTGTTTATCTGCGATAGCAAAGGCATCAAATGGAGACTATGAAAAGACTTTGCAAATAATAATAATAATTATTATTATTTTTTTTTTTTTTTACTTGTTTCATATTATATTAATTATATTTTCCATAAAGTAAATGTATAGTATATTTTAGGACTTCAGTAGGAATTCAGTAATTAGGTTTATTTTTATTATTATTATTGTTGTTTGTTTGTTTTATTTCGTTTGGCTTTTTTTTTTTGTCATGGTACCATAATGATCACATTTCATATTTCTTCTTTTTCTTCGTCTTCCTCTGTGGATATTATACCACAGTTGGCATTTCATTCATTCATTCATTCATTCATTCATTTATTTATTTTTATTTATTTTTTAATCCTTGAAGTGTCCTGTTAATACCAGTGAATATGATTCAGGAACATTGAGTCCCAAGGCACATATCAGAATACACTGTACTTTTCAATCAATGTTCAACTCCATTTCCCTCACGCTGCTTTCTGTCTTTTTCCATGGTCATTGTCATGAAAAGGAATTTCATGGAAGTAATCTTGTAATGTATATTAAATACTTTTAGACTTAAAAAATTTGAAACTTTTAGAAATTAATAAATCTGTCCTTTTGGGAGATGATCAGTATGTTTCTAAGAGATTTATTATGCATAGCCAGTGTAGATGATCATTGTGACGAGAGGGGCGGGGCCGAAAGCCGTGGGAACGGAGCGAGGCTTGTGGAGTAAATGCTAATGCGCGACACCTGCGCCACTCACCGGTCTCGAGTCCCACGGAGGAGCTCCGGAAGGATAAAAGGAGGAGTGACGACAGTGTTGGACGAGAGAGGATCAGGCCTGGATTTTATTTTGTGTTTTGTGTGAGGCAGTCGTCCGCGAGGGGCTGCTGCTTTACTTTCATTTTGTGTTTGTTTTATTTTATTAAAGTCTTTAAATGTTAATAAATAAATAAATAAATAAAATCCAGGCCTGGTCCTCTCTCGTCCAACACTGTCGTCACTCCTCCTTTTATCCTTCCGGAGCTCCTCCATGGGACTCAAGACCAGTGAGTGGCGCTGGTGTCGCGCATTAGCATTTACTCCACCTGCCTCGCTCCGCTCCAACGGCTCTCGGCCCCGCCCCTCTCATCACAATCATGTAAAATAACGACTCATAACAAGCATAAGCCAATTGGTTTCTTTGGCAGTATTTGCTCAACCCTACTAACCCTACTATGGCTAGTGTTCACCTACCACTGCCCACTTTCAGTAACTCAAGTGAATGTCGCTCAACAGAATTAATATTCATGACCCAAGCTGCTCCTGGCACAGTTGACAGCGCTGCTGACAGAAAGTAAACTCCCTCCCGCTTTCAAATGCCATCTCATGTGAGTGTATCCTTGGCAACGAGGCATTTAAAATGGTGTCATACTTGCAAAAAAAAAAAAAAGCTGTTGAGATTTCTAATATTTTTCTATTGAAGCTCAAGTTGATCTTTTGTTCATTCTTGAATCATGCTGGGTTATGGATTATCAGGTTTTGTTCATGTCATGTGCTGCTGTCATCAAAGCTGACAAACCACAGACTAAGAGTTCATACATTTATGCTTATAGAAGCATTTTCACTAGGACTCTTGATGGTGTTTAGACATGATACTGTGGTCATTTGTTTCTTTGCTTGTTTGGCAAGTTGGTTTGGATTGCTTATTTATTTGGGTTGATTTAGTTAGCTTTTTTTTGTTTGTGGTTTGTTGATATATTTATTGGTGTATTGGTTTTTGTGCGTGTGCGCGTGTGCGTGTGTGTGTGTGTGTGTGTGTGTGTGTGTGTGTGTGTGTGACACCATTATTTTGTTTATTATTTTTATTATTATTATTATTTGGTTTATTTCATGGATTTTATTTAGACGTGACACTCTTGCAGATATTATTTGTATTGTTTATTTATTTATTCATTATTTATTTATTTATGTTTAGATGTGACACCATCTTTATTTACC
This sequence comes from Sinocyclocheilus anshuiensis, assembly GCF_001515605.1. NCBI lineage: Eukaryota > Metazoa > Chordata > Actinopteri > Cypriniformes > Cyprinidae > Sinocyclocheilus > Sinocyclocheilus anshuiensis. The sequence goes on along the minus strand of NW_015548207.1, from coordinate 981,343 downwards.
GTATTGGCCCGAATGTAAGATGACCCTGATTATAAGACGACCCCCCTTGTTCCAGATGTACCTTTTGGAAAAAGGCTTTTTAAAAACCAAATCTTGTTTTTTCTTAGTAAAACACATTTTGTCTTCAATTTTCAATTTGAATCTCCTATTTTAATTTTTGTTTTGAAAGTATGGTAAAAACTGGTAAAATGTACCAACAATCACATTTAAAAAATATACACTTTTTGATATACCATTAAAAAAAAAAACAGGTAGCCCATCTGAATTAGGACATTTAGGCTATCCATCTAATAGTAGCCTACCAAAATCTTATTAACAGTAGAAGTTAAATCTTACTGTAGTCTTCAAATCTGGGTACTGTCTTACGTTTTAAAATCACAAAGGGAGTTTGGTCCCATCAGGCTAACGTGACCGTCACGACTCATGCAGCTGTAAGGTTTTCTTTTTCTTTTGTTTTTACTCGCGATCTTTACAACACGCATTACATTACGTATTTCATGGCACACTCGTTTTATGCGTATTTGGCGCCACCTATTGTTGTGGGTGTATTATTGACATGTCAAAGTCTAGACCCTGAATATAAGACGACCGCATTTTTTCAGATGTATTTCCAAGAAAAAAACATCGTCTTATATTCGGGTCAATACAGTATATTCATTTTTCTATGACATCATGATCTTGTTGTTGTTCGTGTTATTTATTTAGATGTGGCACCATGATTGTTTATTATTATTAATTATGTTTTTTATGTTAATTTTATTGATTTATTTATTTAGGTTGTCATTGATTGATTGATTGATTGATTGATTGATTGATTTTATTTAGATGTGACACCATGATCATGTTTTTATTTATATTTATTTTATGATGACATGATTGTGTGTGGCGACAAGAGACTGTTTTACGAGTTTGCAGAAAAGACTTTTATATTGAAAGAGACTGAAACGGAAGTTATTTTTACTTTTAATAACAGCTTGCAGTTAACAAATGCACTGATCAGCACTGTCATCAGAAATCACCCTTAACAGATGAAAGGAGAGTATGACAAAGAAATCGCTTTCCTCAGCGGACATTTAAACTAAAGTTTTATATATGAGATTGAGCTCAATGAATGCTGTATCAGATTCAGGTAATCACACTCGCTCAGTTCATCTCTCTCTCTCATAATACTCCACATAATACAGTGACCTTTAATACAGTAATGCAATAAGCTTTCAATGAAGCAACTCAGCGTTCCTTCGTTACTAGTTCTAAAGTGACGTTTTCGAATTAGTAATGGAGGTTTGAGCTCAGCTGTTAAACTGTCAAACCGAGATTTGAATCCGTGGCGGAAGGAAGTAGTTCTGCACAAAAGAGTGTTTTAAAAGTCACTCTGTTGTTGTTTTTCTTATGTATTTACACACTCGTGCCGTCGAACTGTTGTACAAACACAATATCACACTCGTAGACATCAGATATGGCTGTATATCGGCACACTGTAATTACCTGTGGCCTCGTGCCTACGGCCAAATCACAGCCGTGCCAATATACAGCCATAACTCACGTCTACGAGTGTGATATTGCAACTCATTCTCATCACCTTAATGATAAATAAAAATAAATAAATACAAGCATTTTATTTGTGTAACATAATTTATGCTGATTCCATTTACAAAATCATTCTATTACAGTATTTTAATTTTGATCTAAATATTTTTTTAATTAATAATAAAATAATAATAATAATTTAAAATGTATTAAACATTCATTTAAATTAATAATTTATACAATATTTAATTTTATAATTTAATAAATCTAAAAATATGGTACATATTTTTGTAAATGATATCATGTATATAAAATATGGTAGTATTGGTTGAACCCCAATTCTTCTCAAACTCATTACTTTAATACCAAAAAAAGACAAGTATTGACTAATTTATGCTGATTTAAACTACAAAATCATACATTACATCTGTGGCGTTCCGTCAATATAAGCGGCGAATGCTCCGCATACCCAGGCCATTTGAGAGAATTTTATAGCGCGTTCTCAGTGATTTGCTGGTCTGCGGCAGATTTAATGCGCGAGGTAAACTGTTCGCGAAGCGCTCGCCAAAGCGGAAAAATGTGCTGCTGCTGCCAGATCTCGATTGCCGAAAATTACATTGTGTTTGATGCAAAACCAACTCGACTAAATCAAAAGGAAACACAGCTGTATATTTTTATTTTCTCAAGCAAAGCAAATTTTAAAAGTCCACTGAACAACTTACATTTTTGGTCATAGACAACGTATGTTGAAGATATACGTTATTGTCAACGTTATTGCCTAAGCGGTAAATAAAAATTAAAAAAATTGTATTATCACTCAGCATACCCGGTTAAAAAAAGTCACCGCTCGCCACTGCATTACTTTACAGTGTTTTTGAGAAATCTTAAACTGAGAATCTTAAAAATTGAAAAACTGCAAAGTAAAATGTATGGGCACGTTATAATAATGATTATTTATGCTAATTGTCATACAAGTAATGAGAGAATGCAAAAAGTCTTAATGATCCTAATATAGGGCTAATTTTATTTTATAAAACTAGAATTTCCTTTTTTCCTCCTCCTGTTTTTAAGGTAAAATGTGGCTTGGACATATTATTGTGATTTTTACCCATTGAAATAAAGTCATAGGAAAAGAAGAAAAAAAAACAGAAAGTGGAAACCACTAGGGTCATGCCACCAACCACTGGGTGTCAGTTCTAGTAGCTGCTTGAAATCAGTCTGTAGTCAAGCTACTACTTCAACACACACTGGAGAGTTTCTAGGGAGGAACATTTTGGTTTTCAGCTTGATGAATGATGATTACAGGTGCGAACCCCAGTCACCTAATGCACTTGTCTAAGAGGTTGTTTTGTCAAAACCCCCCAGAGTGGAAAGGAAAAGGTGTGGGCTTTGTTTTGGTAAGGTTAATGTGAGCTCCTGCTTTCCTCGGTGAGAACAAAATAAGCCCGTAAATATCACAGATCCAGATGGTACACAAACAAACACGTTCTGCCAAGATCAAACAAATTTAATTCATTTTAATTAACAGAGTTGACAATGCGTGCAAAAGACCTGGATACCTTATCATGGGTAATGCATTAAACTTGTAATGCAAATTTTCCAATTTAGATTGGTCCAAATAACTATTTTCCTTTATTAATTTAGTTATGAGAGTTGTAAGAAATTGAACAATGATTCACATTTGTGTATATATATATATATATATATATATAGACATTATTGGCGGAAAATGGAAATGATGGAGGCAATTTAGTGGCAGAAAATGTTGACGATTATGAATCAAATTTTATGAAACTCACCCAGTAGATTTTATAAATATATTTATTTCTGAATAAGAGCTAGTTATTCAGTGTTATTTTAGTGTCACTGAGATACTATTATACAGGTGCATCTCAATAAATTAGAATGTCGTGGAAAAGTTAATTTATTTCAGTAATTCAACTCAAATGGTGAAACTCGTGTATTAAATAAATTCAGTGCATACAGACTGAAGTAGTTTAAGTCTTTGGTTCTTTTAATTGTGATGATTTTGGCTCACATTTAACAAAAACCCACCAATTCACTATCTCAACAAATTAGAATATGGTGACATGCCTGAAAATGTGAAAGGAAAGACTTGGGGTCAAGTGATGTCACTGGATCAGTTTTTAATTAAAAAGGCATACATGTCACTGTTGCAGAACAGCACAGAATCATGGGCAAAGTATCAGGAGGATAATTAAGCTCATGTTTTGATTGTTTAAGCTTAAGTGATTTTAATTGATGAACATTAGTTTGTTTATTTCAGTAACACGGGTTTGTTCCTACACATTGAGTGTATTCAGGCACAGAGAGTTGCAAAGCAATCATTAACATTTATAAAAAATATTCCGGTCCAAATTTAAGCTCAAACTAATTATTTGCGGTATTGTGGATATTTATAGTTAATAGTTGATTACTAATAATTAGTATTGAAAATTGCATAAAATGCTCCCAAAAAGGCTTCATTTTCAATACTAAAATAGAATAGTGTTTTTTTCTGTTTTACAGTAAGGAATACTGTAATATAATGATTTTTATTAATTCAACATGAATAATTATTAGAATTATTAATTCAGCATTATAGGCAGTGAAACATGCTTCCAATATAATATAATATAATATAATGAAAAATGCATTACATAAATGTATAATTTACAATCAATTTACAGAAAAAACAATTAACAGAAAGGTTTTTTGCATTTCATCATGAAAATAAGGCAATAAAAATAATACTAGTAATATAATATAATTAATATAATATATAGGTATATACGTTTTTTCATGTTAGTAATAATAAGAAAAGTTGTATCAGATCAGTTTCATTAAAATAATTTCACAAATAAAAAAATTAAAAAATCCAAATAATCCCATTTATAAGGATAGCATTAGTTAAGTGAGGAATTTTCCCCAAACAATTTGTACATTTTGTAAATGAAATGTGACTGTGTGACACCTTTACTAAGTTGCCGAAGGACAGAATATGCCTCTTCCACATTGAGTTATTTTGCTCACACATACATCCGTTTGGCCCCTGTTGGCTTGGATCACATCTTCAATCCCCTGCAGGTGTGTGTTCACTCCCAACGGGAGGCCCATGGTGTGAAGCCTGTCTTAATGCCTGACTGGATCTATCAAAAACACAGGCACCTTCTCTTTCAACAATCCCAGCTTACATTTTTCCTTTTATTCAACCACGTTTCTCCTCCTCTTATGCCTCGGCTGTCTCAGTGGAACGGCTTTGGTATTTGCAGCAGCCCGACCTCTGGGGCAAAACCAAGCAACATGGATTTCCATCCCACCGCTGTTAGCCTTTCCAGCTGCCTTTGCTCTTTTCGGTTTCTCATCAGCTCGCCAGTGTGACAAAGACACCGGCAGACGGAAAGAGGTGCGCGCCTGTGCCAGAGGATCAGAGTCACTGATAAGACCCCTGTCGATTCCACAGGTGGTCACTGATCGGGGCTGAGAGCTGCTCTAGTTATCGTCGTCTCATTATAGCCCCCTGACAGACACTAGGAGAGCATAAAAGAAGAAAAAACCCAAGGAAGAGGAGAGGAGGAACATCAGGAAGACAGCGACAGAGAGATAAAAGAAAGAGAATCACCTTCATCCATTCGTTCTTGGGCCGGTGTGAGTCCTCCTGCCATTGCCTTGTGAGAAGACCCGGCTGAGGTTTATCATTATATCACATGGATGGTTATATTTTACCTCAGAGTCTCACTGAGACCAAAATATCCCCTGTTCAAAAGCTGCCTTCAAGCCATGTCTGAATTATTGCATTTACGAGAAGAACGCACATGAACCTCAATGAAATTTCCAGTGGGAAAACTATTCCCAGAGGTTCTATGTTTGAGCATTTCAAGTAAAGAAATCATGGCTTAAATGTGTTATCATTGGTCATATTTTAGTTGTAATTGTAAATGTTGAATGTAAGAGTAAGTTTTTTTGCTCATTTTTGTACATCTTCTAAACTTCCCTGGAGGACTTGAAGGCTGCAAAGGAACACTACACGGAAAAGATGCTGATGCTACAAAATGCTAATGCTGCCAATAATAGCATTTACATCTAAAGGTAATGTATAATACCGATTACCGGAAGAAAATTCTTATTTCTCAGAGGTTTCTCTTTTGTAGCTCAGGAGAGTTCTCAGTTATGCCTCACTCATGGGTCTCACTTGATATTTAACTTTGTCTCAGATTTCTTCTCAAAATCTAAAGGAGAAGCATGTGAAGTTTCTAGCATCTTTTTTGGGTTTAAATCTAAGAAACTGGAGATTTAAGCAAAAGTCTCTATTTGGTCTCTAATAAATCTCTTTACTGTCTTGGAGAAACAAATGATATATGAAAGATATATTTGTGTCATAGCTTACTTTTTTTGCATAGTATCTAATATGATATTTAATGTTTTCTCAGATGTTTTTCTAAATAATTTTTTTTTAAAATACAAGTGAGACACAAATGAAACAGTGAGCGAGGTCTTTGAATAAGCTTCATAATCTTGACAAATCTGAGCACAATTTGAGAAATCATTTAGATCTCTTCAGTAACTCTTGAGGACATGTGAGATCAAGTATCTAACTTGATATTTAACTTTGAGATGTTTCTCTGAAAACTAGAAAAATACAAGTGAGAAATGAGACAATGAGTGAGGTCTTTGAATTAATGAGAAATTAGTCTAATTTTTTTCAGAAACAAATGAGACAGTGAGTGAGGTCTTTGAATAAGCTTCAGTATCTTGACAAATCTGAGCACAGTTTGAGATATTGTTGCGATCTCTTATGAAACTCTAGAGGAGACACATGTGAGATTATAATCTTTTTAGGGTCTAAATCTGAGAAGTATAATTTGAGTTGAATTACTGAAATAAATGAACTTTTCCACGACATTCTAATTTATATTAGAGATGCACCTGTACATTTGATGAAAGTATGTTAATATCCAATAAATCTCCTTACTGTCTTGAAGAAGCAAATGAGATATAAAAGAGATATCCTTTGTATCCTAACATACTTTTTTGCATACTATTTTAAACTAATAGCATGCAGTATACAGTACAGTTTATGCTAGCATCTCTGTCGACATTGTTGAGATCCCATCTGTGAGAAACAGCTGAGAATTGTGACTATTGTTGGTACAATTTAATTTGTATGCATTAGGTAATCCATAATTGACTTTCAAACATCCCAGGAGGGCCTGGAAACAGCAAAAGCAGGGTTGGCGTTTCCGTATGGCAATCGCATTTCCCTAGCCTCCCACGCCATACCCTGGTTGTTCGTTGCCATACCCTATGTGATCGCCCCCAGTGAACCCGGACCGCAATTTCAACCACTGTTTCGACTGAGGTTCAACCCGAAGGGGACCTTCCTGCCCTCCATCAACTTCATTCTACATGCAACAACTGCACTTTATCTCTAGCCATCAGCTAAAAATGTTAATGCTACAAAACGCTACTGCTGCTAATTGTAGCTTGACATCATTAGCATTTACTGCTAAAGGTAATGTGTTGGTTGTTATAGAGGTCAAGCCATTCTAAAAGGATATGCTTGCTGTTTAAAATTTAGTATTTGTGAAAACTCTCAGGTAAATCTGATACCAGTCTGGAAGAGAGGAAAATCGGTAAGAAAAAGAAAAGAAAATGAGCCTGGAAAAAGAAAACTTCTTGAGGGTAAAGTCTTAAACTCGTTCGGTTTCACCATCAAAGAAGCCGCTCATCTTTCTTCCTTTTTTACCCCCTCATATCTTTGATATTCAGATGGTGGAACTGTGAGAAATGCATCTTTATATTTGTTTGGAACTTATAGAGCAAGTGAGCTGGATGGAAATGTCAGCGGCGTACATACCAGCATTTGTTCTCGTCCTTGCGATCAATAGAGAATATCATTATACTCCCTGTATCCCTCCACAGAGCCCAGGCGTGTAAAGTTTCCAGAACTTCCCTTCAATAGCCCTCGCTTCTTTCAAATTTGTGCGTGTGTGTCTGAATGTGGCCTTATCTGTGCTGGAAGATGAAGAATCATTCAGAGAAGAGAAGAGACTAAATGAGATGAAAAGAGAACAACAGTGATTTATTTATGTGCAATTTCAGTCATAATCTTGTGTTCTCCTCTTTCCTTGTTGTAGAGCAATGACTAGACTAGACCATTAGGGTTATAATTTCTATTCGCAGAGAAATGAAAAGACACGATGAGATGAGAATAACTGAGAAGTTAACTTTTCCTATTAGCTGAGGGATGAAGAAAAGTGAAGAGATGAGAAGAGAATGACAGAGACAAGAAACTCCATAAAGTTGTCCTTTCTATGCGAGACAAGATGAGGACAAACATATTGTATTAGCAGAAAAATAAAGAGATGGAAGGAGATGAGAAAAACTAAGAGGTTAACTTCCCTTCAATAGCCCTCGCTTCTTTCAAATTTGTGCGTGTGTGTCTGAATGTGGCCTTATCTGTGCTGGAAGATGAAGAATCATTCAGAGAAGAGAAGAGACTAAATGAGATGAAAAGAGAACAACAGTGATTTATTTATGTGCAATTTCAGTCATAATCCTGTGTTCTCCTCTTTCCTTGTTGTAGAGCAATGACTAGACTAGACCATTAGGGTTATAATTTCTATTCGCAGAGAAATGAAAAGACATGATGAGATGAGAATAACTGAGAAGTTAACTTTTCCTATTAGCTGAGGGATGAAGAAAAGTGAAGAGATGAGAAGAGAATGACAGAGACAAGAAAATCCATAAAGTTGTCCTTTCTATGCGAGACAAGATGAGGACAAACATATTTTATTAGCAGAAACATAAAGAGATGCAAGGAGATGAGAAAAACTAAGAGGTTAACATTTTCTTTTAGCAGAGATATGTTCATATTGTGTAATTTCAATCATAATCCTGTGTTTTCTTCTTTCCTTGTAGTAGAGTGATGAAGAGACAAGAAAAACTATGAGGTTATTCTTTCTATGAAGAGACAAGAACAACCAAGATGTTCTCCTTTCCTGTGAAGAGAGGAAAGGAAGAAAGGTTGCACAAGGATGAAGAGAAAATATGAAATGAGAACAACTGAGAGGTAAACTTTTCTAACATTAGAGAAGAGATTAGAGAAGTTGTGAATAACCACAACGTTATCCTTTCTATCAAATGAAGAGACAAGATGAGACCGGAACCATGAGGTGCTCCTGTCCTATGAAGAGAGGAAAAGAGAAGATAGACCTTTTGAGATGAGGTGAGAACAACTGATGTTTTTATTAGCAGAGAGATAAAGAAACAAGATAATGTAAGAATACTTTATTAACTGTGAGGTTATTTTTCCCCATTACCTGTGGGATGAAGAGAAGCAAAGTAACAATATGAAAAAAGAACAAATTATGTTTAACCTTCCTGTAAACAGACAAGAGACGAAGTGAGTTCACATGAGCATAACTGGGGTTTGCCCTTCCTTTCAGAAGAAACGGGATGAGAAAACAACAGAACCACTGTGAGTTTAACTCTTCCTATGAAAGGAGAAAAGACCAGATGAGAAGTTTAGAAGAAAATGAGATGGAATGAGAATAACTGAGATGTGAGCGTTTTCCTATTAGCAGAGGGATGAAGAGACACCAAGAGGTGAAAAGAGAACAATTGAGAGATTAGAATTTTCCAGTTAGCTGGAGTAGATACTAACTTTTCATTTTAACGGAGGGATGAAGAGAACAATTGAGAGATTTGAACATTCCTTTTAGCAGAGAAAAGATGAGACAGGGTGAGATGAAATGAGAATAACCGAGAGGTTAACTTTTCCTGTTAGCAAAGATGAAGAGATGAAAAGAAAACAGCTGAGAGACAGGACTTTCCCATTAGCGAGAAGAGATGAGACATGGTGAGAATAATTGAGCTGTTAACGTTTCGTTTCAGCAGAGGGACGAAGAAAAGCAAAGAGATGAGAAGAGAACATTTGAGAGACTGACAAGGCGAGATGAAAATAACTGAGACGCTACATTTTTCTATTAGCAAAAGGATGAAAAGCTGAGAAGAGAACAATTGAGAGATTTAACTTTCTTATTAGCAGAGAAGAAATGAGATAAGAATAAGTGAAGGGTTAACTTTTCCTATTAGCAGAGACATGAAGGAAAGCAAAGAGACTAGATGAGAAAGAAGAAAACAGAAGATATGATACGGCATGAGAAGAGATACAAGAAGAGAACTCAAAAACTGTGAGTTTAACTTTTCCTATGAGAAGAGATGAGATTAGAGGAACTGAGATGAGATCAACTGTGAGATTTTACTGTCTTATTAGGAGAGAGCTGTAAAGAAAGAAATAGACAGCAGGGTCTAGTAACCCAGATTTATTACAGTAGAAAGGCTCTGATGGACAGAACAAAAGGAAACACAGAGGAATGCATCTCCAAATCCAGGCCTTTCTCCCCCAAAACTGTCGTATTCAAGCCACTCCTGTCTGTCCTCATAATTCTCCTCGCTGCATCCTCCATAAAACGCATCGCCCATCATAACGGGAGCCCATGTGGTTAGAAAAAGTGACGAGGCGAGAGTGAATGAGAGGAAACGGTGTGGTGGTTTTAACCTGGAGACTTGGTCTTTCTGGTGAGATATCAACAGCACCACCTACTGGAGGTTTTGGGAGTTTTGTTTTGACACACTTAGTTTGTACTTTTTCTTCCCTTGCATGCTATTCGAGCATTTCCTTTTTAAACCGACTTACGCAATCAACCTTTTATCTTGAGAAGAAAAATATTTATCCAGCGTGCAACAACGGTGGTTTAAAAACAACGATTGGTTTAATTTTCACACTTCAGAGGCGAACTCAAGCTTCCGTTTAATTAAACCCGCGCCGCTGTCCTCGTCGGAGTGATGAAAGAGGGAAAAACTCGGCATGTTTGAATCTGTAAAAATCCTCAGCCGTTGAGTTTTGGCCCACTGTGTGGGAGAGATAATTGGCTCACTGTTCGTTAGCTAATTTGCGTTTTCCTTGTAATTGTCCATTTTCATCATTAATTTGGGCTGTTCGGGATGTGGTAATGAGCAGTTAGCAGTCACATGAAGGGGCCGTGGGTGGTGGAGGACACGCCGAATGAATTATATTGCAAATAAAAGGATTTTCACAAGCGAGGTGTGTGTGTGTGGTTTAGCATTAACTTGGGTGGCTCTCTGATGATTTGCAGTTACACTTATGATGTGGGTCAAATGTGGCTACACTCTTGTTCTGCTAATAAACACACACAGATAGAGAAACGTGTCCACATTAAAAAGATTTTGTGAATTTTCATATAGATGTTGGCTACTTAAAGTATCATCCTAGAAGAGAATCACTCCAATTTAATGGATAAAATTACAAATTTAACAGAATTCTTGTTTATGTTTCCTTTGTTATTGTAAAGTATCAACTTTGTCTCAGGTATTTCTCCTCAAATTTTTTAGGCAAAAGTATAATTCAAAATGTATGAGAGCATTGTTGGTGTAAAGAGTATAGAGTTCAGATAAAGGTGGATCACATAGCTCAGATAATTTGGTGTTGGGAGAATTTGATGAGACATGATTGAGTTCATATTGAGTTGTTTTTTATTTTTTGCAGACATTGGTATCTTGTCAAAACTGAGCAAACTGTGAAACATTCTGTTTCTTCTAAATTCTTCTGAAATCTGAAGCAAAAGTTTCCATTTGTTCTCCATTAATCTTATTGCTGTCTAAGAGAAACTATTGAGATTTTAAAGAGACCTTGTTTATTATTGAGGTCAACCAAAATATCATTCAAGAGGAACATTACTCTTTCATAGTTTTACTTCGCAACTAGTATCATCTGTGCCTCAAAGATTCACCAAAAATGTGTAGAGCTATATAATAATGTGAATAGCATAGCTTAAATTTTAGTTTCTAAATTTCATGAGCAGTATTTAACTTCATATTGAGATTTCTGGCTTTTTATTGCACACTTATTGCAGAAAAAAATCCCAATTTGCTCTACATTTAATTTTGTTGCTGTCTGAGAGAAACGGTTGAGATATGGAAGAGATCCCATTTGTATTTTCTTTTTCTTTCTTTCGAGAGCTATTAAAAAGTCAAAGTGGTTTATTGCCATGGTCTCTTTTTACTTTCTTTCATTCTATTACTTGCATTCTACTATCTGTCTTTCTTTCTTTCCCTTCCACCTTCATGTTGGCATTTCAGGATGTAGGGCGCACAAATTCGGAACGAGTGTTTGCCTCGTTAAATGTTGTCACATGTCTCCCTTCATCGCACCTTCTCCTGCATCTTCCCTTCTTTCCCGTCTCTCCCCTCTTCATTCCCTCGGCATCTTCGGAGGCTTCGGACAGTCGCGTCAGACACATACACATACATACACCCTGAATATCAGTGTAAATTATGGCAAAAATGTGGAGCATATAGATGACAGCATGTGAGACAGAGTTTATTATCAGAGGCTTTCCCAGTTCTTTCTCTGACTGACTAATGCAGGATTCGTTTTCTAAAGCCAATTTGTGTCACTATTATGGCATTTGAGACAGTTTTTTAGGGCTCAAAAAAGAGTTTTGTTGTAGAAACAAAATCAGTAGTCTTTGGACAAATAATTGCTTTTGCAGTGAATTGTAGCCTATGGTAACTAGTTCTTACTAGTGATGGACGATATATCGGTTACCATATTGGTTATAAGACAATATATTTAAAAAAATTAAATCATACACATATCATACTGCCCTATTTGTGCATGCTTATTTCTCGTAATTTTTACATGTAGATTGCATTCACCATCATCTAATGCTAAAGTATTTAAAAAAAAATATATACTTTATATAACACTGTTAAATGTAATCTTTAGCAAACCATAAAATGAATTTTAATTTTTCATACTGTTCCTCATAATGTTGTGATTATAGCTTGATTTAACTTTTTTGTTTTATTTCTGATTTATTTAGACAAAATAGTACAGCATTTTACAGTTTTTCTGAATTGCTAAAACACATTTCTTGAAACCATCACTCATTTTCTCAAAACCTTAAACACAAATCCAAATACTCAAACTAAATTCACGAAACCTCTGACTCTTCCATCAAAATCAAACAATCACTGCAAAACCATTTCACTTGCACTCAAAATCAACCAGTGCTCTCAGATCACACACACAAGTCAATAAAATAAACACTACAGAGCATTCATTAGACACTACAGAGAAAAATGGAGAACACAGCATCCAGAACATTACAGAAAAAAGTATATTGTATTGAGAGTCCAACTGCAAAGGCCAAAAAGGTCAACTAAATCTCTAAATTAATAGCATGTTACAGTACACTCAAATACTGTAAGTTGTGCAATTGTAAAATCAGGGTCAAGGAGAGATTCATTCTGTCTCAGCATCGTGTCTTTGTGCTTGAGTCCAGTATAGAGCCTGAGGACTTTGTCCACATCACAAGTGATGTTTTCTTTTTTGCTAGACAAAGAAAAGAAAAACCCTCTGGTCTGACAGATCCAGCCTTGATAACACTCTCTAAACCTTACTCTTTCTCTTCTCTTCCTCCTCATCCTCCACTTCTTACATGTACTCTTCCTCCTCTCCTTCTCAGATTGTTTCCATCTATTGTTCGTATCAACATTCAGTCACCTGTGCCACTTGTGCACTCTGAACTAGCTCATATTTTGTACAGTTGGTTTGATCACATCATTAGAAACAAGTGTGAACAATTTTGAATTGTTGTGTGTAAACGATGAAAACTGGGCTTTAGTTGTGTTTAACTTTTGCCGCTTGTGTTTAGCATTTTGCGGCACAAATGCATCACAGTGTGATAAGTGTTTGAGTGAATGAGAATGTGTTTAGAGTTTTGCAAAAAGAGTGCATGAGATTTGCAAATAGAGCCTAACTGCCTGAACGTGTTTAAGGTTTAGCAGAAAGAGTGCTTTATTCGACAAATTGGTTTAAGCTATTGAGAATTTGGTTCAGAGATTGGGGTTTAGTGTTTTAGCAATTCAGAAAAACTGTAATATCGGCCAATATCGGTTATCGGCCACAACATGGAAAATAATTATTGGTTTATCGGTATCGTCCAGAACTTTAATTCTGTCAGTTGTGACCATAATCTTAGCACATGTATGTCATACAATCTGGCATATTGACATATTGTTGATGTCGCACAATCTGGTTCACATTGTTCAATACCAAACAACAAAAGGCATAAAAATTAGAGCACCAGAGCAAAATGACTTACCTGACATTGCTACTGTAGTGCCAATTCTGAGTAGATCTGATTCTGCTTATTGATTTATCTCTCTTTTTATGCTAAGTGAGATGCCAGCAGTACTTACCAGCTGTTATTTTAGTCAGAAAGTTGGCAAAAAGGTCCAAATCCATAATGAAGGTTCAGTGCCATGACAAATTTAGCTGTAGTTACGGTATTCGAAGGAAGGTCAGAATAAATGGAGAAGTGATGTGGAAAAGATAACATAGACATTCCTATCCAGACTGTATTGAATTTCTTAGAGGATGCCGGAATTAGCAAAAAATAAATAAATAAACCCTCATTAGGCAGTTTGCTTCATTATTTTTTATAATGACATGTTTGATTTTGACAAGACTGAAATCACTATGTCAGTGAAACATGAACTTACCTGTTGTTCCTGTCAGTATAATCCTTTTCTGAGCCGTGCAAAATCTATATATACATCAACGCCTCGAAATCCATCTAGTTCAGGCATGTCAGAAACAGACACGTTTTTGGTATCAAACAGATATCAGATCAATACATTCTGTCGCTGAAACCCCTGAAGTCTTCCATAATCTTTCTTTTATCAATTTGCATTCAGACTAAGCATATTTTTCCTTCTTGATATGTCACTGAGCATCCGCTACAAACTGATGAGGCTTGTCTGCAACATTTACATGCCAAGTACTTTAAGGGTCATATTATACATTTGAGTCATTTTTAATGTTTTTGCACCAAAAAAGCTAAAGAAGCAAGAACATCGTACAAGATTGAGGGTTAGTAAATAATGACAACATTTGTACTGCTGTACTGTTTGCTAACATTAGAGTTTCAAAGTACTTTCGCCCATCTGAACATTGACTGTTGAACTGAGAAACGTACACCCACGTTAATTAATTTCTTTGGTAATACATTTGTTTGAAAACACAATTAGTGAAGACCGCACCAAACATTAGGCAGTCATAAATAATGTAACAAGTCACTACGATCATTGTTTTCCTTTCCGTAAGTCACAGAGAATGCAGCAGGTCAGTGTGTGAGTTTTCTCAGTAATTAATATCCTCGCCCATATGATCCAGCTGTAGTTGGCGGGGGGTGTCTCGGTGCTGCCCGAGTCCCCTCGGTCTGTGCGGCATCTGTGGCTGCTGACAGCCAGCATCAGTTCATTTCTGAGCAGAAAATGGCTGTAATTAAAAAGCCATTCTGGATCCCTTAACGCCTTCCGCCCCTCGCTGCCAAGAGCTTCCCCTTTGAGGGAAATAAGGTGGTTGAGCGCCGTAAACAAAGTTGATGTCTACTTTCTTCATTCGGAGTATATATCACTCAAATGCAACTTTAATATACTTTTAAAGTTGGGATTGAATCTTGTACAAGACATCCGCAACATCATAGCCAGAGTTGTGTGCAGGCAATACCATTCGCTTGGTTTTGAAAAACGTAAAAATTTAAAATTCGTACAATCTGTTTACGATTCACTGACTCTTAGGTTAAGGGGTGGACCGTGATGCTTACATTTTTTCCTAAAAATAATACATTTCTGTAAAAATCACAATGGAAATTTTATGAAATCGCCAATTATATAATAATGTCAAGACTTAATATTCTATGTTGCTATGTAAATATCTTGTTTTCAGAACTTTTAGGTATTTTCACTGGGAAATCAAAAAGATAAAAAACTTATTACGAATTATTTTTTGCAGTAAACTGTGTATAAAAGTCAGCTTTTACACTTTAGGGGTGTTTTGGAAATTATCTGTGAATTAATGATTCTAAATTTGAAATTAGGAGATTCCTGAGATCTTGTGTCTCGCATTTGTTTTATGCAAGGACATTTTCTGTTTCTCGCCATTTTCTAAAGCAATTTACATGTCTTCCGTTTTATATCAAGCGTGTTACTTCATAGGAGAGTCAGTGTTGAAATTCTGTCTTGCCACAGTGCAGATAAAAATTGATATTTGTATTGCTTTTGTGTCAAATAGCTAATTTACAATTATATAATAATGTCAAGACTTAATATTCTATGTTGCTATGTAAATATCTTGTTTTCAGAACTTTTAGGTATTTTCACTGGGAAATCAAAAAGATAAAAAACTTATTACGAATTATTTTTTGCAGTAAACTGTGTATAAAAGTCAGCTTTTACACTTTAGGGGTGTTTTGGAAATTATCTGTGAATTAATGATTCTAAATTTGAAATTAGGAGATTCCTGAGATCTTGTGTCTCGCATTTGTTTTATGCAAGGACATTTTCTGTTTCTCGCCATTTTCTAAAGCAATTTACATGTCTTCCGTTTTATATCAAGCATGTTACTTCATAGGAGAGTCAGTGTTGAAATTCTGTCTTGCCACAGTGCAGATAAAAATGGATATTTGTATTGCTTTTGTGTGAAATAGCTAATTTAACTTTGTACAGCCAAGTGTTTTGACAGGAACAGAGGGATTGTAAAAGAAGAATACTCAATGAAAACTTGGATCTAAAGGCTCAGGCTGTCAGAAAGTGTGAATATCTGTATTATGAGTCCAGGGTTTTGAAAAATATAACCTTACTTAGATGATTTTGGAGATGGTAATGAAAGCAGATCGGTTTTAAATGGTACTTGCTGTTAAATTGTCATGCTTAAAAGTTTTTTAAAGTTAAAATACTACCTCCTGTCCAGTTTAATGTGCCAAGACAAGCTATCCAGAGGTCACAACCCATTTTACTTATGCAATCTCTTTTTTTCTTGGAAGGAAACTGGTTATTCAATGAGAAAAAAATGCATTTTATCCATTGGGAATTGGCTGGATAATGAAAAGTAAGTGTTACCTACCAGAATGGATGCAGATGGTTGCAGATGGGGATGTTTGCCAAAAAAGAAAAGTTGTTCCTTTTGTTTAAAGACCACATTTTGTTTTCTTTTTCGTGCAAAGCAAGACCAGAAATGCATTTGAAAATTAAATGGGGTTATTTTGATTTCATGTTACTTGCAGAAACAATATCAAGGCCTTAACATCTGCGTGCTGACTTCACCAGTTCCTCCACAGCCAACTTCCTCCAAACACGTGTTTATGGGTGTGGGTCTTTCTCTCTGGAGCCCCTCTTCATATCTGCTCCAGGGAGCAACTGCAGCTTATTTGAATTCAAAGGGTGGGGCTACACGTTCAGTTAGCAAACTTAAGAAAACATGAGTTTCATATCTGAGAAACGCCAGAGAGATTGAGCCAACCAGATAGACAGACATGGCCCTTTAGCCACACATCAAACTCAAGATAACTGCCACAGAGTACCAGTCGGTGGACGTCATCTGGCCAAACCAAGCGAGACAACCTGCTGCCGTTGGCTTGGTAAGTTTCAGCTCTGTCATTCACTCACTTTGATGGGTTTTTGCTGTCGTGAGACCCTTGCTTAGCTTCGTGAGGACACGCTGCCCTTTCGCTGGGACAGAAGGTTGGGACATTAGATCCACGCTGCAAGGCAGCACCTGCAATGTAACTAATAGCCGGTCTCATTCTGTCAGAGGCGACGCTTTCGAATTTGACAAATAAGACTCATCACAGGCGCCTGGTCCTCCGTGTCATTTATGACTTTTCCTGGGAAAAGTTTTAAATAATCCACAACACCTTAATTAGCTGCCTAATGCACACATTTCTTCTCAATGTGACTTTATGCTGAAGTTAAGAAGTTTACTTGCTGTTCGCTGCCTACGTAGGCAGATGACTCATAAGTGACTGATTTGGAACGCTCTACAGGCAGCAAACTCTCCACTCATTCCAGCAGAGTTTGGCATTAGCATGCTGCTAAGCTAACAACTTGATATTCTTAGCTTAAAAATTACATAGCAATTGTAAATATAAGCCCCTTTTTTTAATTAGACTGGAGGTTTTAATGATTTTTTTTTTTTTATTAGACTGGAGGTTTTAATGATTTTTTTTTATTATTATTATTATTATTAGACTGGAGGTTTTAATGATTTTTCTTTTTTTTTTAATTTAAGGTATATTTTAAGCGAATTTCTAATCAGAATTTTTGTCCTTTTTTTTTAATTGGCTTGTTACAAAACAAGCACAATATGTACACACTGCTGCACTCTAAAATTGAGTAAAACAGTCCATTTTTAATTATTTTACCATTTTCACACATTAGAAGCATAATTAGCATTTCTCTCGACTCATCCACCATCGTGGATTCATTTTTTCCCTGAGTTCATTGCAATTAATTATCTCACAGTTGATTCCAGTAGAGTTTGATTTTAGCTTGTTGCTAAGCTAAGCAAAAATGTGCATAAATAGTTTTTTTTTTTTTTTAGACCTTGACTTT
>NW_015548207.1:951535-963117 GCF_001515605.1 Sinocyclocheilus anshuiensis | reverse complement strand
TTTTTTTTCTTTTTTTTTTTTTTTTAATTAGTGAATTTCTAGAGTTCCTTGTTTTTTTTCCCACATAACTTGTCACAATAGAAGCACAAGAAGGACATTACACACAAATATAGATTTTTTTTTTTTAATAAACTAGATTTTCAATGGATATTTTACAGTACTGAACAAATTCAAGTGTTTTGTCGCAACGTTGCAATAGAAGCACAAGATAGACATTATGCACACAATAATTGAGAAAAAATATAGTTGTTGTTTTTTTTAATTAAACCAGACTTTTCCATTGATATTTTACAGTATTATACAAGTTCTGAGTGTAAAAGCAGCATTTCTCTCGCAATCTCACAATTTACCTCAGCGTCATTTATCTTTAAATATAGATGCTATATTGTTCTGTAATATGTTAAAATGTGAAAACCTTTTAACTTAAGATAGGCCCTTTGTTTGTCATATCCGATGCTGTTTAATGTTACTGTGTTAAATCATACTTAAATTAAGGAGGGAAACTCAAAATTCTAATTCCCACATGTATATACGTGAACTGTCCACAATTGTGTGTTTGTGTGATTGTGTGTCCTGCTCAGTAAACAGATGGATGTGTTCTCGACTGATAACTTTGAGTTGTCGTCCGTGTTTCATCCAACGATTCATTTTCTACAAAAATAGGGGCGTGGGACTATATGCGTGCAGCGCCATCCAATCAGCAGCCAGATCTGGGTTGGAGATTCTGTGCCACAGCCAACAGCTTCACAGTCTGATATCAGACAACTGTCTGCACTTACTGATTGCAACTGATGTGTCAGAGCGAGCCGAGAGTCTCATGCAGCCGTTTTTGAGTAGATGAACCAGTATAGAAGCAAATACCGTGTAAAAAACGTGATTATTCTTACATTTTAATATGAATTTGTATTTGAAAGACTGATATCCCCATGTTTCTTGTCAAACACAGGAGCTTTTACAGTCAGACTAGGCTACATACCTGCAAGTCAGTCATGGAGATCAGTACGGCTCCCGTCCCGATCACCCGCTCACTAGTCCCGATGATCCCAACTGCTCCAGATCTACAGACCTCAACAAGGATTTTACACAATGACACCTGTAAGTGTTTCTCATAATTCTGAATATCCATGGAGCAGTTTATTCACGCTGTCACTCTTGATTTATGTATTTATTTATTTAGCATTATTCTGACTACGATTGAAAATGTACTTAAAGGGATAGTTCACCTCAAAATCTAAATGGTTTATTCACCTTCATTTTAAGTACTGCTTTCTATTCTGTTCTATTAATTAATTAATTTATTTATTTACCTAAGTAAAAAAGATGAGATTATTATTATTTTTTTTTTTCATTTAAAAAATATCTTAAGAAGATCTATCTATCTATCTATCTATCTATCTATCTATATATCTATCATAATTATGACTTGAGTGACTAGGATTGAAATGAACTTAAAGTAATATTTCACCCCAAAATCTAAATGGTTTATTCACCTTCATTTTGTTTAAGTCCTGCATTCTATTCTATTCTATTCTATTCTATTCTGTTCTGTTCTGTTCTGTTCTATTCTATTTATTTTAAAAAGATGAGATCTGAATTGTATTATTATTATTATTTGTTTTTAATTTCAAACATATCTTAAGAGGATATGAAATGTATTCATCCATCCATCCATCGTTATTATTATTATTTACTTGTTTTTAACTTCAAAATATCTTAAGTAAGGAGGATGAGATCTGACAGGACAGGAAAGCAGAACGACAGGAAAACCGAGTGAATGTAGGACTTGCACGGATTATGTTTTGTGATTCAGGTCTTGTAGTGCTTTGTTCAGGTTGCCCTTTGATTTAGCGCCTTTGAAAAGTGCACGATTGGTGTACGTACACAAAGCCTTTTCAGGATACCCAGCTTTGAGAGAATATAACGTCAAGCCTGGTGTAAGTGTATTCAGGAGGTGTGTTGATTCTTCAGACTCCTTGTGTGTGGATATAGCAGGCAGGATCATGAAACAGGATCTACTTTTGTAACATGGATAAACACTAAATAACTTTCTGTTAATATATGTATATCTGACAGGTTATGGCTGTGCAATATATCAATATATTGCGTTTCTCCGCAGCCTTTAATGTCTTTGTGTCATCATGAAAGTCAAAGATACTGATTCAATACCTGTCCTCTTGATATGCAAACAACACATATTCAGCCATTGCTTTAGAAGGACTTTGTCCTGCGCTCTGACTGGCAGGAAAGTGGAGTGCCTGAATATTTTGTTGTTGTCTGAAAAAGCTCCATGTTGGAGCAATAAAAGGCTTTTCTTCCAGTTGCGTTCCTCCCTTTAGCCGTTATAGAGTGCATCTCGCTAAACAAATTGCACATCACTCTACCATGCGGGTCGGCGTAGAGCGAGCAATGTTTTGAAAGCTCAAGATTATTGGGCTGCCATACGCGCGGCAACTTACCGAGAGAGATGGAGAGCGTTGTATAACAGTTATTGTGCGCTCACAAAAAGGACCATAACAATATATACTAAAACCCCATTTGACCCGTAATTGTTTCTCAGGGGAGCTTCTGTAAAATAACATTTACATGGCTTTTTCGTGATAAAACTTGTGCGTTTTGACAGCTAGTAATTAATTCAAGGGAAAATGTTGTCTAGTAAAGTTGCCTCACATGTAGTCAGTCATGTGACTCTGTGGTGTTGAACAAGCTAAAAACCTTCAGGCCCTATTCAGGCGGTGATTGTTTTGTCATTTATAGGTGAATTTATTACTGTTCGTTCTCCATCGTTATTGTTTTTTCTCCATTGTCCAGGAGAAAATTCCCAGCTGATTATTATTATTTCCCATTATTTTTTTATTTTTTGTAAACCATAAATGTTTTTTGGATTGGGTTTTAATGTAGTTCGTTGTTTCCGCTCTTTCAAAACGCCTGAATTCTTGTGTGTAAAGAATGAGATGTACTGTAGGTTGGAAGATTTAGCTGTGCTGCCTACGTGAATAAAGTTGTCACTTATAAAAAGAAACATAAATCTTGCAAAATAAAAACGCTAAATTTCAGTGAATTAGTGAGTTGTCGACTCAAGAACCAACTGGACCGATTCAAACTCATGAATGAATCGTTCCATCTGGTTTGTGAATCATTCAGTCAGTCCATTTCACAAACAAATCATTCAATTGGTTTCATAAACAAGTCATTCTGTCCAAGTTGTGAGTGAATCAATCATTTCATTTTCATGAAATCATTTCATTCCCCAAGTTCTAATGATAAAAGTGTCACAAAAAGCCTGTAGTTTACTGGTATCAATGTTTAATTTATTAAAGAATCATTCTTTTGAGTCAAATCCTGTCAGACAATCATTTGAACAGATTCACAGAACAAGTCTGAACAAATCAATTAGTTCACAACTTGTTCACAAAAATGAACTGTACGATTCAGTCATGAAATGGATTGTTCGAAATGTTGACAATCCATACTAAATGAGTCGAACCTTTGTAGTAAGAGAAAAACACTGACATTTTCTACTGTAAATAGTGTCTGTTAAAGCTGAAAATTACCTCATGTCCATGTTAAACAATTAACGGCTGAAAAGCTCTTGTCTGTCCTGCCCTGAGATGTCATGTAATGATACTTCTCATTCTTTTGAATTCATAACGAACTGCGTTTCATCTCCAGGCTGAGGTTAAAATGTATTTGAGGTTTATTGTTATTGTGCCTCTTCAAATCTGGAGGGCGTCCCCCATCATTTCCCCGTGTGCCAAATCGATTGCAGGTAAACTAATCTACTTTTGAAGTCACCTGAATTAAGAAGCCCTCCAGATGAAAGCTTTTACTGTACATGCCAAGTGGACAGGGAATTGTGGGATTGCAGTCAATGGGGCATGTCACGGTTTCCATGGTTGCCGTCTCCAGGGAGACGCGATATGAGAGAAGCATCCGTGCTGATATGGGTTCAGACGACATGTGAGTGGATATTGGCTCTATAAAATCCTCAAAATCATTTACGCAATATGAATTCACTGATAAAGGTTCAGTGATTCAGTGGGTTGTCAACTCAAAACCCAATCGGACCAATTCAGTCGGATTTGTGAATTGTTCAAAATGGTTTGTGGTTTGTTCATTTCATGAACAAATTGTTCAATTGTTTGATAAACAAGTTATTCTTTTTGATTTGTGAGTGAATCGATCACTTAATTTGGTGAATGAATCATTTACATCAGCTCTGTCAGTCATTTAGGCTGGCTCTGTGAATCATTCTATCATTTCTGTAAGTTTGTTTGGTGAGTGAATCATTCAGACTTGTTCTATCATTTTTGTGAACCGGTCATTCAGTCCAATTTATGAGTGAATTAATCATTTCGTTTGATAAATTAATCATTCAGACCATTTATGTGAATCATTCTATCATTTTCATGAAGTCCAATTTATAAGTCAGTCATCCATTTTCTTGGGTGAATGAATCATTCAGACCAGGGGTCCGTTCTTCGTACGTCGCTAACGTCAGTTAGCTGGATTTGATTGTTGACGATTTCGCTTGATCTTGGATTGGTTGGTTCTTCGAAGCTCATCCCGGAGTTGCTGTCATAGCAACAGGTCCGTAAGCTTAAACTTGCTCGGGAGCAGGCAGCACTGTGCTTTCAATCACTTAGTAAATAACTCAGAATATAAATCTGCATACAATTATTTATTTTTTTTTGGTCATTGAATGTTTTGTTTTACACATAAGTTTTATTGTTATGTTTTACACATACACTGCATTGACTTTAATGCCATTTATTGGTTTATTGGTTGATCAAGTGGACTACAAGGTGGTGGACTTCAGAAGGTCACTGTTTAGCTGATTAGCATGCTCCTGTTAGCATTCTGCTACAAAATAAGCATCTTTCTCCATTTACTTCTATTCAAATGTGGCCACATTTTGTCAATATAGTATTTGTTTTCCAATGACAAACTGTTTTCTTGAGAACTTCATTTGGCTTTTGACCTCAAAGCTCAAGATAGCAAAGGACTTGGAGGACCTTAAACCTTCTTGGTTGACCTGCTAGGCTGTGTTTAGTCAAGCTGGTAAGGGTTAATCAGGGCTACAAACCAGATTGAACGCCGTAACCTAGTTTGACTTAAAGGCATAAGGTTGAGAAGTGACTTTGTCATTGGACCAATGTCGATAAATTGGCAAATTTTTCCGCTGAGAAGGACAAGACAGGAAAAAAACCTTAGGGAATTTAACATTTCCACCACTGCCATGGACTTGGAAGGACATAGCCCGAGGTAGGGTTACGAACACAGCAAAGCATTTCACACGTTCGCTAAAAGAGGACCGGAGGCATTAGACGACATGAGCATTCACTTTAGCACGATCCTCGAAAAAAAAAAAGTGAAAAACTCTCTGGTGTGGGGTGAGATATCCTCTCTGTTGGCACTTTCTTCTCACTTAGAGCAAGAGCAGTGTACACACATGTTATCCTGAGTGAAAAGGAGATAGGACAGGCACAGGAAGTAGATGTAGAGTTGCAATTTTTTCTGTTGTCATACGGGCAGAAAATAATCTGCATGTGTGTTCACACTCCAGCAGGAACAATAATAGCCTAGGAGCTCGGAAATAACCTAAAGTGTGCTGTACAGTGGAAACTCAAACATGCTGCTAGAGCAAACGGACAGAATTGTAAGTCACACACGCTACGGTCTCTCTCTCTTTGATACACACACACTGTGCGCCTCAGATTAAGTGGGAGTGTTGGTTTATCGTGGGCTCTCAGGGAGTCATGGACGCTGAGCTGGAGGACTCACACAATGTGTCTTGCAGGCCTGATAGCAGCGTCCTCACCGCTATGTGCTCCTGTTGACTTGTTGTCTTAATGTCCAAGAGTCTGAGACCACTAGAGTAAATACTTCTTTTATAAATGCAATACTTCGTTTGCATTTGTCTAATTTAATTAACTTTTCTTATATATATATATATATATATATATATATATATATATATGTGTGTAATGGGTTAAAAAATTCAGAAAGATGCATTAAAATCCCTACAATAATTTTTATATGCCATTTTGTCAATTATTTTTCAACATATTGAATTGTTCAATGTAGTGAATTGTTACTTTCTAAACAAATGTATTTTTGAACAAATCTTTAAAGTGAATAAATCTGTGACTGAACAAGTCATTGATTGAATGAGTGATTCAATGACTCAAAAAGACACAAAAACTGGTCACCTTATGAATCAAAAAACAAATCTGAATGAATCATTTTAGTGAATAGGTTCAAAAGATTCACAAAGATTAATCAAAATCACTATTAATCATTATTTTTTGTATTTATCCAGTATTATTGTCAACATAAATTCAGCATGGTGAATAGTTAGTTTGTAAACAAATATGTATTTTTGAAAAATAAGTAAATGAATCTTTTAAGTGAACAAATCTTATAAGTGACTGAATGAGTCATTGACTGAACGGCAATTCAATGAGTCAAAAAGGCACAGAAGTCGTCAAATAATGAATAAGTACGCAAATCTGAACAAACCTTTTGTAAAAAAAATAAAATAAAATGTTTTTAATAAGGTCTCCGATGTTTGGTATGTGTACATGTATTAATTTCCCTTCCGCCATTGTTGTGCCTAAAAGAAGGTTTCCGAGCCTTTACCCAGAATCCCACTGTACTCTTGCCTTCCTCCGTCGATGAGCAGTGACAGCAGGAGAAAGAGACACTGGCATATTTCCGTTGCATTCTGGGATGCGAGTAGACGGGAGTGTTTAGAGTAATTATCAGCTTGACTGTGCCGTATATCTTCAAGCAGCAGGACTAAAGCTCTGGTGGATCTTTAAAAAGTCATTGTTCACTTTGAAAAACATAAACCACTTTTGCAACACATTTAAATGCATTTATTTGATAAAAAAATGGGGGAGCAGGCCTTTTCTTTCATTTTATCCTTGTTTTACCAATTTTGTTTTGTTTGTTTAATGATTGATTGATTTTTATTTTGATGAATAACGCCACAAAATAGAATTGAATTAGTTTTAATTATGATTTTAATATATACATTGTTACTAGTAGCCAAATGCTTCACTTACATATTCCTGCAACACTGATTTCAAAATATAATTACATCTTTGGGATCTTTGAGAATAGCTGTCATATGTGCTTTATACAGACATGGCGTACATTAAGTTTTGCTCTCATCAGGCAGGAATGAAACTCCAGCATAAGAAATTCCTTACTAAAGATGTGCAAAAAGCCCTCCTTCAATCTCTTTGTCTCATTAGCTAAACATGGAATGTGCAATTACAGTGTGGTTTGGTCCCACTACAGCTTCACTATCAAATTAAATGGAATGTTCTCACACATGCACACAGGAAACAAAAACGTTCTTCACCTTTTGCTTCCAATTTATTCGCGGAGACCTTATTTTTCCCCCTGAAGTGTGCATCTTAGTTGTTCTGTTTTGAATTTGCCAAGAGAATGAGTGCAGAATGAATCACTACATGGTTTCCCTTTCAAAGTCCTCAAAGTGAAACCAAATCACAATGTTAATTTCAGGTAACCTATATAATGAGGTTTGAGGTCCTATTTTATTATAATTATTATTATTGTTATTAAATCAAATGTTGCCAATTTAAAACACGTTTTTATTTTGTTCAATTGGGATTTATTTAATTGTGTAAAATATGCATATTAGACAAATTTGTAGAGGCCTGTAAAGCATAACAAATTTGCATATGGTGTAATTAGTGCATTAGAGTATTTTTTTATGTAATCAACTCAGTGTTTGATTTCACAAGAGATTTATTTATTTACCAAAATATTTAATATTTTAAATGTGTTCTGTTCTTGTAAACGAACAAGTCTTTTGCTATTTTTAAGATATAATTGGCAATAAAATGAGATTTATTTAAATATTATAATATATTGTTGAAATGCCTCCACTAATATATTTTGAAATACAAGATTTTGTAAGTACATATACACAGTTCATGACCTAATGACCTTTTTAAATAAATGTTAAGAAATAAATATTTTAATATTTTTAATAATATATCATTCAAAATAAGATTACATATAATTTAGTCTTACATAAATCATAATAATAATACTATAATAATCTAATATAATTAGAATATTATATGCTATATTTAATTATGATTTTAATATATACATTGTTACTAGTAGCCAAATGCTTCACTTACATATTCCTGCAACACTGATTTCAAAATATAATTACATCTTTGGGATCTTTGAGAATAGCTGTCATATGTGCTTTATACAGACATGGCGTACATTAAGTTTTGCTCTCATCAGGCAGGAATGAAACTCCAGCATAAGAAATTCCTTACTAAAGATGTGCAAAAAGCCCTCCTTCAATCTCTTTGTCTCATTAGCTAAACATGGAATGTGCAATTACAGTGTGGTTTGGTCCCACTACAGCTTCACTATCAAATGAAATGGAATGTTCTCACACATGCACACAGGAAACAAAAACGTTCTTCACCTTTTGCTTCCAATTTATTCGCGGAGACCTTATTTTTCCCCCTGAAGTGTGCATCTTAGTTGTTCTGTTTTGAATTTGCCAAGAGAATGAGTGCAGAATGAATCACTACATGGTTTCCCTTTCAAAGTCCTCAAAGTGAAACCAAATCACAATGTTAATTTCAGGTAACCTATATAATGAGGTTTGAGGTCCTATTTTATTATAATTATTATTATTGTTATTAAATCAAATGTTGCCAATTTAAAACACGTTTTTATTTTGTTCAATTGGGATTTATTTAATTGTGTAAAATATGCATATTAGACAAATTTGTAGAGGCCTGTAAAGCATAACAAATTTGCATATGGTGTAATTAGTGCATTAGAGTATTTTTTTATGTAATCAACTCAGTGTTTGATTTCACAAGAGATTTATTTATTTACCAAAATATTTAATATTTTAAATGTGTTCTGTTCTTGTAAACGAACAAGTCTTTTGCTATTTTTAAGATATAATTGGCAATAAAATGAGATTTATTTAAATATTATAATATATTGTTGAAATGCCTCCACTAATATATTTTGAAATACAAGATTTTGTAAGTACATATACACAGTTCATGACCTAATGACCTTTTTAAATAAATGTTAAGAAATAAATATTTTAATATTTTTAATAATATATCATTCAAAATAAGATTACATATAATTTAGTCTTACATAAATCATAATAATAATACTATAATAATCTAATATAATTAGAATATTATATGCTATATTTATGCCTTTATTTCCTTGCATTTAGTGCAAGTATAAAGTTTTTTTGCAGTATGTTCATCAGAACACAAATCTTTCTTCTCATTTCATTTATTATTCCAAAGTTTCTGAGAAAAATCTAAATTGTCAAAACTCATCATGCATTTTTTCTTCCCATTCTTTCAGAAATATTTTATTTCTTCCCTAGAGCGGATGTGTTGAGTGTTAATGGAATATGGACGACAAGCTTTCTTATCAGGCATAAAGATTTCTGTTTTGTTTTTGTTTTTCGGCAGCAGAAAAGTAGTTTTGCAGGAAGGTAATTTTATGTAGTGTTCACGCTCTCTGCCCCTCGTTGAAACACACATCGGTCCACAGATCCCTGGATATCACCGACACGCCACTGGAACCAGTTTCCAGAGTCTATAACCCATGCTGTACTGAGGCAGCTGCTTATAATGATTTTCAAAAAGCAAACAACATGCAACCAGGGTGTGAATAATGGGATGGGCTCTTAAATAAGTTTTCATTTTACATATAATACAGAGTAGACATGTAAAATCTAGGTGGTCAGAGTGGATATTTTCATTTGGTGCAAAATAGACACAAACAAAAGTCATGAATGTCTGAGGAGGTCTCCGTAGCAACAGTATATGCACTTCAAGAGCACGTTTTGTTATTATCTGTTGGCAAATTCGTAAATATGCATTGGTAAAACAAGCCAAGGACTGTGTTTTTTATTAGTTTTAATATATAAACTATATTATAGAAAGTTTATTTAAAAAAAACGATTCACGAAAGACATGAATAAATGAATGAAATACATAATAATAATAAGAATAAGAATAAGAATAATAGTGTGTGTGTGTGCGTGCGTGCGTGCGTGCGTGTGTGTATAATGTCAATAAAACTATACATGTACAATTTTATCAGAATTCTTATATCAATTATATAACTTAATATTTGCATATATAGGTTTAAATATAAAATATATAAAATCATTTTAATAATCTATTAGTAATAGTAGTAAAGGTTACACTTTATAATTTTATTCACATTTTAATTTTTAATGTTGAGGGAATAACATTAATTCATTCATTCATTTATTATTCCTGAATTTCATTTAATTTTAGGCATACATAAATATATAAAAGGAGGGATTTTATTTTAAAAAAAATGTAAATGCATAATTGTATTCTTATTTTGTGTTTGTGTAGCTATTTCATTTAATGTTTTTCTTTCATTATTTGTATGCATTATTTTAATATATTATTTATGTATTATACATTATACATATATTTATATATTATTAAATATAATATAATAATTATACATAATAAAAACAACTATTTTAATCATTTTATTTTTATTTTTTTTATTACATTTTATTTTATTTTAATTAATTATAATTAAACATTTAAATTTTATATTTTAGCTTATTTTATATTTATTTATTTACATTTTTATATTTGTTCATTTATTTTAAGGGTTGCTTTCATTATCTTTTATCCATTTTTTATTTTCTTTCTTTCAAGATAATATGAAGCCTGTTATAATAGTTTTTTTTTTTTTTTTATGAAACTTACATTTCATAAAATGAGAGCAACTATAGCAAGTTTGATAGAAATATAGCTCTTGTTTGACAGAATAAGACAGTCTGACATGCTTAGCTTCAGTATGAGAGAATTATCCAGTTACATCTGACTGGAATCATCTGTCAAGGGCAGCCGAAAGTAATGCTGTAATACCGTAAAATACCCAAATAACCCACCTGAAGCCTCCTCTGCCCTGTTACCCTTTCTCCGTCTCTCTCTTTTCCACTACAATAGCACCCTACTGAGGACACGTAGACAAAGTCAAAGCTCGTAGCGCCCGTCAGCGCTGAAGCACACATCTGACATCTCCGACGCAATCATGCGTTTGATCGGTACGTTTGATCAGCATGTTCGTTTGCGTGTGAGCGCGGTAATGAAAGCTGGAGCTGGCGTGTCCGCTCTGTCAGGGCAGGTGTCTGGGGAAGTGCTGTGCCTCCTGGTGAGACGTCTCTGTGTTTCGTGCCAGGCTGGAAGGGCTTTGACAGGTGGAACATTCAGCCGTAGACTTTCTGAGTCATTCTGCGATTTATCATAGAAGAAGAGCTCTCTGATTAAAGGGGTCATATGATGCTGCTAAAAAGAACAGTATTTTGCGTATTTGGTGTAATGAAATGTGTTTATGCGGTTTAAGGTTCAAAAAGCACATTATTTTCCACATACTGTACATTATTGTTTCTCCTCTATGCCCCGCCTTTCTGAAACTCATCGATTTTTACAAAGCTCATCGGTCTGAAAAGCGAGGTGTGCTCTGATTGGCCAGCTATCAACAAG
>NW_015548207.1:939148-951183 GCF_001515605.1 Sinocyclocheilus anshuiensis | reverse complement strand
CACCAAGAGCTTGTAACACTCCAAAGAGAAAGGAAAAATTGAAATCGCATCATATGACCCCTTTAAAGGGATAGTTCCCTGTCACTGTCCAACCCCATTCACGAGAGTACCACGAATTGTTTACAAGCAGAGGAATGCACAGGCATGCGTCGTGGTACTTGTAGCTTCGTAAAATTAAGGTGGAACCACTGATGTCACATGGACTATTTTAACAATGTCCTTACTGTATTTCTGGGTCTTGAACGTGTTCGTTCCCTTGCTGTCTATACAGGGTCAGAAAGCTCTCGGATTTCATCAAAAATATCTTAATTTGTGTTTCGAAGGTGAAGGAAGGTCTTACGGGTTTGGAACGACACGAGGGAGAGTAATTAATTACAGAATTTCCATTTTTGGGTGAACTATTCCTTTAAGCGCGGGCTCAGTCTTAAAAGAACAGTTTGTTTTTAATCACCCTAGAGTTCTAAGATCTTATATCTTCCTTTTGAATCATTTAAGGTGATACTTTGAATAATTTAATTTGGTCACTGAGCCTTTTCAAAGTTAATTTGAATCATTTTACATTATTTAAATTTAAAGTCGTCATTTTGAGTGATTTAACATATTCATTGAGTCATTTAAATGTTTGCTTTGAATCAAATAAAGTGAACACACTAAATCATTTTAGGTGGTTGTTTTGAGTCAAAATGATCTTTTAAGGCAGTCGTTTTGAGGCATTCAGGGAGGTCGCTTTGAATCATTTAATGCGGCCAAACTGAGTAATTAGAGATGGTCACTCTGAATCATCAAGTTAATCATTTTGAGTCATTTAAGAGGTTTATTCTGAATCATTTAAGGTTGTCACTTTGAGTTATTTAAAGGGGTCATGAACTGAGAAATCAAATTTCCCTTGATCTTTTGACATATAACAGGTCAATGTACTATAAAAAACATCCTGTAAGTTTCAAAACTTAAAACTTTCTTGTTAAAAACAGCGTTTATTGAAACCAACAGTGGTGGACAGTAAAGTAGTTTTACTTCTTTACTGTACTTAAGTAC
The DNA here is from genome assembly GCF_001515605.1 of Sinocyclocheilus anshuiensis. Taxonomy (NCBI): domain Eukaryota; kingdom Metazoa; phylum Chordata; class Actinopteri; order Cypriniformes; family Cyprinidae; genus Sinocyclocheilus; species Sinocyclocheilus anshuiensis. The sequence goes on along the minus strand of NW_015548207.1, from coordinate 950,148 downwards.
ATTTTTCAAGTATCTGTACTTTACTGGAGTAGTTTTATTTTGAGTAACTTTTACTTTTACTTCACTACATTCCAAAGCATAAGATCGTACTTTTTACTTCACTACATTTCATAAAACTTATCGTTACTCCTTATAATATATCACGTGCTCCGAGACGCAGAAGCAGTGTCTGATTCATGAACGAACTGATTATTTTCAATTAACCCGTTAAATCGGTTCACAAATCGCACCAAACGATTAATTCACGAATTGGAATGATCCGATTGCAGCTGTTCTCAAGTCGACAACTCACTGATTAAAATTATCCGTTTAGTGCGAGTTTCCAGTGAACTGAATTCACACGTAAGAATCGGGAGATCTTGTGAGCGCGCGCACGACTGATGCTACTACAAGTAAGTTACTAATGTTGAATTTTAGGATTAATTATTGTAACTGAAAATCATATTTAGGTCAAAACTGTCAGTTGTTTGTGAACTAAATCTGCTGTAAAGGGTGATCTGTTTAAGCCCACTGAAATGCTTGAGTGCGCAGACACATTAACATCAGAGTCTCTATGTTTTAGGTCAAAAAACATTAAAATAACACAGATTAAATAAAATAACTCATGCACGTTCATCTTCCCCGCTGCTGTAAAGTTAGTAGTTTTACTAAAATGCTATGCATTTAGCCCTATGTGACGTCTGTTTTTATATTGTTTGTCAGCACACATAGCCAAAAAATCATTATGAAAATCTAATTATATTTTATATTTTATAATTTATCTTTTACTCAAGTACTTGATTTGTGTACTTCGTCCACCACTGGAAACCAAGCTCAGAAAACAACTCGTTTTGGAATGTGCTACTTTATGATGTAATAGTGTGTCTAAGCACCGCCTCCGCAGGAGAAGATCAACGCCTGCTTCTACATCACTGCCTCTTTAGCCCCGCCCACTGATACGCGCTTGTAGTAGTAGGAGAGGAGTAGGTCCGGTGTAAACAAGGGGTAAATTAGCAAAGAGATCCAGATCGCATCAATGAAACACTGTTTGTTTGGTTGGTTGTTTGCTTTACTTTGCTACAGATTCACCTTTAAACAAGACAGTATGTTCAGCTCAGCTTTTCAGAGAGACTGAAAGTAAACGATGATGCAGCGCTGAGTCTGACTAGAGTGGATCCAACAGTAATGTCGCAACACAGAAGTGTGAGTAAACGTGTTTTTACCACCATTGCATTGATATATACTGAGTATTTATAAGTTTTTAACCCAAATGACCCATGTTGTTTTCAGAGTACCTCACATCAGCGTTTATCTGTTATTTTAAAACTGTTAGCCAATCACAACACTGGGTGGTTCATGACCCCTTTAATATGGTCAGCTGAGTCATTCGGGATGGTCACTGATTCAAGTTGTCATTTAGGGTGATTACTTTGAATCATTTACGTGATCACACTGAATCGAAGTTTTTAAAAGTATTTAGAGTAGTCACTGAGTCAATCAGAGTGGTCCACTTTGAATCATTTAATATAGTCACTGAGTCATTTAACTGGGTCACTTTGAATCATTTAAAGTGATGACTGAATCATTTAAGGCAGTCAATGAGTCATTTAAAGTGGTTACTTTGAGTCACTCAAGGAAGTCGCTGAGCTTAAAATGGTCACTTTGATCCACTATAAGAGGTCATTTTGAATCATTTGAGTGATCACTTTGAATCCTTTATTACAGCCACTTTGAGTTGTTTAAGGTAGTCACTGAATCATTAAAGGTGAACGCTCTGAAGCATTTAATATGATCACTCTGCATCACGTAATCATTTATTTATAAATAGGGCTATCAAATCGATGAATCATGATTAATTGCATCCAAAATAAAACTCTATGTTTGCATGTGTGTGTGTTTGTGTGTGTGTGTGTACAGTGTATATTTATATGTATATATAAATACACAAATGTAGCCTATATATTTAAGAAATGTGTGTGTGTTCATTTTTATATATGATTTATATTTTATATATATATATATTACATATATTTATAAAATACATATGTTTATGTGTATTTATATAAAAATATACGCAGTACACACACACATATATTATGTAAACACAAGCTTTTATTTTGGTTAATCGATTTGATCAATTTATAGCCCTATTTATAAATCATTTATTATGTTCACTTTTAATTCTTCAAGGAGGTGTCTTTGGACCATTTGAATCTGGTGGTCATGGAGTCATTTAAAGTGGTCACCTTGAGTCATTGAAATGGAGTCATTTTGAATCATTTGATACGGCAACTTTGAATTGTTCATGGTAGTCACTTAATTCATTTAAGGTGGTCGCTTTGAGTAATTTCATTCAGTTAATGGCTGCAAGTTCAGGGTCACTTTTTACAATTTCATCTCAAGGTCACTTTAAGGTGTTAAAGCAGGTTAGCCAACACCTTTTCTGTCACAACTGCTTGTTTGAGAATGTACCCATTGTGTCTCATTATTAATTGAACTGCTTCAGAAATAATCGTCCTAATTTGGGCCGTGTGTACAGTAAGTCCACTTAAAAAAAGCCTGAGTGAGTCATTCTGTCTCTTTCTTTCACATTGTGCCAGAGTTAATGAGAAAAAGGAGAGCATCTGTCAGATATGTGGAGCTCGGTGCCCCAGAAGTACCGCCAATGTGTGTAAAAGAGTATGTTTGCCCGTTCAAACTCTGTGCCCCAAAAAAGACCAGCTGTAGATTTCAAGGTCTCTACACGGGTCTAGCGCCACTGTATGAGGCCCTCAGAGAGTCAATGAGACGCCTCGGTGTGCCACAGTGACAGCTGAGAAAATGATGGCTCAGATAAATTAATAAACTGCAAGAAGAAAGAGAATGCATCTAAATGCCTCATATGATGAGCTTATATGCTTAATTAAAAGTGTACTGTACTTGTCTTTTAAAGACAAAGCAGGCAGTAACAAGAACCATGATTGTAGTGGTTTTGGGTTCATATCTGTGAGAAATCACAGACAGACATTACTTTTTCATTGATTCTTTGCTGTTTTGAGATGCAAGGAATCATGGGATACTGTTCAGAATATAAGATGAAATCTCTCAGCACTCTTGCCGTCTCATATCGAGCTCATTACACTGAGAATGCTCACCGACTCTCTCTAATTGTCATTTCCCATTTAAACATGTCAAAACAGAGCAGAGCAGTCATTGTTAGCGCTAGCTAGAGCGAGCAGTCGTGAACCTCAAAACATGGATTCCTGCCACAGCTCTTTGTGTTAAATTAGATCTCGCCACTATGACACATTGTGCTCGTGACACCCAGGCGGCTTAAACATCTTGATGCTAGGGGACTATATTCAGAAAGAACTCTTGTCAGTAAGGCTTTGATGAATTGTCCTCACAGTGTACAGAACGAACATGATTCCTGTGAGAAATTACTATTGGTAACCATGGAGGAACCACCTAATGTGCTTAAACTACTCAAAAAACCTTTGCAACCGCATATGTCCTATAAATATACTCAGAAAATGCTACCGATCACATAGCAGTGTGGTAAAAAAGTCAGAACACACTATAAACCACACCACAATGTGCTAAATTAACTTTGAACACAGTAGCAACTGCATAATTATGCACTAAAATAACTTAAAACACTTGTGCTAAATTTGCTCAGAATATTGCATCAGTGTTGAAAACATAGTAAGAACACACGAGAACAGATTAGCAACTGTGTATGCGCTAAATCACTCCGACCACACTACATATGCACTAATTCCATTCAGAACACACTAGCAATCGCATTGTAATACACTAAAACCATTCAAACACTCTAGTAAACATACCAATTTACTAAAACCATTCAAAACAACCTACACTCTAAAAAATGCTGGGTTGTTTCAACCCAGTTTTGGGTCAAATATGGACTAACCCAAATTTTGGGTTACATTTTTAATTAAAAAATTGAACCCAACTGCTGGGTTAGTTGGGTTAGTGGGTACACCCACAACACTTAACTGATCCACAGTGTGTCTTTTAGCTCAACTGTTGACAGTGTCGACATAGACAGGAATATTATATTGTTATATGTTGACAGCAGCTGAAGTCTAGCCAGGAGTCATTGTGAAGTATGTCATTCTGAAGACATTTCCTGCACTGGAGAAAGCGTTTTGGCACACATCAGAGCTTCCCACTCACCAGTTGTGTCAACAAGTCAAGTGAACAGTTGTGTTCTGGTGATGTCATGGGTGCAAAGGGCCTTTTTAAGTGACTGATTCTGTGGCCTTTTTTTTTCTTTCTTTTGTGCAACTGAAAGTAAGAGTCATTGGGGATAGCACTTAAAGGTGCTGTATGTAATTTTTTGACTGTGCTTAAGCATAAAAATACCATAATATGTTTGCAGATATTTAGGTAACATGCTAAGTTCACATACTTGTTTCTCCGAAAAACAATCCTACAGGCAGTTATTTTACTTTGAAATGTGATTTCCGGAATGTCTGTTTTTGTTTTGGTCAGTGTGATTCTGCCCATTGCATACTAAAACGCAGATAAATTAACTTATCATCTTACAGTATAAGGCTTGTCGCCTTCGATTGTCAATTGCGCTCGTTCCTCTTGAGTATCCTCAATCTGGCAACCTGCCTGAGCGTCGAGTCTGAGGAGGGGGGGGCGGGAGAAACAATATTTTGATTATTTTGGACTGCAGTATCCATTTCAACTGCACCTTTAATCACTGTTAGCTTATTTTCACTCAGTGTGGACATACTGTTTTGTTTAGAACACTGCAAACTTATTTTCTTAAAGTGGTGGTTCACAGTTTTTTTTCTAGTCTTGATTGTGTTTATGGGGTGCAGTCTAACATGTGTTAATGCTTCGTTTTTTTAAAAAACGCAAAATGCTCTGTCCCTTCTCTGAGAAACGTGTTGATCATTTCCTTATTTTATGAAGCCCATAAAATACCAGCCATTTTTGTAGGCATTAAACTGCCAACATTTTAAAAGACGATATATCCGTTTGCATTGAACTTTTAGCTTCATAACTTTGCAGATATTGTTCCCTTCTCTGAGAAACGTGTTGATCATTTCCTTATTTTATGAAGCCCATAAAATACCAGCCATTTTTGTAGGCATTAAACTGCCAACATTTTAAAAGACGATATATCCGTTTGCATTGAACTTTTAGCTTCGTAACTTTGCAGATATTGTTTATGCTCAAACAGCAACATTACACACTAACTAACGTTAAAAAAGTGAAATCGCAATGAACCACCCCTTTAATCAATATTTTCTTGTAGTCACAGTCACGTTTTTCAAACTAAAAACATTTACTTGAAAAGCAAAACAAATGCATTGAATTAAGTTTATTTTCATTTCTTTTAAAACAATTTTGATAATGTTTATGATTAAAAAAAATGCAAAAATGACATTTTTGCATAAATTTAAATGTAAATTTATGTTATGTTATCTTCTTAGATAATTAAATAATTGTACTAGTACAAATTTGCCAGGAATGATGATTGTGACTAATATTCAGGTTCATGAAAGAAAACAGAAGGACAAGCTGTGGAAGCTTGTTTCCGCCACAAGTTAAAAAATAAACTCAAAATTGCAAGAAAAAGTCTGAATTCTGAGTAATTCAGACTTTTTTCTCAGAATTGAGAGTTTTATATATCTTGCAATTCTGACTTATTTCTCACAATTGTGTTTATATTAAGATAGAAATTCAGAATTCCAAGATATAAACTTGCAATGCTGTGAAAAAAGTCTTCACTTTCATAATTGCAAGTTTATATCTATAAATTTCTTTCTCAGAATTGTGAGGGGGAAAAAAAGATTAAAAAAAGTTGCACTTACATTTTTATTTCTTTGTGGAAACAGGCTTCCATAGCAAGCTGTATGCATTGAATTGCAATTTTGAGCACAATTCACTGTTATATTCTGGATATCATAATGTGCACAGTTTACATAGTATATACTGCAGAAAGAGTAGTATGGTAGTATGCTATACTGAAAATAGCCCATGACTTAAAACTAACTTTGTAAAAACTTTGTATTTCAGTGCTTTCGGATAGTTGTAGAAGTTACTGAAGTAAACAATTAAGCAACACCTCTCCAAAAATGTTGTTGACAAATATGAGTTTAGTCTGAAAAGTTTTGAAAATGCTTCAATACACAAATCTTGGTCAGAACATCCATGGTTTCTAGAAGCTCCCGTTAAGAGCTTGAACCGCCCCCAAATATCTCAAAATGTTCAAAAATAAGTTAATTTCATGCTCACCACCTGGCCAGTTATTCCAACCAGATACCATTCCCGCTCAACTTCCTGTTGAAACCTGCGGTGCGACTGCGTATTTTCAGCGAGTGTGCTATAGAAAACTCACACCTCCTGTCCACACCTGTGAGGACTACAATAATAGCATTTGAACCCATGCTGTGGTCGGCAGATAAACCAACCCAGCATGTTGAGGTTTGTGCAAGCGTTTGACAACAAGGGTGCAGGAAGTGGGCGGGCGTTTCTATTTCAAGTACGACACTGTAGTTCAAGACTTGTTATTTGAACGTTATTTTTTGAACATTATTTTGTGATGAATATTTAATTATTTATTAATTTAATTAATTATTTTATACTTATACTTTTCTCTTTATGCATATCTAGATCTATTTTTATATAATTTCAGATATTAATATTAATTTAATTTAATTAATTTAATATAAGTATATACAGTCAACCCAAAAATTATTCAGAGACCAGATATAATTTTTGATATTTTTTTACTAGTGGGTGCAGGACACTATAGTTCATTTATTTAAGTGAGGATAGCAAAACAAAGTAAACTGTGAAATATTATACCCAAAAATTCTTCATACAGTGGACTACCAGTAAAATTGATTAAAAAACAATTTGGGACCAAAAATTATTATGATGAATTTGATATTTCTAGATCATTTTAGATATTTCTGTCTTCACTAGAATGTGCCTCGTGGCATGTTTTTTGAGAGAGCGGGTCGATAGTGAATATGTATGTACAGTATGTTTGCTTAGTTGTTTTGTTGTGTATGTGCGCTAGCGTGGAAAGAAAAAGTCACTTTCATCTCTCTGAGGAAAATATTACAGCCTCTTTAAGCTTTTTTTCCCAACCAATCATCTTGTCATTTTGATTTATCTAAAGTGTGTATCTCCCTGCGTGTGTTTGTGTGTGAGAAGGAGAGCAAGAGACTATTAGGTGATGGTTTTATGAGGAGAACGGAGAGGGTACAAACGACTTCCATGGGGGATGAACTTATGGCTCTGTCTTATGGCTCAATTTAATTCCTCACCATCTCTCTCACTGTGTGAGTAAGAGTGGAAGTCGCATATTAATACACTTTAAATTATATCAGCAAGTTCAGTAAAGACCCCACAATTACCACACGCTGGTCCATTTCTTAGAGACTAATGCTAATGCTAATGTAAACATTTACAAACTGGCTCTTTTAATATCGCTACACCCAAAATCTACTTTCATTCAGTAATTTGGGAGAATGTTCCGGGTTTAATACAAGTTAAGCTCTATTGCCACGGAAAATCATTTAGACTGTCTTGAATTTTGTATCTCAGTTTACCGAAATCAAACAAAAGTTGTTTTACAGTGTAATGGGGCGAGGAACTGTATCAAGTAAACGTTGAAGTACAGAAGAAATTCACCTGAATCAGCTCTTTAAAATGGCTAGCATGTGCTCGACTCCTGATTTAGTGCAGATAGCATCTGGCTAAGCTATATTGTTGGTGGTTTTAGTACTTAAATACTGCATGCTAAAGATGCGTGACAGTTTAGTGAATTTTCCCTATACGCCATTTTGAATGTATAGCCACAATGCTTAAGCTGTCTAAAGCGCACGGCACAAGTGCACTTAGGGCGTGTCCGAATCCACTTTTGCCACTTTTGCTAGCTAACAACGGGAAAATCCGGTGGCTTGCCAGGTGCATGGTCCAAAAGGGTTGTACCTATTCTCTTAATGAGTAATGGGTGTGTTTTGGGCATAACGTGCCAAAAACCAATCAGAGTCTCAACGCCCATTCCCTTTAAAGGCCAGTTGCGCTCGCGCCATGGAGGATTCGCTATTTACATGGCAGAATTTGCAAGAGCATAGACTGAACGCTTCTCCAGAGAGGAAAGATTCTGCTCGTGCGCGAGGTTAAAGATAGCAACGCGCCAGCAATGCACCTGAACACACCTCGTTTTCAGACCAGCATGCCCATGGGCGCAAATGCATTTGCTATTTAAACAACGTGGCACAGGACGTGAAAATGACAACTGCGTCGGGCTGAAACTAACAAAAAACACTTGCGTCGCACCTGGCGCCGCATTGATAGGGCCCTTTATTTTAAAATTGCTCACTTGACATTTTAAAATTGCTAACTAGCATTGTCTGTACAAAGTTGTGCCCAATATTTCATATCCTTTCATGACCTGCCATGTAAATCTGCAAACTTTTGTATGATACATAATTATATCGCATAGGTACAACAAAGTTAACCTGTCTACAGAAGTAGCTTGTTACAAGGGTGAACTGTTTTTTTTAATCTATTTTTTTGTTTATTTTGCTAAATTTAACTTTAAAGCTCATATAACATATTTTTGTGTATTGTTATTATTATTACTATTATTATTATTATTATTACAAATTATTATTTCAGTTAAATTTTTAGTAAAGTTTATCATTACATTTTTAGGTAAACATATAAAGGAAAATTCAGCTCTTTAACATGACAAATTAGCTCTAGACTACAACTTTTATTTGCATCTTGCTAGTTTAGCGCTAATAGCAAATCACTAAAATAGATTACAGCTGATTACAGGTGTAGTTTTTTTTTTTTACTATATTTAAACAAATTTAACAAATTTTAAATTAAGCTCAAATAACATTTCAGAGCATAAGAATAATATTTTTATTAAGTTATTTTTTAAGTTTATGTGTAAATTGAATTTTTAGGTGAACATTGAACATTACATTTAACTTTTAATTTTACAGCTCAAATAACATTTTTGTGCATGTTTATTTTATTTTATTTTTTACAATTTTTCTTAAGTAATTTAATTTAAGTTTATTTTAAATCACATTTTTAGGTAAACATTGAAGCACATAGAAAATTTTTAACTGAATCGGCTCTTTTCAACAAAACAAAATTCTCTGGGATGACTTAATTGCTTCATCGACATATATTGTTGATGTATAACTGCATATGAAACGTTTGTTTGTTTTTATCAGTTAAGCGATTAGTGGTAATTGTTGCAGATGTTAAACTTGTACTGAACCTAGAATGTTCCTTTAAACACGGCCTGCACACACATATACAATCTCGCTCTTATACACATATTCATTCAAATTATCTCGGTGCTCCTGATGGGTGATTGTTTACTTCCATTACCCTTAATGGCAATAACAGGCGGTTCCCGACCCGTGTGTCAGGAACCTCCCGCTAACATCACCCGCTTCCCATGACACACTGCGGCCCTGAGCTCATTAAGTTAAGTCAGAGAAGTGGTGATCTCACTGCAGAAGCAGCCTGCAGTCTTCTTGTTGCTTTTAACCAAAACAATTAAAAGTAAAAACTTTGTACTTTCGGTAGACCTGGAGCATCGACTCAGTTCGCAATTCGATATTAGGAGCTTCCAATGACTGTAACCCCTTACTTCAGTATAAACATCTAAGTGTGGTTGTTAGTTGTAATTATCCTCTGAAGGAACTAAATTAATGACTTTCTTGCCACCTCAAACAACGAGCTAATAATAAAAACAAGGTTGAAGGGAAACATTCTCAGATATATCCAAATAGTGCATTAGCAAGAAAAACTAACAAGGAAAGAAGCTCTCTTTTAGTTTTTCCCAGCAGGTTTGGATTGCATACGGGTCAGCGGTCCCGGCGCGTGATATTTTTATGTTAGCCAACCTCTGTAAGTGGCAGAAACTCACCGGCCGTGTGTGTGTACTCGCTATATGGCCACTGTCATTCTCATTTCTTACATCTATCAATTCCTACTTCACTTTATAAATAAGAAATATGTTTTTCTCATCTTTCCATTTCAACTGTTATGTAAGAAATGGAATAAACAGAAATGGGAAGACAGCAAGGCTTAAAAGTCATTTTGGAGCCATTTCCCCACTAACGGGAAAGAATGCATCAATAATACAACAAAGCCTTAAAAACCAATACAACCAATTTCAGCGCAGAGGATTCGAATTCTGTAAATGTTGGGGCATTTTATATTGATGGGCCATTAAAACCAACCCAGCACTTGAGGAAAAAAATCTAACTTCCTAGGAATGAAACGCAAGGATAAAACGATACAATGCACACTGGGTTTGTAGACGTTTTATAAGGATGTGTGGGTTTTTTCATTAGGGGTGTATTGTAAGGAAGGAAATACACGCTAGTTTGTCTTTAGCTTGTCAATATCGTCTTTCAGTCGTCATAAACTGGGCTGCACAGAGTATGTTCTATGTGACAAACAATCCCATGTTATTTGCTGTTAGACCTATTAAATATGTTTGATAAACTATTTTAACATACAATTAACCTACCATGAAAACTAGTTAGATTTGTTAGTTGTTCAGTGTTAATTTGATGTACCTAAATTAGGTTTGTTTGCCATCCTTTATTCCAATTTTTTCCAATTTATTATTGTTTTAAATTATATTTTTTATTATTATTATTTTATTTTGTATTATTATGTTTTAGCGTATATTTAATGTTTATTGCTAGAAAATTGCTAAATCAATGTTTTATATAGATTTCATATACTTCAATTTGACGACCTGAGGTTGACATCTGACCTCACCTCAGTACCTGACCAAGGGTTTGAATTCTTTTTTTTTTATTATTAATTAATTAATAATAAATTAATAATATATTTTTTTAAAAATCCATTATTTCCATTTTGGCCATTTGGTATTTTTGTTTAGCTTTGTTTTGCTTTACCTTTGTTTTTGTTTTGTTTTGTTTTTGCCTATTTTTGTTTATTTTGTTTCTCACTCTCTTGATTTTTTTATTTGTTTTTTA